>NC_084761.1:8960000-9263409 GCF_028858725.1 Colius striatus
ACAGCCTTTCCTCATAAAAACAGATGTTCTAGTCCCCTAATCATCTTTGTAGCCCTACTCATTTTTATATCCCCATGAAATTGCAGGCTGCCTGCCTCCTTTCATGCCCACAATGCCCACTCAATCAGGTGTTCCTTGAAGAAAACATGTGGTGCTACAGGTTCATCTACCCCCTCCCTAGCCATGAGGTTGATGATAAATTCAAAGCTAATTTATCTGCTGCTGTATGGTCTGTAACACAGACAAGCCTTGAGATCAGCTTCCCTTATGCTTTTCAAATTAAAGTGTCTTTGAAGTGCTTCTCTTCCTGCCTTTGAACATTTAGAGTCCATTGGCAATGAACTAAATGATTTGGTACTAAATAGACTCCCCTCTCATTCCCCCCAAAAGAATTAGCATCAGGTCTTAATTTACTAATGGACTATAGACATCCATTAACGTAGTAATTAATTCAGTGCTAAAGTGCCTGTAAGATGAAACCACGCTGAGTACACGGGGAAAAAAATGAGAAGTGACGTCTTCCCAGTGAGCATCACAGGGCTTGGGTGGAGAAGTTAATTCAACAAATAAATAACGGTGTACTTTATTCCTTGTTTGCAACCCTCTGTGTAATTGCAGCATTTGACAACAATCCTATACTCAGCTCTGGATTTTTGGACAAGGGTTCAGTTTATTCCATCTTTCAGGAATTAAATATGGAGGCGGCTCGTGCCAGAGTAAACAACTGCAGCTCCCTCTGAGTTTGGCAGAGTGTGGCTGGCAGCATGGCAAGGGGCTGGCTCAGGTCCCAGCTAATGAACCAGGCCATGGAGCAGGGAGTCTCCAGAGTCCTCACAAGCAGCTATTGCATCTTAGCCACAACAATAGCATGGATGTTTCAAGACCTGCCTGGACACGTTCCTGAATGACCTGATCTAGGTGAACCTGCTTCTGCAGGGGGGTTGGACTAGATGATTTCTAAAGGTCCCTTCCAACCCCTACCATTCTATGATTCTATGGATGACTTTGTGCCTACACCCACTCTGTCAGCATCTTATGTTCTTGTCTTGCAAAAGCAGCCTGTCCTGAAGCCTCTGGGCCAGCATGCTTTCATCGCTCCCTCTGGCCTTTGGAGGTGTCAGTGAAGGAGGTGGTTTCCAGTGCCTGAGAATATGTCCTCAGCTTCTCCAAACCTCACCGTTGCTCCTACAAAGTGAAGCCAAGTATCTATCACAGTCTTGCAGCTCTTTTTGCTGGTAACTTAAAGAGACAGGACTGATGTTCCTCATGTTTCAGATTCCTTCTGCAGGTTGAAATTCGCCACCTTCCTGAAAATAATTGCTGCCAGTGGCAATTGCTATAATTAAAATGTTTGCTAGTGGTTTGTAGTGCCCAGACTAAGCTAGGCAACATGTGCCAGGTCACGACTGAACTTAATCAGACATTATTTAGAAGTATATCTTGGTTTATAAATTAAACACCTTTCCAACTCTGCTCATTTGTAAGGTATCCATTGCGTTCAAATGAGAAAGACAAAAGAGCAACAGAATAGTTTTCACTTAGAGCTACTCAAAGCACTACAAAGCAATCAGGTTAGTTTTTCTTTTTTAAATGCTAGATTACCTATTTCAGGACACACCAGCCAATTTAAATAAATACACCAAATTAATGAGGCATAACAATTACATGAGTTCAGGGCTGGCTAACATGAGCTTTTGAATGGATTTCATGCCTCAGAGTTTCATTTGGATGAAGCTGGGCTGCAGAGGATACCACAACCTTGAAAAGCCTGCACCAGGTTATTACTGCCAGGTTTGTGCATGCTGTTGACATATAGCTTTTGTCCTCACTTGTGCTTCAACTCAAAAAAGCACAGGCATGCTCTGGTCATGCAGAAGATTAACAGTAAAACAATTGCTCCTAACTGGTAAAATGTTGCAGGCAGTGATGCTACCAATAGGACAAGGGTTTCACAAAGGTTTCTCATGCTACACCATTGACATGAAGAGACAACATGTGCACTTCAGTCTCTGTGTTACCTGTGATGCTCTTTGACTACTCAAGCAGCATAAAGGAATTACATACAGACAAGGATATAAGCAACCAAGTATCTGCTGATCATTTATTGTGTACACAAAGCACCATCAATTGCATTAAATGCCTTGCTCAGTCTCAGTATTGATCTCAAAGTGACCCTCCAGATGTGTGTATAGCAAGGGGGTAAATGTTTCATGAGCTCAGAAGTTTTATGCTCGTCAGTGTCAGTTGAACTGTCCATCTGCCTCCCTCCCAGCCTTTTTTTGAGCATATCTTGGTTTGTTCCCAGCACAGATCCTTCATGAGCATCTTTGCCTTCAAATCCATGACTCCTTTTAAAAACAGGCAAAGGAGTTGCACGTGGTGTGGGCTTATAAGTGTACAGAATAGGCATAAATGCACTGCATGGATGGAATGGAGAATCTTTGATGCTGTGCACTTTGGTATGGTGAGAATTATTTGTTCAAGAAATTTAGCTACAGTCTTACTCAGAGGATATGGTCTCACGGGCCTTAGACAAGGTATTTGAGAGAGGATGATGCTATTTTCTTCTCTGAGGGTGGCTCTTGTACCTGGCATTGTACTGTTTCACCTCCCTGCCTGTGGCACCTTGCCTGGGAGAGCCAAGGACAGGCACCAGCCTCCCTGGCTGAGCCACAGTGACTCATAGGGTAGCTTGCTATTCCAGCATTTCCTATGATAGAGAAGTGCCCTTCCCTCTTATCAACTGCTGAGTGCCACCCAACAGCAGGGAACTTCATTTCCCTCTGCTTGAATCCTACGTTACAGCAAAAGTAGCTCAGCTCCCAAGAACTCATTTGACATCAAAGCTCCTGTGATCCACGTGTGACATACATACCTTGTCAGTCAGAGCTAATAACAGTGCTCTCTGCACAGAGCATTATCTTTGTCAGGTGCTGGCACGTCATGAATATGCAGGAGAGAGAGTGGGCATGCTCAGTACAAATGGATTTACATTAGAGGGGCTCTGACAAGGACCTAACATTCTAGATAGGAGTATTTCTGATAACCTCAGAGCCTGGTGCTACAGACACACGTTATCCATAAACAGAGGTGGAACAAGATCTGCTGCTCCTTTCATTGCCCATGTCAGCTTCTGGATCAGGCCCTCAGACATTTTTTCAGAAGTTAAAATAAACATTAAAGGCATCAGAAGCATTTTGAATGTTGGCTTCATTGTGTTTCTCTCTAATTCTGCCACTGAAAAGACAAAGGGGGTCTTTTATTTCAAAGCACAGCTTCTTCAGTTGGAAAGAATGGATCAAAGGAGCTCAGACATGACTGATGCCTAGAAATATCATACTTAAATTTGCTGCTGAAAGAAAGGAACTGTATGTCAATTGGAGCTGTGTTTACTCCTAACACTACTGGCAGCAACATCTGAGCTGGCACAGGCCAGAGCAGAGCAACGTCCCCCACGGCTCTTGCCTTCTCAGTTTTAACAGGCTGTTCTGACATCCTTATATTGAGTATCTAGTAAATAATTTTTAAGATGTCTTATATAGTCTTAAGCCATCTATGCTCAGCACTCTGTTTTTTTCCTTCCAATCAATTGTCCATAAAGTTGTGAACTGATTTTTATCTTCTTAACACACTTACCTGGTGTTAATGGGGCAGAGGGTAGAGGAAATTAAAAACCCAGAGATGATGACACTCTTATAGTTAGAAAGTGGTCTCTTCCTGCTTTTCAAAGTTCATTCTTGGTTCAGAGACAAGCAAGTAGTCTAGACAGAAACATGAGACAACTTCCTAGCTGCTTGGCTGGGTGTTATATTCACACAGTTTATCAGTCAATGTGGTTCACAGGTGTACAATCAATCTCCACACATGCAAGAAGTCATAACCTACAGCAGCAGTACATAACCACATGCATTCGGCACCCAGGAGCCATCCACCCCAGCTGCAGTGAGCCCTACTCCTGCCTTGCTTGTCCAAGGGCACCTGGCCATATGTCAACTCCAACCCTGAGAAGACGTGCCCCAAAACACCCATAAACACAGCACTGTGTCCCATAACCATTCAGTTCACTTCAGCCTGAGACCTGGGATGGTGAAAGCTCAGTTCTTCACAACTGTGCTTCTGACACTGCTGTGAATCCTAGTTTTACATCCACCAGTGACTGAGCCAGAGCCATGGCTCTGTTAGCACAACAGAGGAATGTTTACTCTGCAACAGTCAGTTATTTCTCAGCCTGTAGAAATCAGTAAAGTCCTTCAGCCTTTGATGTCTATTTAACAACACATTCATTTTAAACCTTGAGCCTTGAAGGCCAAAACTTTTCCAAAGAATGTCCTGAATTGTAAAGCTTCAACAATCTTCCAACTATAACTGTGTTATTAGTGGGAACCAGAGACCCCTCTTTCGGAGTTATCAACCTTCTCATAACGTTCAACAACACGACCCATGCTCCAGGGACCATGGTCTGGAACAGAGCACAAAGGGAAGCAGGATGCACCTTCTCAGGGGCTCCTAAACCACACAGCAACATTTCACAGCCTGCCCTCTGCAAACTATACACAACTATCACATACAATCCAGGAGTACAAGACCCATGAAGCTTAAAAATCTTGCACAAAAACTTTTCACCTGCTTCAAGGCCAAAGAAAACAAACCAGACTCACAGCAGGTGGTGGAGAGGGGAACAGAGGAAAAAGAAAAAGACCTAATTAGAACAACATTCAATAAGCCGTAGGCTTGTTTTAAAATGAAAATGCAACCATTTTTTTTTTGCAGCAGTGACCTTGCTTTTGCCTTGAGGATTAACACAATCAATGTTTTCAGTGGAACTGCGCAAGAACACGTGACATTTGTAAGATATTGGCTTTTTGAGTCAGGTAGGAGTTTTCTCTCAGAGGTTTTAATTCATTTTCTTCCATTTTCTTTAACCATCTATCAGCCTTACATAGCTAACCATGCTCATCTCAACACCCTGCCTTCATGGCTCCCAAATATCCTATAAACATCCATTAAGTCCCATAGGTCCCTGTGGGGATAGTGGAAACATCCAGGCACATCACCAGAGCCACAGGCTGCAGCCATGCCATGCTGCAGAGACAGTAAGGGCTGAATCTGAAGTCAGACACTTGTTTCTTTTCAGACCAGGTCACTGTATATGACAGTAGCTAATTTAGACACACCTGAGTTGAGTATAATTAGCTGAGTGTATATTATTCAATATGCTATTACATGAATGATATAATTTTCCTATGGGTATGCATAACATAGCAGGACGAGGAGGTGTTAATCTGTACTTCCAGCTCTCACTTGCCAGCTCAATGTTAATATAATGACAATATATTGTATGTTATATCAATATTATATTAATATGTGTATTATTCCAATAAGAATACTAATGATATTTGCAATTAGAAGCCTCAGGACTCTCATACCCATATGCCTTTCTCCTTCCTGAGAATCCATCCATGCACCATGATGTGATCATGGGCACAATCTGAAGCACCATCAAAGTACCTGAGGTGCCTGGATGACCTATTATACCAGAATTTCACTTCTCTGCAGCCTCATTCTGCTCAATTTCACAGAGCAGTCCACAAATCCCACTTCCTTACACTGGGCTATGCTTTCATGATCATATATAGACAATGAAAGAAGTTTTCTTGTCAAGCATTGCTCAGCATGCTCTGCTTTGCCATTGGTATATAGGGGCTCTTTCCTGACAGCATTTAAAGGTGTATGGCAATACCTTGAGCACGAAAGGTGTTATTCATAGCACACTTCCACGCTATTTCACTGGCCATGGTGAGGTCTTGCCTCTTGATACCCTGCCCTTTGAGCAACATCAGCAGCACAGGCTACTGATGCCTTGCTCTTTGTCCAACAATGGTGTCATAGGCAGAATGCTGCCCACATGTGAGATATGAGGTATGATTCTCTCATATCTTACTACTTGCATTGGAGCAAGAAAAAAACAAGCTCAAAATCTATGACAATATTACAGAAACAGTTGAGCAGACCTGAAGCTGTTACCAGGGCTTCTTTTCAGCTATGAAATTCTGTCTCAATGGAAGGTCAGAGACTGGGTTTTTTTTTTTCTCCTCAGTTCTCTATTATGTGTTATTCACATTTTCATGTGATAATTTATATGAGAAATACACACCTTCCAGCGACTAACAAAAACTCTTTAGGAATTAATTAGCCCTAGACAGCACCTCTGTGCTTTTAAATTCATGTTTATATAGAAGGCAAAAAGCTAGCTAGTTGAGAAACCATAGATTCACTGCAGATTGCAAGCCATGAAATACCAGACCTTGAAGGTGAAAGGTGGACTATTTTCAGTGTAAGATAAGGGAGCCACATGTCTCTGTTTTACCTGCCCAGACATCGTTTTGAAATAGAGCATCCTGTCATAACGCCATTTCTTATTTCAGCTGTTCATTTGTCATAGTGGGTTTTCCTGCTGGTGTAGTAGCACAGAAAAAGACCAGGACTGCAAACTTAATGTCTCTGTTCCTGTCAGTGATTCTCAGATTCTTGTGTTTCATGATACCATGTGAATACCAATAAACAGATTTTCTCCTTTCAAGTTGTGCAATTCATTTCTACAGTGCAGAAAACTCAGTGCCTGACAGATGTCTGGGAGCTGTTCTAGCATCCTCAGGACCAGATGCAAAAGACAGCCTGAAAAGCAGCTGCAGGATGATCTTCCAGTCAGCAGTGTCCAGCGTGTTGAAAGGGGCACTCTGCACTTCAGAAACAGTATGTGGAGCTCTGCCTGCACTGCAGCCACTGACATGAGAGAAGGCAGGAAAGGAAAGCTTTTTGCTCTAAATTTTTGTGAGCACATCAGAGAGTTGTGTCAGCATCCCATTTGTACTGTGTAGGCATGTCATCTCTGCTGGCTCCAGATGCAAAAAAATTCTGCATTGCTTGCAGTTGTGCACACAGGTTGAGACAAGACACCTTCATCAATAAAAAGGTCTCTCAGACGTCAGAAGCGAAATCTCAGCTTCAGGACTCTTCAGATATAGTCTGAATTGCTTCAGTAGTGTTCCAGGAAAAAAAATGGTCTTGGAAGTAAGATTTGCTTTCTCCTCTCTTACCATACTTCTATGCAAGACAAAGTCCATATATGTGTATTAAATCTGTCTTCTGCAGTCTTTGGGCAGCTTTTCCAAAGAATAGGGTCAGGGCAGCAGAGCTACAGGTAGTACAGGCTATAGGATTCCCTGCATTCATTGCAGTCCCCTAAAAGCTCATCTTTCCAGTGGGATGTGTGCCTGTTCGCCCTCACTCTCACTCACTGAAAGATCTGGAACAGTAAAACACTCTCCACTGACTTTCCAGAAGGACTGGTGATGAAGAAGAGATAGATACCTCTGGAACTCTAATCTTAATACTCTGTGTTTCATAGCTCCTAAGCAGTCTCCACATTTCTGTGATGCCATTTGTTGCAGGGTTTTTTCTGTGTAAAATATTTTCAGATTCTCCCACAAACAAGCCAGAAGGCCAAATTTTGTTCCAGCCCCTCTGCCAGAGTTCATTCTCTGGGTCATTGGTATTCCTTGCTAATCTAATAAATTTTCCAAGCCAATTAATTCAGGCTTCTAGTAACAAGTGGTCGCACTGAGTGTGCTGGGATTCCACACCAGGCAATCACTCCCCTGTGTGGGAGCCTCAGCTGGCAGCTGCACAGAGCTGGAGGCTGAGGAGCTACTACAAGCAGAGACAAAATACTGCTGCTATCTGGCACTACAAAGCCAGACTCAGATAACATGTTGTCCCTTGGAGGTACAGACATGAAAAAACTAAGATGTGAAGAACTTAAATATTTCATCACAGCCTTTGCTCCATTTTGCCCTTCATTTACATTGGTAAGTAACACATGCTTTTAAACTGAAGGGGGCAGGGGGAGTATTCTTTGGTTGTCTTCTTGCTAATGCTTGGGATGTCAAAGAGCACCTACTTCTACCCTCTATGTCCCAGGAGCAATGAATAAGTATCACTTAAATGGGTTTCCACTGGGGATGACTATGTCCATAGGCCATGTGCAGATATATTACCCTGGGATTCAAAGCCAGGCTTCTCTGTAAACACAAAGTACTGCAGCCTACATCCTGAACAAGTACTTTTGTGTGTCAAAGCAGAAGATGCTTCTTTTAGACACACCTGACTATTTTACCTAGTGTGGAACAGGGACACCACAAGCACACGTGTCAGCACTGCCAAGGAGACCTCAAGCCCAGACACAGCCAGGGCATCGCAGGGCACTTGGCACGGCATCCTTAGGGAGGAACAGGGGTCAGGGGGCCAGAAAGGAAAAGATAAAAAGTTCATAATTAACCATGGCGACTGGGAATGGAGCTGCTTTAAAGAGGATTTTTTTTTTCCTTTTGCAGAGGAAGGCTGGAAAGAATTGTAAATGGGAAAGAAAAGCCAAGCCAATCATTATTTATTATTATCATGCCATAAATTATTTTGGAATCAGTGCCTGAAATAGTAGTTGTACAGTGTTCTTATGCCACCTTTCTAAATGATCTTGGGACTCAAGGAGAAAACACTGTCCTCAGATAGCTTTCCAAAGTGCTGCTGTACAGTTGCGGCTTCAAGGGTCACCTGCAGCAGTTAGCTGAATGCTTCAGCAGTACAAACTCCACCATCACTCTGTTGAGAACAGAAAATGACAAATCCCCCTCTATATAACAGAAGACTCTGGAGGAGGGCTCCATGACTCAGACTAGGCAGAACCATTCAAAATTTACTATCAGTTAATTATTTATGACCATTTTTAATGTCTCACTGAAATCTCCCTGTAGTGTTTGCAGAAATCCTCACCTCTCCCCCACTGCAGCAGGAGGCCAAGAGCAGAGTTTGACACTTAAAATTGCCTGCCTTGAGCAGGGGGTTGAAGATACAAACCTCCAAAGGTTCCTTTCAACCTTCATTATTTTATTATTCTACAAAAAAAATCAATTTGCTCCCAGTGAAATCTAACACAGGGATTTTTGAAGGGATGTGAGAGTTAAATTGCCAAATCTCAAATAATTTGGAAGGCATTATAGTTCCTAAATCCTGTACACTCTGACAATTCCCTGGTCATTTCTTAAAGATCAATGTCATTTCCTCTTTATCCCAAATGATCACAAACCTACTCAAGTGAAAGTCAGAAGCCCTACTGCTCAATGACCAGGAACCAGCCTGAGCACTCTTAGCAGTCTCGTGTAGTGCTATGAATGTTTTGCTAATTGAAAAAAGTGATACAACTAGAAGTGCTAAAGGGAGATTATTCTAGCTACAAAATGCCACTGTGCTTGATGAAATCATCTGCAGGAGCTAATGCTTTGATTAATTTTTCTAACATCTGTTCAGAGCACGGCTCAAGAAAGCTGAAGTGGTCTAAAATAAGGTCTGCACGACAGACTTTTTCTTCTCACTCAAGGGCAGAGCTTTTGTAGCTGCTGCAAGTAACCAGCAGCAGCTTCACAAGAGGATTATGAAAAAAGGTGGTTCCCAGGACAGGAATCATTGTCTTTGTTGATAGAAGTCAGCTTCGTGTCTGCTTCAGCACGTACCACAGACGGGAAGCCAGAGCTCGTGTGGTACGAGCCAGAAAGTGGAAGATTGAGCAGCTAAAGAGCTTAATGAGATGATCCCCCATGAGCTGGAAACAGGCATTTACTACAGTGTAAGGAAGGCAACATGGCTCTCCAGACCAGGATCAACCTGTATGTTACACACATGAAAGCAGAGCAGTGGGAGACTACTGGATTGCAGCAGCTGGGGATTTTCTTAATCTGGAATGTCAAATACAAACAGCCACTGCACAACAGACCAAAAGGTCCACTAAAGTGGTACACACTCATGCTTTTCCCCTTTTTCTGACACCACATTATTCAGAGGAATGGTCTGCAGAAAGGGGCCCATGGCTGCCAGACATCTGTACATCTGGCCAGAGATGCTCACATAATAGGCTAAAGCCTGGTGATGCTTCCCCAGCACCCAGAGCCTGGCAAGCAAATGTGACTAGCAGAACTGAATGAGAAGATGTACTGGTTTTGGCTAGAACAGAGAGAATTTTCTTCACAGTAGCTTGCATGGGACTGTGTTTTGGATTTGTGCTGGAAACAGTGTTGATAACACAGGGATGCTTTGGTTAAAGCTGAGTAGTGACTACACAGTCAAGGTCTTTTCTGCTCCTCACCCCACCAGCGAGTGGGCTGTGGGTGCACAAGGAGCTGTGAGGGGATACAGCTGGGACAGCTGATCCCAACTGACCCCAGGGACATTCCAGAGCATATGGAATCATGCTCAGCAGTTAAAGCTGGGGAAGAAGGAGGAAGGGGGGGATGTTTGGAGTGATAGCATTTGTCTTCCCAAGTCTTGATGGAGCCCAGCTGTCCTGGGGATTCCTGAGCACCTGCCTGCACCGGGGAAGAGGGGAAGGAATTCCTTTCTTTGTTTTGCTTGTGTGCACAGCTTTTGCTTTACCTATTCGACTGTCTTTATCTCAACCCATGAGTTTTCTCATCTTTACCCTTCCAGTTCTCTCCCCCATCCCACTGCAGGGGGAGTGAGTAAGCAGCTGTATGGGAGTTTAGCTGTCAGTTGTAGTTAAATCATGGTAGAAAAGAAGAGTCATGAGGTACCTTAGACTGAAAAGATCTAAAGGCAAAACAAAATGTTTTCCCTACACTTATTTTATCCCTGAGACAGTATGATGCCCTAGTGAGTTGCCTCATACAGCCAGAGCATGCTCAAACAGTGCACAGTCCAGGTAACAGTGCCAAATTACCCAGGAACTGGGGAATGAAATGACCAATTTCAAAGTAACTTTTAATTGTACCATATATATTTTTCAGTCTTCAGATCCCTCTGAGAAGATAGGTTACAAACCACTACTTCTTCCCATTGCCACTTTCTGCACTTAACTCTCACTGAAGGAAAAAATACTTGCAGTAAAGCAGCTCGTGAAGTTCACACTTTGGGCATATACTCCACTGGAGAATGTCACAATGTTCAAGGTGGTTTCCTGGTCAATATATGAGTAATTTTTTTAGTTTTAAGGTAGCTTGGCTCTGTATTCAAGTAATAGTTGGTATCCCCTGTGACTAATCATTGCCTGTGGCTGAAACATGCCCAGCAGTTGTAAACACGTGCCATGAAATAGGAACTGTTATTTAAATTCACTCAGAGGCCAACTGTTACCAACACCACTGTGTTCAATGAAGTGTTGGAGTGTAGAGCTGACTGAAAATATGAGACTTCAAAAAAATAAAGTATATGACCATTTCCCCTGAGCTTGTAGAAGCAAAACGTCCCTGATGCAGAATAAAAGCCCCATCTTCACAATGAGAGAACACCAGTTCAGTTCTGTGCTCTGTCCAGGCTTGCTCTATGGTCTCCAGCCTTTGTTTCCTTTTTCCTTTTTAACTACCTCATCTTTTCACTCTCAGTTCTTTTTAATCCCCCTGATGTAGGGACTGTCTCAAAGTACGTGATTGGTTTAGCGCAATAGAGTACTGGTGAGTCCTGCTGCACAATGGTCACTTTCCGCTCCCCTTAATTTCAAGGTATGCAAATCCACAGCAGCTCTTTCAAGGACTTCAACCTCTAGACTCTCTGGTTGCCCAGAGTGGTTGTGGTTGCATCATCCCTAGAAACATTCAAGGTCAGGATGGACTTGGTCTAGTTGAAGATGTCCCTGCTCGTTACAGGGGAGTTGGATTAGATGACTTTTGAAGGTCTCTTCTGACCCAATCCATGCTATGACTGGCTGAGTTGAAGTCTTCTCACCCTACTAAGATGTTTCTGTTGCTCTTACCCAATGAAGGGAAAACTTTACAGTTATAAAACTAGAAAAGGTAAAAAATTGTACTCTCCTGAGCTGAATAAACACTTTAAAGTGTCTATAAGAAAGTATCTTAATGTTGAAAATTATGTATTTCCCAAGAAAAGCCTTCACATTCTGCACAAGAGATTACAAGCCCAAAAGTTCAATGCTTAAAGTTCACCTGAATGTTCTACAAACACATGTGTAACCCCAACATTCATCCCTCTTCAAGAGTACTGCACAAGAATTTCTAGGGTGAGCTACCAATTTCCATTATCCTAAAGCACTTCTGCCACTGGGATTTTCAGAACTGAAAGCTCCCCATCACCTTGCCTGCACCCTTCAGAAACACTGTCAGCAGGAAGGCCACAAACTGATAGATTAATCCAGCTGAATATAATCAGAATTGGCATAAACCTTTCTTCAGACTCTTTGCTATGCAAGCCAGAGCTCAACCTTTCTGCATGCTCCAGGGCATTTAGTTAACTCTGGTTTCATGTTTGCAGCCTGTCCCAGCCTCCAGCCACACCAGGGCCAAACCTCCTCCCAGTTCACAGATGGGGTTTGAGGCCAGAAGCAGATGTGCTGAATTACTGTGAAAGCCTGATCTTGAGGGGTTTCCAGGGAGGCTGGAGGCAGAAACAAATGAAAACCTAGTGAGAGTTTCTGTCTGCTTTAGAGTTTCGCTCTTGTGTTTGAAAAGCAAACAAGGTAAAATCATTTGGAATAAAAAAAACCTGCAAAAGTCTGACACTTTCTCCCTTTCCTTTAAATGAGCCCTGTGACTCCCTTCATTTCAAAACCACTTTTTGTTCCCTTTTCTCACAGAGATATTTCCCCTCCTGGCTCTCCTGAGTCCTTTCCATGGACTGACTGAGCCCACCACTCGCTCCTCTCTCTTTACCCCTTTTAATCTGGTTAAATTTGCTTTTCCCTACCTGACACACTTAAAAAAACCCTTCCTCACCTTTTCATGTTATCGCTCCCCAGTGATTTTCAAAACTCAATCAAACCCATGATTTTAACTATTCTGTTTTCCCCATTTATATGTGGTTTCCCCTCACACACCTCATTAAGTGCTTTGCAGTGCTATGAGTATGACAAACATCAGACACGCAGCTGAGCTGTGTTGTGCAACAGTGTCCAGCCTGAGAGTCACCCACGCTATGGGAATAATCCTCAATGGACTGGTCTGGGGGCTCCAGCTCCCTGCTTGTGGGTGTGAACCCAGAAGGCATCCTGACAGCAGCCTACAGCCCATTTTCCCTTCCCATGACTTTTTTTCCTCCCCTCATGAACTGATGTCAGTAATAGACGCAGGGACTGGCTCCAAGCAACCCACAGTCTTTTGTGTCCATTTGGACTGAAGACACTTCTATTTTCACATAAAGGGGTTGGTTTTTTCCTTCTCCTGAATGAGACACCTTTAAGAACAACTGACATCACTCACTATGTGTTACTGAGTTATTTCATATCCTGACAGGCAAGGCCTCATCTGCTCAAAACCTGAAAACAAATACCACAAAGGTACAACTAAAACATGAGAGAAATGTATGCAGAAGGAGCATAGCTCATGAAAACAAAATTTCAGGAGAGACAAAGCAACAGTGCTCTTAGTCATGTGATTTAGTATTAGGGAGTGCTGCAAGGAGCAGGGAGTTGAACTCAGTCTTTATGGGTCATTTCCAACCTAAGATTGTCTGTGAAATTCTGGGAAAATAAGAGACCATATGACTACAGAGAAGAAAAGAAACCCTGGTCTTCATTTTCAGATATAAAGCTATGTAGGAATGAAATTGGCACAACTTTCCAGAATGAGCAATGGCACTGGTTGAAAAAGACTTGGCTGTGGCCTCACTGGCACAAAGACTAACATTTCAGCAGATGAACAAAGAAATAGAAGCTGCAGAGTGATGTGTCAGAGAAGATGAAGAAAAATATCTGACCACTTCTTGTTTTTATTCAATACCATGTAGACAAGATACATCATACAAGACATCCTCTGGGACCCTGATACACCCTACTAAACCCACTGAGGTTACACCACAAACTGGCTCAGCCTTCATTTCACCTCCTGGAAAGATGAGGCTGACCAAAGCTATCCAACCCAGCTGTCTCCTCACCAGAAAGGGCAGACATCCAGTGTGAGTCATTTATGAGGCTGATGTAATAACCTGGAGAGATTCTCATGCCTTCCCTTGTGGAGATCTAAGAACAACCGTGGTAGTGAGAACTTCCATGAGATCCTTCCTGAGTTGTTCTTGGAGGGGCAAAAGAGGTTCAAACTAGACAGGAGAGTCTATTAGGTGTAAAATGATTCATTCATGCAACACAATCAGGGACTTCTGGTTTCTCATGGATGAGTGCATCATCAGACTGCAAGCAGGCAGGTAACAATTAGCTAACTTGCTAATTGGGATGAGGGACACAAGGAGGAGGGTATAGGCAGCTGCATGTGCTATTCAGTATCTGCACTGCCCCAGTACCTACGGAAAGGGAGAAGCTGGTGTACCAGGCCAGGTTCATGTTTTCATGAGTTTTCTTTCTATAGGAGCAGGTGTTGTAGCTGGTGCAGAGGCAGAGGAGGCAATCAATCCAGAGAAGGTCACCACCCAAAGAGAAGAGGGAATAAAAGACAAGGGTAGAGGCAGGTAGATGGAAGACTACAAAGAACTGACAAGGGGATGTATTAATTAACATGACAGTAAGCATTTTCATCACAGAAGCAGCCTAACTACTGTCAGGGAGGGTTTTGGGTTTTTTTGTGGAGAACAAGCCAACGAGAGCTTGAACAGCCTTTAGAGAAAAACTGCTTGCAACAGACACATCATTTTCTGATAAATACACACCATCAGTCCCTGGAGGACCAGGCACCACCCAGGCGTTACCCTTGGATTAAAAGTTTCATTCTGACATGTGAAAGAGTCCAGCCACGACAAAGAAAGTTGCAAATGCTCTTATAATTAAATGCTCCTATATTAAAAGCCCTTGGTGAGAAGGGGTTGAAAAATACCTGATGCTTGAGATTGAACAGAAATGCACCCAGTCCCAGTCCCCTGCAGCACGCACATGCAGCCCCGTGTCAGGCTGCTGTTCTGCTCAGTGACAGGGACAAGTGGCAATAAATGCCCCAAGATGAAGTGCTTTATAACTTGACAAAGCTCACAAACTGCTGTAGTTACTGCACAGACTGACGTTAGTGTGTCAATGTAATTTAAGCCTCAAACTTGTCCTTAACAAGAGAATCCCACAATTATTTAAAAATAGACATAAACAAGTAAACCTCTGCCAAAATTAAAGCTTGCAAACAAAAGCTGTCAGCCATTCAAGCCAAATTTGAGTATGCAGCGATAGTTTGAAGTGTAGGTGCTTTAAGAAGCCAGGGTAGCGTGCAGATGTAGTAGGGCTGTGGGAATGTTTTATCTGGGGCATTTCATCTGAGAGCATTTGATCCCCACTTGACTGTGCCAGCTGGCAGCTGAACGGCAGTCCCGCCACTGCTCCTCCCCACAGCCCACGCTGCTGCCTCCTCATCCAGCCAAAAGCTACAGCCAGCGACGCAGGCAGCAGGGAGGGGAGAGACAATGTGGCAGGGATACAGCCCCTTGGCTCTAGGGCCAGGGAAGATGTGGCAGGGAATGCTTGACAGCAGGCTGGCTGCTCCTGTCATCAGTAACATGCAGGCAAGGTGTCCTTCACTGTACAGAGCAGCTCGTTAGCAGTTTCCACATCAGGGAGACACCTTGAGCAAGGGCAGACCTTGGGAGAAATCCAGTGGGAAAACCACAGAGAAAGCACAATGGGCAATGCCTCTGCTTGGGTGGAGCAAAGTGTTACTGGGGGATTGTATCTAATGGCTCTTTAAGTAAAAGGGCTAGAAAATTTGGGAGCATTCAAGTGAAACTGGCTTGCCCTACTTCAGAAGATGAGGGTGAGTTTTTGCACTGGGTAAAGCATTCAGAAAGGTAGCTACAAGGGTTACATGGCTCTCTTAGGTCATTGTAGGTGTGTTTTTTCATCTGTCAGTGAAGCCATTCACTTTCTTTCACTACATTAAAAACAAGCAGCCAAAGAAACAATGCCCTGCCCATCGGTATCTCACATCATTCCCTTCACAGAAACACAGGAATCAGTATTTTCTCTTTCAAACATCCACAGAGGGCTACCAAACAAATCGGATCCCTCTTCTGTCAGTCACCACCAAGCCAGGTAGACCCTTCCAACTGCTCATTTCCCAATACTGAGACCAATATTTGGTGTCTGAATCACTTCCAAGAAGTCAAGAGTTTCAGAATCTGCCACTTCCCTTGAGGTTATTTCAAGAGAATCCCAAAAAGTTTAGAAATTGAGACTATATCATGAAGTGGCAATGGCATGAAAGAATCACTGCAGGAGGCATCTTCAAAACTAGAGGCAGTGAGCTCATGACTAGGCATAGCTGAAGATTCAAGTGCTGTAAAATGCCCTTAGGGTAATTTTCCTACAGGTGAGTAGGCTTCAGCCTTGAGAATCGCTATGAAATGGTAAGCAGCTCCCATCCAGCAAAAGTAAATGACCAGACAGTATCCCAACAGGAGAGCAACAAGGTTTGTTCGAGATGCCTCCCAGTTTGGCAGGTTTCCAAGTACAAGATGCAGGAGTGCAGTTTTCCTTCCCTGCCACACTTTAGTTTAGCAACTTAATTCTGTGGCATCTCAGCACCAGCGAGCTCTTCTCATGTTTCTTTCTTGGGAGCCTAAGAAATAGTTAAAAACCTGTGAGAGAAGGATGCTGTTGGCAAGGGGCTGACACCTGCCCTTCAATATGCACACCCTGCTCCTGCTGTCAAGGTAGATCAATGTTTAATGTGGTGGCCTTGACAGGGTGCCGTTAATAAAGATGCAGAGAGCAAACAACAAAAATATCTGACATAGCAAGGCCACATCACACAGCTTGCTCTTCAGGGATCTGAGCTATTTGGCAGTGAATTTATGGGAAGCATCTTAAAAATGTATAAATAAGGGCCATATCCTGTATCTCTGTTTCTTCTCCAGCTCCAAGCACATCTCAGGGTAGCATGGAGAGCAGGAGCCAAGTGACCAGCCATTTGCACTGACCACTGGTGCATGAGGGAAAGAGGAGAAGCAGTGGGGACCCTGGTGCCCCTGAACTGCACAATGGAAAGGGAAGGAGTGGTGTGTGACCCTGGTGTCCTTGCACTGTGTTTCTGGCACTGGCAGTGTTCGGCTGCATGTGGAGAACATTACTTGGCCAGCACGGAACAGGTGGGAATGACCTGCCTTATATCACATATCTTTGTTTTTTGCACAGGTTACCTTCTAGAATAAGTTGCCATTCACAATTTGCCTTCCTTGTTAGATGACTGTCAAATGTAGAAGCAAAAAGTTACAGGGCAAAAGATTGAGTGGTAGTCTTATGCATGCATAAGTCTTGTTAAAATAGGTATATGCTCAATGTCCAAAGCGATTGAAGGGTTTTGACCCTTCAAACCAGTAATGGGATTTGTGCTCAGAATTTCAGCTTGGTTTTCTGAAAACTTACTTAAATAGTGCTTACAAAAAAGCCTGCTTTGTGACAGTAAAAATGTGTGTACAGGACAAATCGGGCAGCTCTGGGCTGAGCTGCACACAGACGGGAACGAATGGAGCAGTGTGTAGCTGGCCTGAGCAACAGCAGGGCCCAGGCAACACCAGGGGTGACCAGTCTCATGGTCTTCTGCTGAATCAGGGTGCATCTCTGACCACATAAGTAACAAGATCTGGACTATACACCTCCTACATCTCTCTGTTCCCATTAATTTCTTCTGCCTGCCTCAACCTTTCTCTCCTATGAGCTTTGGAAGCCACACATACTTCTCACAATGCAGCCTTGCCTCACATTCACATCTCTACTTTAAAAATCATCTCATGTCTCCCCAGCAATAACTTTTGCATCAATTTCTGAATTGAATTACCTGACTGTTGTCCAAGCCAGACAATCCCACAGGCCTAAAAGCTTATTGCCACGAGCAACACAGCAAACTCTCCTTGTAGGCACCATGCACTTTGGGGAGTTTATTAATACCTATAAATAACCAAATTTTCATTTCTATACTAAGAATAAACAAACCTCCAAAGATTATATATTTTTTCAGTTCATGGTTATATCCAGACATCTGGATTCTTATTTGCAGCTTCTCCAGACTTTTTTGGGGCAGTACATTGTGCTGAAAATCATGATGTTTCCAATAGGTTTTTGCTTTTTATCCAATTGGAAATCCTGCAAGAGGTTTTTCCTTCCAGCCTTCCAGGATTTCTAGTTCATGTGCCTGCTGGAATCAGCATATAGAGAGGGGCATAAAAGAAAGCCTTGATTAAGAAAAGCTGAGGAAATATTTGTACTTCAAAGGTATCTTTTCAGCTTGGGGTGACAGTTCTAATTAGTTTCTAATGAAGCGAAGCTGGTGAAGCTTTACATTGTGTGACTGTTTAGATGACCGTTCATAGGAGACTAGGACACTGAGGAGGCAAGATCTAGGGCTGTGCCAAGCTCATGTTTATGATCAGTTAGTGTGTTTGATGTGCATCTGAATTACCCAGTTTTGAATTAAAGTTTCTGAGCCTCTCTATTCTTCAGCCTTCAGGTCTCTCTCAAGGACGCTCACTGGGATTGCTTTTGCCACCTATTTTGCAACCTCAGTGGAAGGTGAGGAGATGACTGCTCTGAGCAAAGTGGCATTTTTTTTCCCCCATACCACCCTCCAGCAAAAGGGTTAGCATGTTATCCTAACATGAAGAGGATCAATATGAAGGGAGAAAACTGTGGTGATGGCAGACACAAACACCACTGACAAATAAGGGAGTACAAAAAGAAGGAGGAGGAGGTTGAGGATATTTGTTCTGAGGTGATGGAAAAAAATTCCCAAACACATGGCCACATCCTCCTTTCTTCAATATCAGCCTAAATCTGGAAACATATGGGAAAAGATAAAGGACTAAATCCAAACAGGGGGTGATAGGGAATAAAAGCAGAGAGAAACTGTAGGGGTAAGGGAAACACCATGGCAAAGTGGGGGGAAAAATGGGCCATTCAGTGAGGAGCTGCATCTCCTCCTATAGAAGAGACTCAACCTACACCTGGCTTGGTGGCACCCCAAAGTACTGGGTTCACCATGAGCAGTGAGCAGGTCAGCTTTAGCACAGCCACAGCAATTCAACAGCAGAACCCTGCTCGAAATTGTTCCTCTGAGCACCACTTCAACTTCCAGGAAATCTGCTCTTAGTGAACTTATTAGAAACAGGATTCCAGGAAAACAGATGTCATGCACTTGGAAAAATTTTGTATTAGATTTAATTTCATCAGTGTGTGATGAACCAACAGCAGGTTTCGACCAATATGGGCTCTGGAAGTTGCCAGAACACTTAGCAGCAAATTTAGGACACAAAGCATAAGCCCACATTCAAGGTCATCAGCGGGTGACATTGCAGACAAGGGCAGGTCAGACCCTGCTGTCACCCAGTGCTGCTGTGGCACAGCTTCCACCGACTGCCCTCCAATGCTGCTTTGGTCTATCAGAGTAACCCCATGCAGCGTCATTTCTTTGAAAGCAAAGCCTGTCAGTGGCATCTAGGGAAAACAGGGACACTTGTCTATGAAGGGATGAATTTTCCTCATGATCACAGGGAGAAGGCAGGCACTACTTTTGGTAATGCTGGTAGCTGTTCTGAAGTCTGCTCTAGACCAAAAGGCAATAGTTGTTACGTGCTATTTCCTAAAAAAACATTAAAACTCTCTGAAAGTTTAGCTGAGAATCATTCACGATGTGTTTAAGACTTCCAAAGCCATCAGAGCAAACCAGAATTCATTAAGAGAGAAAATAAGGTTGTAATTAATTAACTTACTGGAATTATGAATCAAGGACTACACAGGAAAGGCTCTGCATCACTCTGCAAGTTATTCACTTAATCAAATAACTGGGCAGAAATATTTGCATTAATAATTGCACCAGAAAGTGCTGATCACAATGTTTAATGAATCCAAATTGTGAATTCTACAAACTCTATTTCAACTCTTAGACATACATACAAAGAGTTCCATTGGTTTAAAGGGAGTGTTAGGGCTGTGTCCTTAGCAATTAAAACAAAAGCTTTCTCTGGAGCATTGTGGCACACAGTCAGAGGAGCAGGTGGAATCTCCCCCATGAGATCAGCCCCTTCCTACCTTGTTCAGAAGTTTCAGGTCAAGGAAACTCTTTGGTGCCAACTCCTAAGAACAGCTTACAGCCCAGCAAGAACATCCTGGGGCTACAGAAGACAACCAACCCTTATGATTCCTGATTGTAATTAACCTTGTTAGCACCTTCCCACGAAGGCCAGTTTCCACAGACACCATCCAAATCTCACAGAGAGCCCTCAGCTGTGCCCTAGCTCAGGAACTCAACCTGGCCCTTCATGAGCAGCACACTTTGGAGGACAATTGCACCAGCAGCCCTGGAGGTATCTTGGCTGTGCAGTCCCAGCTCTGTCCTGCTGTGCATGTGAGCTATCTTTTCCTTGGCACCTTCATCCCAACCTTCATCCAGCCGCTGGGCTGTGATTCATAGGAGGGGAAGGCAAGGAGCCATCTGGCCAAGGAGTGGCCCTCATTGCACTTTGACAGCCACCTCCCAGCCACTCTCCTGCACGTACTGGCTCTTGTTCCCTTGGATCTCAAACACAGTGGAAGCTCTCACGATTTGTGCTCAGGATCTGAATATTTTATCAAACTCTTACAGTCACATCTCACTCCAGACACATGGAAACACACAATCCAGGCTAATTCTCACTTTCTGGTTAAGGGAAGGCTCCTCCACTTTGCCTAAACCAGCTTAATTTCATCTCAGCTCTGCTATTTATCTAGTTTTATGTCTCTACTACTACTGCTTTTCACTGATTTGTGACTTTTTGACTTTGTGGATAAAAGCAGCAGAATGACAGTCACACTGAGTCATGAGGTCTTTCAAACTATTTCAAATCAGAATAATTTAATTCAGCTATTTGATCCAAGTGCAAAGTTATTCATATGCCAAGTACAGTGCTTCATTGCATCAACTTTTCCCCAAGTTACAGACACACTTTACAAGCAATAGACCTGTAAGGTTTTGTTTGGTGACACCGAGGTGTAGCTTTTGCCCTTTTGTCTTTCCTGCTGCTTTTTTTCCCCACAGATCTATTTGCTAAAATAAATTGAAATTGGGTAAAAGAATATAAGGCACAATTTATACGAGATAGATCTGCAATTACTAACTCTGAATTAAACATATCCCTTCATGAATAATGAAGCGAAATAGGCCAGAGGAAAAATGAGATAAGATCTTCAATCCATGTATTTTTAATTGCTTCATTATCTAAAATTTGGTATGAATAGCTGTGGATACAGCTTGCTGTTAGTGTACAAAAAGAAATGAGAATTTTCAACCAAATCACAAAAGGCTATCAAAAATTAATTTTGTGTGCTGTGATCATTGAAAATGTAAGTGATTTTGTGGCAGAGTGACATAAAAAATGCCATTTATATGCTAATAATGAACAAGTCATATTTTTTCATTTTGATGCAAAATAAGTTTTATTTTCATTTTAATGAACTGTAATGAATTATAAGCTGTTGCTTTTTATCTTTAGGTAAAAGCTGGGAAAACGATAATGGAGGGCTGACAAAAAGACTGTCCCTGAATGAAAACAGGATGGAACAGAACATGACCCTTGTTTTGACCTGTGAAGTTCTATTGCTGAATTGTCAGTCCGTGGTCAAAGTCTGACTTTTAGATCCAAGGTGTGCACTGCAACCGACGAGCTCTGGGAATACACCTCATCCTCACTCAGAAAAATAAAGAGAAAATCATCCACACCGGGTGAAGGAACTTGACTTTCATTTCACACAAGCCTCAGCATCCTCAGAAGTGAGTCTGTCATGCACATGTCCACACAAATGAGAAACAGCTCTAAACCTAGGGATAACTGCCGTAACCATGGATGAAAGTGTCCAGCATCACAAGGTACACTAGATATATTTGCAGTCTCTAACTCTGAATTAAACATGTTCCTTCATGAATAATGGAACCAAAAAAAACCAAAAAGGCTGGAGGTGCTAAGGCAACTGATCCAAAGCCTATTAAAGCCAACGAAAAGTCTCACATTGATACATACCATATTAATAAATAATTATGGGATGGGACTTTTTCACGGTGATTCCTAGAAGCACTAGGCACGGTCAGGATTGTTATCACTTCATTTTCTGCACACAGCAAGGGAGAGAGCCCTGTCTTAAAGTCATTACAATGTAGGGATAATGCAAGAGATAGCAAGTTGGATAAGAGCAGCACAGGGAACCCAAACAAGCCATGAGATTACTGTGCTCAGCAATTACGTGCAGCAGTCTTGGCATAGCAGCTGCTCCAACACTTCTGAAACAGTCGAGCGTGTACCAACACCAGCTGAAATCAACAGATATTGCAAACATTAAACACCCAGGAAAACCCAGCTCAGCATTTTGAAATGAGCCAACCATAATGAAAAGCCTATTTGAAACTGCTTGTCTCTCATGCACTGCTCCTCGTTCACACTGAGGACTTTCCTTGGATTACCTGCACCCGCCCCAGCTTGAAGTCAACTTCTTTGCACTTCTCTCTTGTGCAAACATGATCAAATTCTAGCTTTAACTTCTGTCTTGGGGTCTTCTGCTTATTATTGAAGCCAGCCTGTTGCAAACAGCACTGCAATGGTGCTCAGCTCACTGTGTGCACTGCTGCTTCAGTTAGAAATGTACCGAGTACTGCTGCGCCAAGTCGCAGGTTCACAAGCATCTAGAGAGGATGTGAGTACTCAGAGGGGTTTCCAAAACGCCTGCTCTAGAGACTACAGTGCTTCCAGCTTCCAATTTGCATTTTTGTGCACAATAATACCTTTAAGAAGCTCATTCTAAATAACACCATCTCAAGAGGAGCCCTTCCACATAGTATTTGGACTGGAGCAGTAGCAGCAACGTGTTAATGTTTATTTATTGAACTTAGCCATGAGAAATAACAAGCCCAGACTTAATCTTGGCAAAAAGACATGCAGACAAGTTACAATACAGGAAATTCTGATTAGATATGAGGAAAAATATTTCCCCCTGAATGTACTCAACAGTTGAAACAGGGATGGGAAAAGTGTATGAGATTGCTGTCCCTGGACATATTCTGACCTAGGCTGGACAAGTATCCTTCTGTCACTGTACCTCCCTTGAGCTCTGAATTGGGCTGGAGACCTATAGAGATCCTTTCCAACATACATAAATGGTATGTCTTAAACATTTCCAGCCATTGTAATGTCACAAAAATAAAGGACAGATCTTGCTGTTTGGAATTCATTTCTCAGACTCCCCTGTGCCTCCCATGCAAATGCCACATCAGAGAATGCAGCTGAGACTCCTCTCAAGGGAAACCTTTCACAGGGATACATCCCGCAGCAAAAGCACTGGGTTCTCCCATGAACACTACAGACACCTCACTCCTGGGGACACTGGCAGAGCTGGGTGAGATCACTGGCACACTGGTGAAGAGAAATTGCCATAACCACCATTGCCAGCTCTCCCACTGGGCTCATCCTCACCCAGTCCTTCTCCCCTCCTCAAAGTATGACATGCTTCTATTTCATGCTAATTTCTACAAATACCTACTTGCATGCTTTGGGGGTTTTTTGTTGTGTTTGGTTTTTTTACTCTGTCCCCCATCAGTTTTACCCTTTCTATTCCTCTATGAATTATGCACTTAACAGGGGCAAAAATGCAGCAGGTAGCACTTTACCTGTGGGTTGTGCATATTGCCCTTGGCCAACTGCTAGGAGAGGCAGGCAGTGATCAACAACACTGCAGCTCTGGCTCATATGTCTCACTGAGATACTTAAAAAAATAGCATGGCTAAAATTATGAAACACATAAAGAAATGCTGAAGAAATGCATTACTGAAACCAGTGCCCACACTAAAAAATAAAACAAAACAGAGTTATTTGACAGTCCTACTTTGGTAGGCAATTCTTCAGGCTGAGTCTGGCCTTAACTTCTGCAAGGGATTTCATTTGAAGGGAGAATATTGGATTGGAAAAGGACACAACAATATCTCTTTCCAGCACTACCACTTGTGCAGCTGCATCACATTTTTATCCTGACAATTGCATTGATTTCAAAATAAGAAAACCATTTCGTAGTAAACATTTCTTGATTCTTGTCTGAAACTTTGTGTTCCAGATCTCACACAGAGTTGCTAAGAAATATAAAAAAAGGAAGGGGGTTGGTGAAAACTGGGACAGGAGTATTAAAATTTTGCTCTAAAATTAAAGTTACATTACATATTTCTAGACATCTCAATCCATTTTTAACTTAAAGATCTAGCCTGGAACTTTTTGGATGAAATGGAAATGTGTAAAGTGCAGCTAATAACTTCTGGTATTAAAATTTGTTTGGAAAATTGTGGAGCATAGCATAGAAAAATATGAAAGAAGACTAAAGTTCTGAAAGATACCAGGTAACTGATTCTGTTTTAAAAAACCCCAACTGAACCAAAATCACAAAGAAGCCGTGATAACAAGGCACCGTTGGATGCCTTCATCTAAAATAAAGACCTATATAATATTTACATGCAATAACAATTTCATTCAGAAAGCAACTTTTAATCCTGAGATTTGAAAGGAATTTATTACTAGGTGTAATCAGTGATGAACTTGCCCATCAGAAGTACAGAAACAATGCAGTAGCAGTCACCTGGAGTAAAACTTAGAAGCTGGGATGGAAGAAATTCCCTCTGATGTGTGCAACCTCTCTTTGTGACAAAAGAAATGTATGAGAGGAAGCTGATTTTGTGTATTGAGTGCAAATCAAATTGATCAAAAAGGCTTTTAAAAGCAGATGTTGAGTGACATTCATCCAGTGCTAACAGCAAACAAATCCAAAGCAACAGCTCTCAGCTCTGTGAACTGTGGTCTTGGGGTTTGTCCTTTGGGGCAGTTTGATGTTCCTAGATTGGATGTCATATAGAAAGATATGCTGAAGTTTAACTACAGGGTATTAAGGTTGAAGAAAGAGAAACTATTGGCCAACAGCATAAAATCATCCAGAACAAAGGAACTAATTGTCTTCAAATAGGTTGGCAGAGGAGGTGAAAGCCCATTCTAAGGTGAAAGCTCGTCTGATTTCAGCTCTAATACAGCGAAAATCAGGTGCAGGAATCCATGAAGAAGTAAACAGGATTAAGACTTTTTGTAGGAGACAACTCAATAAATAGCCTGAGGCTTTCATAGCATATCATCATGAGCTCATCCTAAACCAGAGAAGACTGACAAGGATAGTGCCTGAGTTTAGCTAGCTACAAAATATCACATTTGCATTTCCAGTAGCTGTCTATTCCCCAGCACTATTTATGCCTTCAGAGGTTTTTATCAAACTTACAAATTGTTTATGTTTTTCTTTCTTTTAGCATCTGTTTTGATTTTTTTATTTCCTTAAGTGTTACAATTTTCAGTTGCTGCAGAAGGAAACAGCTTAAGACCTCATTTGCAGACTTGGTTTTGTTTTTCTCCTTCTCATCTCCGGGATGTGTACAATACTCACACTACATTTGACAAGATCTCCAACACAAAGCTTTATTGTAAATCCTATTGGTTTATCATAATTATTTCAATTGTTATTGTGAATTTATTTGAAAAATAATAAAAAGGAAATTACAAGAGAAAAGGGAATTGGACAAAAGATTATCTAAATGAAGCTTGAAGAGGGATGAAGTATGTTTTCGTTCTTGGAAATGTTCATAAAAAGGCTACGCAAGCAGTAACAGAAAAATAACAGATGTCTACAAGAGAAAAAGAAAACTTGAAGAAAACATGGGGATATGAATGAACACAATTCGACTCAACCAATTAGAAACGTTTGTTTGGTCCAACAATGAAGCTTTGACAAGTGTTAAAATTTCTGTTTTAGTTACTGTCTTGACACAGTTACTGAAAATTGCCCAGATTTTTAAGGATTTATCCTAATCACATAAAATTGTACCATCATTTTCTTTGGCTGCTATTATGCTCAATAGGAAATCTAGCCAACAAGAGACATGCAAGTCTTAGTCATGCTTGAACAAGGAAGACTTACAATTCTCTTCTCAATAAGACATAATGAGTAAGATAGAAGGTGACTTGCTTGTTAACACTGCTCAGGAAAATTATAGATCTTCTACAAAGCCTCCCATATATTTTCTGCAAAAATAATCCTGTTATCATGTTTCCTGACTTTAAATATTTCCACTTTTTAATCATTGTATGAAGATGATAAATGGAACCAGGGAAAAGGGCAAATATCTGTGTGCCTGACACTCTTCTGTCTATTGGCATTTTTAAGAACTAACTGGTGAAGTCTTCTGGGCTACACTGGGCCCCCTCCCTGAATCAGCAGCATCAACCAAGGAATTGCAGGAATTTTTTCTGAACAAAACCTACTTTTAGATTAAGGAGGGGCTGCTTGCCTCTCAGTAAGTAAATCAGACAGGAGGGAGCTGACCTTTTGAGCTCTTAGCCTCAGGAGCAAGAAGGACTTGTGAGATCACCTGCAAGAACTCTTCCCATCCTGTTGGCCTTTCATGTAGTGCATGCCAAAATTAACCAACTCTGACAAGCCTCCAACTGCTAGTCACAAAGTGCTGATGGTTTGATAATCACCCAGGCTCCATGAGTCCATGTATAAAAGGAATCAAAGGGATATATTACCGAACACATTTTTCCCCTTTGAGATTGTCTTGCTCTGTGATAGCGTAAAAATACTGGGTGATAGATCTGATAGGAAGGAAGACAAAATGACAAAAAAGGCACTACAATGCTGTCCTCAAATCATCCTCTGCCAATACACCTTCACAATTAGGGGGCCCCAAGCATAGATGAGTTCATACAGTCATTCGGTCAACAACAGTGTTGCCTTGGATGACACAGACATCTTAATTCACCAGCTAAGATCTCGACTTGCTCTCTCTGTTTGCTCAGCACATGACAGATAATGTATGATGGATTTGATTTTGTGTCCACAAAGAGGGTGTGAAATTGTACCTTTTCCAGATATGCTCTGCATCTGCTGGGTATTACCCTCCTGGTTTTCATCAAGTGCTAGATACAGCAGCTGCACTATCTACACCACCACAGAAGATCACTTTTCTCTCCCATGAAAAGTTCAATTCGTGAGAAGCAATACAAGGCCTAATAACAAAAATCCCAAAACAACAACTCTTTCCCCAGCTCCATGAAACCTGTTACAGAAGAACATAAATGTTGAGAGATGTTGGTGCAAAAGGCCAGAATTCATTTTCCATCATTTGGGTCTGGTCTCTTTTGGAGAGCGTTGTCTGGAGATTTATGATCCACCAGGTAGCACTAAGAATGTCTAGGCAGTTTGGCAAGAGGCTCTTAGATTGTTATAAAAGAGAATGGAAATTGAAGCTGAAGAGGATGCCTTAAAGTAATTGAGTTATTAACTGCTTCCATTCTGAATGACATGCAGGTGCATCCAGAAAATGCTCTTTCCTATTATTTTTTGGACACACTGCAGCAGATACTTCCAACACATTTCACTGAATGGCCTAGTTAGAAGAAAGGTGCTTTATTCTCCCCATTAAGGATGGGGTAGGAGCTATCTGCCAAATCCAAGTCCTTTTCAACCACTTAGTGAAGGCTCTGTGACTCATTTAGAAAAAAAGGAGAAATTACATCTTTGACAAATTTCAAGCTAAGTAAGAGGCTTTCACATCCCTAAATTTCCTGTTTTCTCTCAGATTTTACAATACACTTCATTTTGGCATGTGGTCACAAGGAGGTGATTACTGGGTATGACTTCACTTAGAAAGTGCTGCTTTTCAAGTGACAGCAGTAGGAAAACAAAACTGTTGTGTGCACCTCAGGGCTGGTGTGTCTATCTGCACTTGTAAGGTTAGTTTTCAGTGTTGTGTTTTTGAAACAAGCAGGCTTTACAGGACTAAGAAAGTTATAGCCAAAAACCAAATTGAACATGTGTCAAACAACTCCACTGTCTCACTTCCTACTTTATTTTTTTGTCTGCCTTTATGTGCTGGTGAGGAGGTAAGCATAGACTGTCAGTAAACAGTGGAAATGAGGCTGGAGATTAAAGATGGATAGTTGGCCAAGTGGTGGATTCTATTTTAGACTTTGAAATGAATTTTGCTCCTCTCTCACCAAGACCTCCAATATGCTGTATCACTCACTTTCCTCACTTCATACAACCCAGCTGGTTTCTCCAGAAAAGACTGCAATGTATCACACTTTTCTGGTTAGCTGTTAAGTAATACTTCAGGCTTTGACCAGGCAGCAGTCTTAACCAGTGAGAGCAAAGAGAAGGGAAAAATGACTAGAAAAGGAATTTTCTTCTCCTTGTTCCATGCAAAGTTCCAACACTGGAAGGAAGGGGAGGAATTTGATTTAAATTAGAACAATATGGCAAAAAAAAAATCAATTTTCTTTATAAGCACCTGTAGTATGCAGAACAGAAGCACGTGAACCCACACTAATCCAAGCCTTGAGAAGGCTCATTACTGAGAGTCTGGACAACAATTGGAGCTCTTTGCAAGCTACTCAGAGCAGTACTTGCCAAACACGAGTGCTCACAAACAACTTGTTGTTTAAAAGCAACAAAGAGCTGTGAAATAGTAAATTAGAAAGATTGTACAGATGTCTCAGTAAAAAGTAAAGCTGCAGAAAAATATAGCTATGTCTTTGTGAAGAGAGGGACATAAAATATCTGTTCAAAGCAGATGAATCGAAAGGTATGTGTGAGATAATAACGTAAGACAGACCAACACCTACAGCAGCCGTCCCTGCTTAGTTCCACCTAGCAAACAGGCAGCTGAGAGGGAAGGGAAGATCCCAAATGTCAGGGTATCACAGAGAGTATTACATTTGAGAGATGTCTGAGCAAACAAGATTCCAATGCAAAATTGATAACTAGGTTCTTTCTTTCTTTCTTTTTAAAAGAAGTATGCTATCTCAGAGGAAAGAAAACATCAAAGGAAGCCAGCATGTCACGTGTTGCAGGTGCCTCCTTTTACACATTAAACAGTGAGGTTTTTTTCTGGGTTTAGGGGAAATAAGCCTTAGGTAATCTCATGATGTATTGGTATAGTGTCAAAAGAAACGTGAACGTTTCAGACAGTCAAGTCTTTGTGAAGCCTGTTCAGAGGGTATGATAATGTATCCTATTTGGCAAAGAGATTTTCAAAGTGTTGCCAAGCCCCAGTCAGTTTATGGATTTAAGACCCCAGTTGTTTAAGGCCCTGTTTAGAAAGCAATGCATCATGTCACAGCATGGCAGTGAAGTTGTAAATGGCTCCCAAATTCTGAAAAAGCTCTAGGCCACAGCAGAATACAGATCACTCTGAGACACAGCCGTGGGCCTTGGGAAGAAATGCACGTGTTTTCCTACAAAATCAGCTGATATAAACCAAAGCAGCACTTTTTCAGATAAAGACAACAATTCTGATTTTATCATATTGAATAACTCTTGGGTAATGCTGCCTTAAGAGCCTCAGGATTGGATCCTCAGGCAGAACTGGATGCCTAACTGCTGCTGGCTGCACAGAATTAGGTAGCCAAATCCCTTCATGGAGCCGAGCTTCAGCAAAACAGCAACCTACAGGCATGTTTACAACATGCAATAAATACAGTGTTCTTCATTCATATCCAGACTAGTTCCAGATTTGGCACCAGGAAAGCAGTGACAACTGATGCACAGGCTAATTAGCTCTGCTATAAGGGCTGTGCTGGACTAACACAGATATCCTGCTCCTAGGAGCTGAGACAATATTTCTGCTATGTCTTGTAGACATACATACTTGTTTGGAACTGTCTCATAGCTTGCTAACACCAGGCCAAGTTACACATCACATTTTCACAAGTGACGTAAGCCCATCTATTCCATACAATGCTATAAAGACTCCCAAGCCTGTAGATAAGCCCAGAAAGCTGAGGAGACAGCTGAAAGAGGGAAATAGTGTCTGGGACATCATAGCTCAGATGTACTGCATGTACCACCATTTGCTGCCAGCCAAAGCATGGAGCCAGCTTGTCTCTCTACTCAGTCCTCTAGCCCTGAGTCAATGCAAGGGAAAAGTATCCTTCACCTCTGGCCACCACCAAGCCATAGACATCTTTAGCCTCCTCTAGCCCCTCAAAACCCAGAAGGGACCATGGCTCTCAAGCAATCTACTTATATCTTTTATATACAGAGAAACAGAGTGTGCATGTACCTGTGTTGTTTTGGCTGCTGTTGAACAGGGTTAAACAGTTCTTTCACCCAAATCACCTTACTTTCTTTCATCCCTGAGGTTACCATCCTCTCAAAGCCATGTATACAGCTACACAAGAGCATGCTCTTTCACCTATCTCTGCTCAAAGGATTTGTTTTAAAATAAACCTACTTACAAGAACATTTTCATTTATGTGCATCCCTTTGGCAAACTAGAATAACATGTAGATTTAGCAGCTCTGCAGAAAATGACCTGGATAATGGTGGACACCAAGCTGAACACGAGCCAGTCATGTGCCCTTAAGGAAAAGAAAGCCAACAGCTTGGATTGCTTGAAGACCATTACCCGCAGTCAAGAGCCAATTAATCACCTTCATCCCTGGGGAGACATGTCAGGAGTGTTGCTTGTCTAGTTCTGGACAAGTAGGTACAGGAGCAAGCCCAGCAAAGGGTCACTTAGATGATTAAGTGTCTGGAGCATCAAATATGAGGAGAGGCTGAGAGATGGGGTTTCTCAGTCTTGGGAAGAGAAGGCTCAGGGGTGGTGGTGTCTTTCTGATATATGTAAGTGTATAATGGGAAGAATAAGAAACACTAAGCCAGATTCTTTTCAATGACAGGTTAAAACACTGATTGAAATATAGGAAAATTCACTCAAACTTGGAAAAAAGTTTGTTGAGGTTTTTGTTTCTTCTGTTTGATCCCCCTTGCAAACACTGGAACGTATTTCCCAGAGAGGCTGTTTTGTCTCCATCCTTCCAGATATTCAAAACCTGAGCATGGCCCTAGGCAACCTTCCCCAGTTGACCCTACTTTGAGCACGGGCGTTGGACCAGCCAGTCTCTAAAGGTTCCTTCCAACCTCAGCTTTCCTGTGATCCTGTAACTACTCCATGTGCATTTGGAAATTGTAACTGCAGAGCTGAAGAGGGCAATAAACCTTAGGGAGGAAGGGAGAGGCCAAGCTGTTGGTAGTGGTAATCTTTGAATTCAACAAAACTGTGACCAAGGCACCATGTCCAGAGGTAGAGTGCAGGCTGAAGCATGGAGCTAAGTCACACACAATACCATCAGACCAGTTGAGATAAAGCTGAAAGCAAAGTGATTACTGGCATAATAGATGGAAATAGAAAATAAAGTAGGATTTAACCGGCACCTGATGGGGTAAGTACATTGGAACATAATTGGAGGACAGAAGTCCTAACAAGTTATTCAGCTTTTAAGTTACTTGCTGTAGCATTTAATTACCTTTTTTTTCATACAAACTGAGCACAAAAGTTCCTCCTCTGATGGCAGAAAGGGAAGAGATAAAACTCAGAAGTCTACGCAGCTTGCTGCCTCTTTGCTCTGCTGGAAAATGATAATTATCTCAGGGCTGCCTAATACTGTACAATCTATGGCAGACAGTGTTAGTACTTTCATTGTTCTATACAGCACTGGGTTTTCTCATCCACAGAGCTCAAAGTGCTCTCAAAGTGGAGAAGGCCTGCAGACCTCTTTAAAAGACATAAAGCTCTCTTCAAGCCAAATACATTTTATGATGTATTCATCTCTCTTTATATATACTTTCCAGAACCAGGACAAGTACTTGGCAAGTCCTATAAGACAGAGAGAACTTTCTTTGCATAACTTGTGAGGAAAAAAGATAAAACACCCCAAAAAAAAGAATATCTAACTCCATCCAGAACCAGCAAGTAAGATTTCTGGTTTATGTAAAGCAGGAACTCCATCATAATCCAAAAATACTGTCTGTCTTGCTTAGCTATTTCAGCAGAAGGATATCCATACCCATCAGCTCAGTATCCTGTCTCTGACAGAGATAGCTCACATATTAACAAAACTGGGACCAGAAGTGGAACAGCCACAGAGTGCTCAAACACCTAACATCCCCCCACCTTTTGATCCCCCCCCACTGGTTTAGGGAGCTGGTAGTCAGTGGTTACACATGCACCAGCATGTTGACTGACCCTTCAGAAGTGTGCCTAATTTCTTCCTGAACCCATTTATAACTTCAAACTGCACACCTTTTGTGGCTGACACCCACATCATGCAGATAAATGGCAGAGGAAATTTCTTCTTTGTGCATTTCTTTTTCTGTTTTTCATTTACTGAGAAACAATGAAAAACATTCTTTGTTCACCTGCTCCACACCACCACTGATTTTAAGGAGCTCTATTTTAGCTTATTCTCAGTGATCTCTTTCCCAGGATGAAGACCTGTAGTTTTCTCAGATAGAAGCTATAAAATAATATTCATGCCTGTCTCCATACTAGTCTTACTTCTTTCCTTTCTGAGATGAGGACTCAAACTGCATACCAAATTAGAGAAGAGAGCACAGCTTTACAGAGTAGCATGTTTTCTGGTTTTGTTCTCACTTCCTTTCACAATAATTCCTAAGGGTCAACTTACTTTTTTGACTGCTAGTAGAATTAGCTGATGCTTTCAGAGAAATATTCTCAATGACTTTCAGAGGATCTTCCTCAGTGGAAATAGCTAATCTGGAGCCCATCAAGGTGTGTGAATAGTTAAGATTACTTTTTTCCCTTGCGTATTACTTTGCATTTATCAATACCGAGACTTTGGTTCCATGCTGCCATCCAGCAGTATGTTTATTTTTTATCAGGTTTATTCTGCAGTCCATTTTAGCTTTTACTACTGTGAATATTTCTGTTTCAGTAAGTTTTGTCATCTCACTACTGCTGGAGAGCAGCTCTGCACAGAGAGATCTGGGAGTCCTGATTGATAATAAGCTAACCATGAGCCAGCAATGTGCCCTCGTGGCCAAGAAGGCCAATGGCATCCTGGGATGCAGCAAGAAGAGTGTGGCCAGCAGGTCAGGGGAGGTTCTTCTCCCCCTCTAATCTGCCCTGGTGAGGTCTCATCTGGAGTACTGTGTCCAGTTCTGGGCTCCTCAGCTCAAGAGGGACAGGGAAGTGCTGGAGAGAGTCCAGCACAGGGCCACCAATATGATCAGGGGACTGGAACATCTTTCATATGAGGAAAGGCTGTGGGAACTGGGGCTGTTTAGTCTGGAGAAGAGGAGATTGAGGGGAGATCTTATTAACATTTATAAATATCTAAAGGGTGGGTGTCAGGAGGTTGAGGCATCTCTTTTTTCTGTAGTAGCTAGCAACAGGACAAGGAGTAATGGGATGAAGCTGGAACACAAAAAGTTCCATTTAAGCATAAGATATAACATAACTATTTTACTGTTGAGGTGAGGGAGCCCTGGCACAGGCTGCAAGATTTCAAAAGCAAGATTTCAGTTATGCCTCAAGGGGTTGTGGAGTCTCCTTCCTTGGAGGTCTTCAAGACCTTCCTGGACATATTCCTACGCAATCTGATCTAGGTGAACCTGCTTCAGCAGGGGGGTTGGACTTGATGATCTCTAAAGATCCCTTCCAACCCCTACCATTCTATGATTCTATGATTCCAGACCATTTATGAACGTGTTTAATGGCATAGGTTCTACCTAAAATTCACAGGAAATCTATTATCCTTCCACTGTAAAGATTCTTAGCATTTGCTCCCTGTTCTCTAGTCAGAGTTCTCACTCTTGTAATTTTTGAGAGCATAGTTTCTTTGAATGCCTTTAGTATCAGGCTTTGTTGAAAGCCCGACAAAGATGAGCAACATCAGCTGGATCATCCTAATATACACACTCTCCTCAGAACATTTCCATTTCTGAGGCATAATTTCTCTTTTACAAAACCTACTTTGTCTCTTTCTCATTGTACCACATTTATCCATGAATCTTCTGGGTTTATTTTTACTATAGCTACCCTTCATTTGCTTATTAAAGTTCAATCTAATGTTTTCTTTTTTCCAGCTATCCCCTCCTGAGCCTTTCTTAACAACTGGCTTAATATTCATCACTTGCATATTTTAAGGGTCATAGCATAATCAGACTCTTTTTTTTCTGCCCTTTCTTTGCTATCTTCTAGCTTGATGGCTTCTGTCTTATTCTCTTCTTCTTCTTCCTGCATTATTTTACTCCTAGAGGAGTCTGCACATTGCATCCTTACATTCATTATTTCACACCTCTCTGCTTTCTACAGACATTGTTATTTAAAAAAACCCAACTTACATCCTTAGAAGCATCAAGCAGCCTGGTTTAGATAGTACCCATCCTTCCTGTGTAATCTCCCTGCATTCTAAGATGTTTTCCATTTTGAAATAACTTAGAAATAAATTTAAAAGCACCCTTTCCCCATGTAGAGAGAATTCAAGCTTATATTAACACACTGACCATTCACCTGGCCTCAGATTTAATGCTGAAGGCATTGCAGAGTATGCTGCCATGAAGGTCCTGTCTTTAGTCTCCTGCTTAATAGACTTCACTTAACAACTCTTACCTATGAGACTAGCAGTTAATATAAAGTTCTGGTTCCTGGGTTGATAATCAAATCAACCCAGCCCTACAGCCCATCTGCCTATACCATTGAGGGACATTCCTCATGGTGAGAAAATCCCTTGGCTGGTGGACAGTTCCTCTTTCATGACCAGTTTCTGTCCCTCTGAATAGATGCTCTCCTGCTTAAAGGCTTTCCTTCTGCCTGGCAGTGCTGAGATGGCTTCATCATCTTCCTGCAAACTGTGCACACATATCTCCTGGTCTCCCTAAGCTGCACCAGAGCTCAGCTACCAGCACCACAAATGAGATCTCCCCAAGGACCAGGAATGCTCTGCACTACCTGGATGCAGAAAACATGAGTGAGTTAAATACATAATTGTACTGAAAGCATGTCAGGCAAAGAGATCCCTTACCTATATCCACCTGCTTTTTGTCTTACTTCCAGATGTTTTGACTACTTTCTTGTTACCTATTTGCCTGGTTTTTTTTCAGTATTTTTCTAAAGATTTGGGTTTAAAGAACCCCAAAAGCTGAACCGTCCCAGAACTGCCACTTTTTCACTCAATTCCAACCAAAATCCTGTCTCCATTATTAATGCCAGAACTTTGAGTGACCTTAATCATATTATGGACAAGGTTAGAAAGGAGTTTCTTTGCCAACTAGAAGTGATAAAATGTCTCTTCAAAGTAATTTTCTTTACAGACTGACAGCACATATGCCTTGCTTCAGTCACTTGTAGGAAAAGACTTCAGTCAAACTGGTGGCAATGGTGTAGCATGAAGTTACATATTTACTTATTTTTTTTAATACAGGGTAAACACAACTGAGGAGAAAATAAAAGAATGACTCCTTAACATGACTTCAGGACTTGACAGGTAAAGGTTTTCTTTTAAGCGAGTCTCAGAACATAAGTTATTAGATATCTCTGGGCCCTTGTTTTCCCTTTTAGATAGAAGGCAATCTCTGCTTTTTCATGGTTGAGTTTGCTGAAGGGCAAAGGAAGGTCATAGATTTCTGCTCTCTACCCATCAGTATCAGGAAATTATTATTTCTATTCTTTGTCCTGGCCCAAACTCATACAATACTACCTTTTTGTCAATGAATTTGAGGTTGGCCTTAGGTTAGCCTCTCTTGGCTTCCTCAGGAAGAGAGAGTTGTTACTGACTAGTCATTAACTAGACAGGAATATCAAGACTAGGATGCTTTAGTGCCAGGGATACAGAAAAAGAAAAAAGATGAATTATTCTACCAATAGGCTGTTGCAGCCCTGAATGGCATCAATTGTTTAGGAGTGCTTTTTGCAATGAGAAAACAATAACCCTTCTTTCAGTTTTCACCGACCTCTTGCCTTTCTGCTGACAGAAGTCCAGAATAGAGTCTGGTATAAACTTGACATGAATGAGCAGAGAACCACAGCACACGTTTTTCAATTTTCCTAGGATAAGACTTTACAATTTAGTCTGTAGCAATGTGAATACCTTAACCCTGCAAGAGAGGCATATATGATCTTTATTACATTATCAACCAACATATTCGTAGCACAAGATCAGCCTTCCTGGTTCTGAGTTTCTACTTTGCAGAGAGTTGATAGTGATGGATTTACTTAGCTACTGATAGAAGCCTGAAAGATCTTTGTTCTGTATCTTGCAGAGAACTTTATTGCTGTGCAACTTGTCATGTGAAGGGTTCCTTAAGCAGTCCTACCCAACCATTTTAACAGTTTCACTCTTAAAAACTGAAGTGAGACATGTTCAAGAGCTGAAGAAGCTCAGTGCTACAAGGGAACCTGAGAACACCTTCAGTTTGGTAGAGATGTTAGATGAGTAGTTAAGAAACAGCTACACTCCAAACTCAGTGCACAAAGCAGCACAACAAACACCAATTCATCACATTCTAATAAAATTTAGAATGTAATGTCCTGGAGAACACTAAAAAGAAACAAAGATATTTCTTTGCAGCCTTCTCTCACCAATAGCGGTATCTAAGCTCTTTGAGAATTGTTCATCCAAGAGAGTGCATATCTTTGAGATGTGACACGTCACCTCAAGGCTGAAGGGCTCAGAGCATCTTAAAAACTGAGATATATGGAGGAAGGAATATTTACAACATAAAAAGGGATACTAAATGCAAAAATCTAAAACCACGGTGGTGTTTATGTGCTTACAGATAACCATGGTACAGTCAGAACAATCAGAGCCAGGTAGTCCTTCAGATCAACTCCTACATCAAATTTCCCAGTAGTTGCCTCTCAGATGCTTAGCAGATCACTGAATTGCCATCAAGGATGCTGGCTACACAACATGACCTGGTGATGGCCTGGGTCAGAGGACATGGCAATGACAAACCCTCTGGAAGCATCACTAGGTAGTCCTCTGGATCAATACAGCCCTGAGTGACCCCATCTACTTAGATAGGTGGCAACTAGGAGGTTTGCTCCAGTGGCTAGGAAGCCTGAACAACAGTATGCAACGTCTTTTGTGGATTTAATTAAGGCTGCTACCCCCTACTTATTAGCATTTAGCTGCAGCTAGAGTTTAACCATCATTAGAATCAGTGTAATTACCATATGCCAGAGATCCATTTAATAAGCTATATATCTCCACTATTTGTATTCCAAGAATAAGCTGTAAATAGTAAGCATTTTCTCTCCAATACCTCTTTGAAAAATTAGACTATTAAAAATATCATACGGTGTAATATACAGTATTTAGTACTTTAGGTTTATCTTGCAGCACCGTAGTTTACAGCTAGCTACTGACTGGTAACCTAATTTTGTAGATGTGTAAAATGTTGCAATAAACAGATTACTATGTATTTCAAATGTTAATTGCCTTCCAAGATCTAAGAATTTCTCAGTGAGCTCACTAACGGGTTTTATTGGCAGTATAAAATGTAGTGTGTTGACATACCCTTTAAAATGCCCAATACATCATGGCTAGCAAAATGCTGGGGTGAGATTACAGAGAACAAGTGAAAAATTTTATCTTAAATTCTTCACACCCTATGCCCCCCATATCTTTTACACAGCAACCCAAATTAAGCCACAGGAAAAGTGGCAACACTTGGAAAGGAAAGTAATCACTCTTTACCAGAATTGCTAATGAAGCAGCGTGTTTATGCCAGAGAAATCTCAAACTTAACAAAAAGGCCTCATTATATTGGGTGTTTGAAATATTTCACCACAGCAAGCCAACTCAATGCAAGACTTTTATGTTTGTAAAACAAAATGAACCACTTAAAGACACTGCTGTGAAATTCCTGATTTACATGAAACGGAATTTATTGCTGCACTAGATAAACCGACGGCTTCTGTAAAACTCGCCTCTGAGAAAGGCACGATGGCATTGTACAGTTTTACCTAACTAAGAATAGGAACTGCCAGTGGGCAAAATGAAAGGAAATAAATGAGAAAGCAATTAATAAAGACAACAGACATTCAAAGCAAAGACTCTCTATTAGCCAAAAAGGGACATGCGAGAGAGGAACAGAAACAACTACATAGGCACAAACTCACAACTTGTATCTTTAATAAATGCACTCCCTGAAAAATCAGGATCATCGAGAAAGGTGAGTCTTCTAGATCAGTGTTTGGGAAATTTTATCTATCTTTTCTCTTTTGATCAAATAAAATGTGATCAATTTTCATTATCTCATTCTAATGAGCATGTACTGTCTTTTTATTTAGTGGGAGAACTGTTCAAACTAAAAGCGTCCCTTCCTGATGGACTTGATTGCCTTTGGTCCTTTGAAGCTACTTCAACAGTAGTTATGTCAAGCCATTCTGAAGCACTTTGCAGGAATCCTCTGGAAGAGGAGGCATTGCTGCCCCCTAAGAGTGGCCACCAGCACAAAAGCAAAAGTAACCTTTCCTAGGGGAAAAATGGGCACAGGAATGTGCCTGTAGTTCAAATATGAGTAAACAGCTATTATTTACATGTGTCCACAAGCAAAATACCAAAAAGAAAATACCAGTACCTTCAGTTTACAAAGTAGGCTTTTTTTGTTGCTGTTCAAAATATGCAACTTGCTTAAAATAGTAGCAACAAACTCAAAATAACTCCACCCTCTTGAAAATAATAAGCAGATATCTTCCTGGGAAATGCAGCTACTTCTCCCTTCATGCCAGAATTGACTCAAAGGAGGTTTGTCATTGTCATATTTTGTTAGAAATCCATCATCAAATGCATGACCAGTGTTATGAGTATGAAGGTATCTGAACTAGAGCTCCAGTGCTCATCTGAGTTTAGGAACAGGAGTCAAAGCAATCCCTCACCCTCGTAGCTAGGAGTGCTGGGATAACACTTCCCACCAGCAGAGCTTTTCCCTTTTATTTATCTGATCTATGCAGCTTTCACTGACACAGGTACCAAAACATCGGTATCCCTCATGTCATACTCTGGATAAAGCCCAATTCCATTTTTCTTGATAAGCTGCCATGAAAACATGCATCTATATGTACCCATACCTACCAGCCTGAATTGAGTTGAATATATGCATGATTGACATTCAAGAGCCATAAACAAAATTAGTGGCCGTCACTCATGCAGAAAGTTAATATCAGGTGGCACTAAACAAACAGTGGCTTGAAGCAGAATAGAAGGGGGTTTTAATAATGGATGTATGAGTAATTTAACTAATCGCTACAGTCGGTCTAGCAGAGCACATTTTTCTTGTACATAAGCAAACAAAACCCTGGGAATTTATAAGCACTCTACTAGCAAATTAATCTTAGAATACAAATGTCACAGTGGAAAATTCCTAAATTCTTTCATTTTTTCTATGTGAATAGTTGGGTCACTTCATTTGTTTTAAAGGTTTAACCTAAACCTGCATCCCAAGAGCTGAAACGCTGACAGATGAGATGGGAAGGAAAATGTCTTCTTGCCCCATGGCAGGTTGGACACAGCCCCTTCACATCCCTGTGGAGTGGGAGCAGCTTCCAGGCTTTCACATGGAGACATTTAACAGCAACATATATTGCTCAGTGATGAAAAGCTCTGGAGAGCATTTGAATTTTCCATGGATCTGGCAGTGAGGAGGTACCAGTGCAGGTTTAAACTCAGGGTGCAGCCTTCCCCTTGTGACGATTTTGCTCTGGCTTATAAAAGGAATGCCAAAACCTGAGCAGAACCCTTCTCCTACAGATGCCAGTGGGGCTCATGACTGCTGTCAAAGAGGGATGGGCTCACTGGTGACTTCAGAAGCCAATTTTGTCTCCTTCAGCTTTGGTTTAGGACAGATGCTGGGCTAGTTCCTCTGGCATCTCTGTTAAAATCAGTGGAAAGACCAAGACAGCTGAAGCTTGAGCCACATTGGGACAATACCTATGGCTATGAGTGGCAGAATCACACCCTGGTTAATTAATTCTTGCGGGTTTCTAACGAGCAGAGGTGGTTCATATTCACAGACAGCGTTTGCTTCTGTTTTATAATATATGCAGTAATTATGCAGCTGATGGAGCCTTATGTAGCTGCTAGTTCTTTCCTAGACATAAATTAACTGCAGGATTTGTGTAATGATGGGATAATGAAGGGCTGGGTCATTGGTATTCATCTGTAGAAGGCCTTGAGAGGCAGGGTCAAAGGCAGAAATGTTATTTGGCTAACACAGATACAGACCATTGTTAAAGGATTCGTAATCTTATTCCACTCAAGACCCATATTAACTCTCTCAGTGGCTGATAACATCACTTGAAGGGGTGGATTTGGTGAGGCTTTTTAAATTACTTTTAAAATTTTTTGTAGGTGCTTGAAGGAATTACCTTCCTCATCAGACTCTGTGCTGGATTTGCTTTGCTGAGACAGTTTGTCATGGCAGGAAGGGCAGCCTGCCTCTAGCAGACCCATGTTTGGGTCCCAGCATGCAAGAGCAGCCAGGGAGCTGGGACAAGGGCCTTCAGGAGTCCTGCTTCCCTTTTCTTCTCACTTTTGTGTTTTCAGTTCCTCATTTGTTCTGACATTGGACAGCTCCAAGACTGTTCCAGGGCTCTGATTTCACCAGTACTGCTGGACCGTTTCCTGAACTGCAGCAGAGACTGCATCTTGGTTGCTTAGGCAGCAGTGTTTTATTAGGTCAGGTTAAAATTTCTTTGTGCCTTAGTACTTAATCCATCGATTTTGGCACAGCACATCCTTGTGCTGAGAGTACGTCTCATTCCCTCTCTCCATCTGGAGCATCATTGGTGCCCTGACACTCTTTCGAAGCCAGATGATGGGTGAACCCCAAGATAGAGCAGAGACACTGGCCATCTCCACGTGCCTCCTCATGCAACACAGAAAAGTGAAATCTATTAATGCAATTGTGCAAGGAGCAGTGCTGTGGCTGGTAACTCTTATGGGAAGAGAAAATCCCTGGATGAAATGCAATCTGCAGATAGCCACACCACTGAGCAGGGTAGCTGGGCAGTGTCAGCAGAGCCAAAGGAAAACTGAGCAGCCTTGACCTTTATCAGCACCATCCAGGCACATCCTTAGCTCCATAGAGACAAAATTTCAGCTTTTTTACTCCTCTTCTTGTAGCATCTTCCCAGATGCTGTGTCTCATCTTGAACTATGTACCCCATTCCCATTCCTCCCACCCTGTACTTCTTCCTCTACAGCAATATTTTGGCAGAATATGACTCTGAGAAGCAAACACAGCTATTCCTCTCATGCCCCTGTGCCACCATCACAGCCTTGCACTCTCATGACAAGCAGTGAATGTAATTACTGACTCCTGTGCAAAGTTGCAGACTACAATTGCTGCAAGACAGCTGGCTGGGAGTGTGGGGACAACAATGCACATGGCTGCATCAGACAGGGCTCCCAGATTCTCCATCTCTTCTTTTTAATTGACGAGTGGAGAATTAAAAGCGGCACTTCATGGTGTCTAGCTTGTTAAGTGTGAATGAAATCATTCCTTGCTGTGCTCATCTCCAGCTTTCACAAATGCAATAAAAGGCCCTCCTGTGCCTTATTACCCACACAGCCTCTGCCTGTCTCCAAATTCTCTCTAGCTAAATGAAGCATGGCTGCTTCACTGCAGAGGAGAAGGACCAGGGATGGAGCCCCTGAAGGAGTTAAGGGGGAGCCGTGCATGGATGATGACAATCTCAAAAAGATACTTCAAAACATCAAAGCAGAGGATCATCACTGGTTTACATGTGATCCTGAGACAATTAAGTTCCCTTTATCTGTTGCATATTCCAGGGACATCACTTAAGTATTCTGTTGACAGTGATCTTTTCCTGATGCATCTGATTTATAAAGCACTTTGAGATTCCATGGGGAAGAGGGATGCTCTACTACTGGGCTTAGGAACAGTTTGAACAGTCCTTTTCCATGGTGCTGCTTGTGAGTGTAACTATGATACCTGTACTGACTCTTACAACCAGAGTGCCTCTGCAAAGAGCCTTCACTCAATAATCCTAAACCTGGAATCCACTCCCCTTTGATCTGTCACATCCTTGAGATTTATAGCATGTAAAAGCACCAGTTCCTCTAATACCACTGTCTCTGACTCAAATCTCTCTTTTGTTTTTAACTGCTACATTTTTCGGAATTTACACCTTCCTATAAATTCTCTCTCCTCCCCATGCAATGATACAGCACTCTGTTCATCACCTACAGCACCCAGTCACCAGTGAGCACCCATGCCTGCAGGCTTCTTCACACTTCTAGACCAGCTTCAGCTTTGCCAGCACAAGCTGTGCTGATTATATCCTTCAACTTCTCTCCTCTTGTTCCCCTAGTTTCACAGCATTGAAGTTAAGCTTCTTAACCGTTGAATTCTTTAGGAGCTTCCTAGCTTTCTTCACCACTTCTGTTCTCCTACTTTTTCACGTTAACGCTTAACAGTTAGACCAGCTCCAATGGCTGCAACAACAAAGCCACACTAAAGTTACCTGTAGTTTGCATTCACTTCTCCAAATCTGTAAGAAATTGCTCACTGATAGAAACCAGGAAAAGAACCACTCTCTACAACTGGTCCATCTGAAAGAAACTGCTCACTGACAGAAACTAGGAAAAGACCTAGTGTCTACAGTTGGTAGACCCAAAAGCAAAATGAATGACTATTTAATCTCTTTCTACCTTATTCTTCTGGGAGCAGACTGAGATGTCTCTGTGGAAGTCTGCAGCATTTTTCACTAAGAAAGTCACCAGAAAGACTTAGGGAGTAAGGTCTACCTCCTGTGAGCAGAGCAGATCTACATCTGAAACTGTAGAGTCCTTGGGCTGGGATTTGGGGCTTAGAGGCCTGAAAAGAACAGTGTGTGTGAATGCTGTTCCCCAGACAACAAACAAAGCAAGTAATAAGAACAAGGATAATAATCGTGTTAACAGTTGAGTTAGAATGGAACTAATAATTGTTAATATCAATGCTACAGCTAGCCATGTATTTATATAGCTCACTGTAAAAGTCTCAGAGTTGTGATCTCAGTAACTGTACAGGTACAAACAGTCACTTAGCACTGAGAGCATCTGGACATGACATGGTACCTCCTGCCGCTACAGCTCCAGTGACTCAGTGCAGAGGATTTGGACTTCCTTGTCACTATTAGCTTAATGAGAATACCTTAGTGAGTTTTGCTGTCTCCAGGCTTGTTTACAGAGGTGCTTTTGGCAATGGTCAAATCTCTGCAAAACAGCTCATTGCGACTGAGATGGGGTAGAGAAGAAGCCTTCTAATGACTGCACTTTGCTACAGAAATTGCTTTCTGTGATATGGAGATCTACTGGGGCAAGAAAGAAGGAAGCAGATATTGAAAGTGTCAGAAAAGAATATTTAAAGGGGAACATTTAAAACTGCAAAATACTTGTTCCCATTTCTGCACAGTAATCTACATCTAAACATTTTTTTTCCTTCTGTGCAGAAGCTGCGTTATAAATTCAGCCAAAGTGGTGAATTTTAAGGACAGTTACAGCCTCACCGAGCCAACATTTCTCATACCTTGGTAATGGATTCAGAGTAGAAACAGAGAAGGCTTCCCGTCCCATCCATTCTCATTATCAACTCTTCCCTCTCTCCTGCAATCAACACATCCACATACGCTTTCAGAAAAGCATACATCTCATTACAGTTTCCAAACCAGTTCACTGGGCTGTTAGAGATGCCAGCGTGGATTAAGTCCCTGGAGTGAGATTCTCTAATAGCTTTGGAAGCTTTAAAAGCTTCATATTTTCTGTTGCATTTATTATGACTTGAACAAAGTTATCCGAATGAGATGGTTTGCTCCAGTTGACATCTCTTTGCCAAGCCAGAAATCATCTTCCCAGGCTAAAAAGGTCAGGTTATTGATCAGTGTTACACAAGCTCCAGTGGGAGTAACAGACTCACAGCCTGCAGTCCTGATCCCATTGCCTGTCCAGCATGTCCAGATCCCTGTACAGCCCCCATGAGCTCAGTAAGACTCATGAAGCCATGTGGGCATTGTCATGCAGATTAGATTAAAAGCTCAGGGCCCAGTAATATCCTCTCTTAAATCAACCATAATATGCTAAGTTATCTACTATGAAGAGAGCAGAATAACAGTTATAGTCTTCACTTTACATACAAATTCCACTGTACATCTGTCCAATAGTCTCCTAAAGTATTTCCAAAGGGCTCCAGTAAAAGTTGTTTTTCTAATTGTTAATCATCCAAACACAATATTTGAAATGAGAAAAACATTGAGAAGTGCCTTAAAATACTCATTACAGGGGAAAAATGTCTATTTCTGACATGCTTTAGTTTCCAGGAAATCCCTCATACTTTTGTTGGCCAAACACCACATGCAGTGTCGGTTCCATGATCACTGAGATCGAACGCTCCCAGAGCACAATCCCAACGACATGACATCCAAATCCCCTTCTTACCATCAATTTAAACATGTATGAAGGTTTGTAAAAAAACAGGCAGGTCTGACCTAACCAGTGCCTGTCACATGAAATACACAGAGCATCATACCAACAGCATGACTTCTGTGGATGTAATGTCTTAGGGTACGTGTACTGAGAACCAGCCTTTCCATGCAATTAGCAGCTTGGACACACTCCCTGCAAACCAAACCATGAGCATAAAGGGGTTAGAAAGCACTTAAGCCTTTAATCCCCTAGATCTCCCTCTGAAGGTGTCCTGCTCTTCTTTTCTAATTCATTAGAGAATAAATCTGTGATAAGCAAAGTAAATTAGATTCAGTGACATTCTGCTAATTGAGTCATCTTCCTCTGCCTGGCTTGGCTGGGTTTTTAATTACCAGCTAATCTCATCAATATGGTGGATGACTGGCAGTGTGCAGATCACTGTCGTACAACTGCAGCAAAATAGAAATAGAAGTTCATGGCTCATTGGTTGACCCAGGTCTTTTTTGTCATACACAGGAATAAATTGGGCAGATCTGCCAGTCATCTACTGACCTCAAAGTTTGGAGAACAAGGAGGATAATGGAAGATAAACAAATAAAGCCAGCAGAGCTGCTGGGAAGAGCTGCTGCAGTTTCAGGAACGATGGAGCAGGAGGGAAAAGAGCTCTGTAAACCTGCCCTGCATCCTGATGAAGCCCTAATGCAGCGAGGGACTGGAAATGACATGAATTGTGAAAGGGATACTTTTATAATTGAGATAGTATTCGTTTTGTGCTACTGTAACAAGAAACACTGCGGATTCCCACAGATATTGCAGCACCAAGGAGCTCTGCTCTTCACAACGTGGAAACCTCCCAGGATTTACAAGGGGAAAGCCTGTGCCTGGCACACACATCCAGGAACGTACATCTGGATAGGGTAACACAAGATTCTGCCCTGTAAATGTCTCAAATAGTGACATCTCAACTACACAGGTTGTTTTAAAACTCAAACTACTGCACCTGGCATGACAGAGGCATGACTTGCTGTCCTGGGTACTCCTGCTCCACATGAGCTTCATTGGAGGAGTAGATTTTCAGCATCGTTGAAAACATGATCTAGCCTTTTGTTGGTGGTGTTGTAGTTTCACAGCAAATCTGATCCTGCTGTCAGATTTACACAGGTAGATCCTGGTGTGCAGGGAGCCCTGGATGGCCCAGGGATCCCAGCCCACTTGCTGAGATCTTAAAGCTCACATTTGTATACATCTGTTTCTCTTTTATGTTTATTTTTAGACTCAGTTTCATGAAATAAGTGTCTAGGATACCTTGTTGCCTCAAATAAGAGATTTAAGCCAGAGATTTCTAAAGTACATTTACAAACTTTAAATCAAACACTTGATTCTTAAAGCAAAGAACAAGAATATTTCTCTCACACTATAATTCTTCTCAAGTTCCAAGCCTGCACTGTTGACATCAGTGGACTTTTATATCAACTTTAGAGAAGGTGAGTCCTGATATTTCCTTTTTCTAAGGTATCTTTGAAGCAGACAAAAACTGAAGCTTAAACTTCTTATCTATTTTTATCCAGCAATGGTAGATTCGTTAGAGTATCAGCCAAAAGCAGCCCTTCTGGAGCAGAGGCTCAGTCCTTTTTGTCTCTCTAATGTAACTGTTAGTGGCTCAGTCTCTGGAAATAACCAAATAAATGCCTGTCATGCATAAATACATTCTGATTGTATATTTATAAGTCATCCATGCCATCTAGGAGCTGGTTCACTTATAACGTGCTGTTTCAGTGAACAGCGCTGACAGTAAGTGCTAAACAAGCTACAAAACATGGAATGGGTGTGAGCACCATCACAGTAAAGCATTAAACATCCGAGTTAATGTCTCTATTTTAATCCCATGGGAGGAAAGAGAACTTTTTTTGGGTTTTTTATAGCATTCACTTACATATCTTTTATAACACAGTCCCTAGAGAGCCTATTTAGGCACATACATGTCTTCACAGAGGCAGAGAAAGCAGTGTCACTGTAAGAAATTAAATTATTCCCCATTTTTCTTACCACAAAAGGCAGGAGAGCTGGAGTAGTCTTGCACAGAGGGGAAATATTGGAGGAAAACTCAGCCAATGTCCTGCCTACAAATGCCATAGCCCCCCTGCCTGTTCATGTTTCACAGACCAGTGTGCGGGAATTAAGACTATTTCATTCCAAAGGGCCCTGCACGTGCCTCAGGTAAGGTGTGAGGATTAACTTTGCCAGCCATGTCTGATGGTAGCCATGGGGGCTGCTTGCTTGATGCCTTGCTCAGGGATGTGATGGCAGGGGCAGAGGCACTGAATGGGAGGCTATGATCCACGTGCAATGGCTCTTGAGAGCAGAAAGAAAAGGCAGAGCAACTTCAGCCTTCAGCACAGCAGTGACAACTTTGTGCCCTACCCAGCTATGCCAAAACCCAGCATCAGAAAGCTTTGTGTTTGCATTGCATCTACCAGAGAGGGCTCAGTCCATAACTGCCCATTCAGCAAAACTGGCCTTTATATTCTGTCCACAAACATCTGCTGAAGCATTCCCGACTGCCAGGCCAGTTCCATCAGCTAATTTAAACACATCCTGAACGCCTGCATAGGTGGCTCTCAATTCCCCCAAGCTGTCTAGGGCAGAGCTTAAAAGTAACACTTTATATAGTTACATAGCTGTATGTATTTTTCTTAAAGTGCTTAGCCAAGGTCTGCAGAGACTGATTCCCAGCAGGCAGAGAATCGCTGGCTGCATCAATTCTGCCTGAAATAGTGATGGATGTGGCAGTGCTGCGTTAACAGTTGGACTAAATGATCTTAAAGGTCTTTTCCAACCTAAATGATTTTGTGATTCTATGCTTCTCATCCCAGAATGAGAAACCAAACAGATGTGGCAACTTCTCACAAGGCAACAACAGTGCAAGAGGAACAAAGAAATAACGATTTAAAACAATCAGTGTGTCTAGTTTATCCTAATTGCCCCCTCCCAAATAACCAATCAACCAAAACACCCCAATCCTATGTGAACATCTCTTATGCAAGCAAAAGCAGGAAAGTTGGGATTGGTTCTCATGACGTAGGGCTGTTGACTTCATCAGGAAATGACTGCTCCAGGAAAATTCAAGATGAGAAATTACACTTGGTCTTTCCTAGGCACTTGAACAACTCACCATAAGGGGACTCAGACACCTGCTCAATGGATTTTACTTCCTACTGAGGGAAGAAGGAATTGCTACAGCCACCTTCTGGCACGTGTGTGCCATTTTCTTGTCCTGTAAAAGCAAGTGACCTCAGCTGCTTGCTGCAATAAATCTTCTCCCATTTTCTCCTTCCCTCATTCTTTTCTGTTTAAAGTTATTTGTATATTAGACTTAAATACACGATACTCGTTTCCCTAGGAGCCCTGACATGTTGTTAAATGACCATGAATCTATTTTAGTTTCACCTTAATTTATTAACTCTCCTGCCTGCCTCCAGTGTTGGTACCTCTGTTGCAGGATCATAGGTTTGGGTTGATTATCCTCCTTGCTCTATTTCATATGCAGAGCCATTATTTCACTCTGCTCCGTACTATTATAATACAGCAAAAAGCTCTCATTTCTTCATTTTCAGTTCACACTGGGAGACTACATACCTTATTACTTTCTTCCAAGTTCTTATATTCTGTTTGTTGAGCAGTGCAGTCAGAGAATACAGATATATTCTGCCTCTAAGAGCTGCTTTGCAGAACCTAGGGTTGGAGATAATCCTATTTTTTTATCAGGTGAATGAGAGAATCTTAGCTCCTGATAGCCCTATCACTGCCAGCATGCTGCCCAAATACTTGGAGGCACATAATTGCCAATCTGCACCTTGAGACACTCCTGTCTGCCACTGGGATATGGGTATTAATTTCCAGCTGCCACTCAACCTCCAAAGCACTTCCCAGTCCCACAGAGCATTTTAGTTTCTCTTAGTTAACACACCAAAGAGACCAAAGCACCAGCACCAGTGGTTGTCCCCAGCTCATCAACCAGGACTGGCCTTGTGCAGTCTGGGAGTCCCTCTCACTTCATCATGGGAAGGGTTTGTCCTCAGTAAAAGAGCAGCTGCACTTTCTCCAAAGCAAATATTCATGACCCCCTTTTGAGAGCTTTATTTGCATGTTGCTTTTCCTTGCCTATACCACACAGTTTCATTCAAGCCCCTCTTAGGTCTTTGACTCACATTCAAAGCTGTTACAGCTCCTAGGCAGCTCTGCACAATTTAATAAATGGTCTAAAGTACTGCAAGGGGCTTGATTAGTACTTGGTGCTCCCCAAGCAGCTCCGTGCCACCCAGAGGTGGGTCATCCCAGCCACGCAAGGATCAGAGCACAAGCAAACACTCACACGGCACTACTCCCTGGGCTGGCTGCAGAGCAGAGTCTCTCCTCTGTGGCAGAGCAGCTATTGATTTTTCCAGCTGTTCTCAAGGGAACTCACAAATGATTTTCTTTTAAGTTCAAGTGCAACAGTCTGCCTTGCTAAAGGGCTTATCTTCACATATAAGTTTTACCAATTCAGCTTGAGTCGTATAATTAAAGTCATACAACCCCCCATAGTGCAGAAAATCCTATAAAAATACTTTATATGGAGATAGTTATATGAATTTAAAACACTCATATCAGCCTAAATGCACCCCCATGAGAGCCTCTACAAATACAGTTACTGTCCAAAAGCATACATCAAGGAATTTTATAACTCTTCAGTGATTTATTTTACTGTATAGCATTCAATAGAGTCTAGTTGAAGCCTTCTAAACACAGGGAACAGATGAATCTTTAACATCTCAGGAGGTAAAATAAATAACTTTCTTTTAAAAAAAATCTATCTTTTATATCATATATTTATATTTTATGGTGAGTGCTAATTTAAGTGCCACACTGTTATTTCTCCTTGGGTTTCTAGCTCCAGTTCAAACAGGCTTTAGTATTTTCATTACAATTCAGTGTGTTTATTTAGCATTAGAGTTGGCTGAACTATTCATTACTAATTTAGCTTACTTATTTATTTTTATTTATTTATGGTAAATGAATCTTCACCAAGTAAATCCTAGCTCTCCTCCCACCGTGTTCAGACTTTAACAGCATTGCCTGGAGAGATGGGAGGACAATTATTCAGACCCATGGTCTATTCACATGTGCCAATTCCCCGTTGACTCTTTCCTGGGTGTGCCTGTTTGCAATGCCTCCCTAGAACTCCTGAAAAAAACCCTTTTGCTGGAAATAAACATAATTTCCCATTCAGTTGTGCTAAAAAAAACCCAATAATTAAAAACAGAAAAGAGAAAGAAAACACAATCCTCCCTCTCACACCCTCAGATACAAAGTCAGGTGTTTTCAGTGGCAGACAGTGAGCTCCCATCCACAGCACACTTGGCTAATTCTCAGGTCACTAATTTAGATCCTCATTTGCACAAGCAGGTTCATTCTTTCCTTGCTTCCTTCAAAGGTGGAAGAGCAGAACATTTTACTGAGATTTTAAATATCTGAGCTACCACCTGCTCCTATGATGATTGTCTCAATACTTACTAGCAAAGGCAAAAATAACTGAACCTTAGTCACCATTACCAAAGGGAAATAAAGACCACAGAACATCACATGCCACAGTATCCTTGTTTTCTGGAGCTGGTCATTTACTCTTGTAGAGTTCACTGATTCAATCTGCTCTGGTGTGTATAACATTGGCTTGCACTCATTTTAAAGCACACATTACTAGGTGGATGAATGCACACATTAAAGACCATCCAGGTATAAGCTGCCATTCTCTCTTCTAATAGTCATCCTGCACATCATGCTTGTTCTACATGAGACTGGGGCTCTTCCTACTTTTGTGTAACATGTCCTGAGGCCCTTACAGAGAAGAATGGCCAATTCTGTTGACCCCAAGAGCTAACTGATAACCTTTACACATCCCAGTTTGTTAAGTGTGTACCCCAGAGAAGCTTGAAAGCTTTCACCTCTGGGAGAAGGAGACTCCCATAGAGACCCTGGTGCTTTGCTGCAGGTATGGCTGTACTGAACACATACCTCGGTGCAAAGGAGATCAAGTGACACAGCAGCCCTTATTGTTTTGCTTCATCTCAAACCAGCAATTTGGATTTCCTGGCAGAAATGGAAATTCTTCAGTTTTAATCTACCTCTTTCTGCACTAGCTAAATATTCCATTTTTCTCCCCTGCTATAAACAAAAAAAACAAAGTGAACACATTTATTATCACTATCTGACACTAACAGTAGGAATCCAACTAATCTTCTCATTCCTGCCTTAGCAGAAGGGAAAGGCTGTTGAGACGTGGCTTTGGGCACCAGGGCTTTCTCAGCTCTAGGCGTGTTCTGTTGAGAGTTTCTTGTTCCCTGGAGACATCTTTAAATTCCCCCTCACTGATTCAGTCCCTGACCTTTCAGTGAACTAACTCCCAGATTTAAAAACACCAAGGACTTGAATATACTCAAAAAGAAGCAGTTTTCCCAGCAGTTATCACAGCAAAATCTTTTCTAGTTATTTACCCCTATCTCCTTTAGTTCCTATTCCTTTATCAGACCCCTAAAAAGGCTCACCTCACCTCTCACCCCACGACTCCTTTTTCAGTACCACAAATTCTGTTTCTGATAACACATGAGACTGTGTATCAATTTTCAATTTGAAATCAGTAAGTATCCCTTTTGCTTTCAGGTTGCTAACTCATTCATCTGCAGCAATGACTATTCATCTGACACACAAACCTGTGCAGCTCAGCCTGTCATCACCCTTCTGTTTCCACACCGCAGGCAGCAGCTTCTGACTCCAGGACCCTCCACATCAGCTCCTTTCCACAGGGTCCCAGAGCTTTGCTGCCATCAATCTCATCAGCATGCCAGGTCACCCATCCAACAGTGGAGTTCAAACCAGCAGCTTGTGCTCCACAGAAAGCTGATTGTCACATGTCAGTTCAAGGTTTTCTGACACTATCATAGGCTGTTTTTTTCCAGTTCCCAATCCTAATCCAGTCTTTTATCACATACTCCATTAGCCCTGACAAAATTTACAGCACCACACACTTGCTCAAAGTTTACTCATGAACCAATGTATGTGGAAAATCATCTTTACTGCATTTGCCCCTGCCTAACTGAGGTTCTCAGCATCCCCTACACCTGACACTGCCCTGTGACACATAGCAGTATCATTTCCACTATTGCAGGAGGGCTCAGCAGCAGCTCAGAGCAACCCTCCTGCTTATGACACCTCTTGATTTTTGGAGGATCCTCCTGCCAGCCCACAGCATCTCTGCCTCACTCAACAGGGTGTGCTGCACTGTTGCTCTGCTCTCCCAGAGAAGGCTGTGTGAGTAGTCCTACCCCCATTTGTTGCTCCATATTGTGGCTCTGACTCTTTCCAGGTGAGAAGGGAGCATTTGGTGAGCTCTATGGTGTTCAATGGGATTTGGGAAATGGAACAATTCTGGAATACAGAATCATCCCATAGTTCCTATGGAAAAACCTCAGGACATCATCTCACTCCAGGATTCCTCTGGGAGACTAGATCTTTTATCTTCTTTCCCCATCCATGATCCTTATTAGTCTCCAAGACCACAGTAAAAGATGAGTTCTTGATTTATGTTTTGTCACATAATACATGGGAAAAACACATCCCCTGTCATCATCTGCTACTGACCCACCTCTCTTTAAAAATAGCAGTCATTCAGCTACCCTAAGGTATGTCCCCCAGAGATAGCCATCCTGAACCTACCTATCACAGCAATGCCTGCAGAGACACATCTCAGTCATCTCTAGAAACCCACTGCATTCATGTTCTGATGGAGGAACAACAGCTTGTGTGGAAAAGAATACAAATGGAAACTATCACAACTTGAAATTGTCAAACCAAACTGGTCTCATTCCCACTCAAAAAACTACATCCTTTTCCTGATTCTTGTTCTCCAAAATATGGGAAACAGGGCTTGTCATGCTTACCAGCTCAACAGGTGACTGACAATTTTCACCTGCAGTAGAAGTCTGATGGTCTATGGCAGATATCTTTACTCACTCTCTTGCCAGAGCCGTGCTTTTGCTCATCAGGCTGCAGGGTGAAGGGAGAACTGTGAGTCATCTCCAGAAGACTGTCAAGAAACTGTTGATCATCTTGAACTGAGAATCACAGCTGTGAAGTCAGCTCTCTCCTGACCAGAGTGTGGCTGGGAGGCTGTGACTCATAGCAAAGTCAAGAGGGTTCAGTCCATGACTTTCCTTTCTGTAGGAAATGATTCAGTGCAAAATTCCTGTTACTTTTTGTATACTTTTTTAAAGTATCTCCTTTAACACTGGCTTTATAGTGTTGTTTCTCATCCTCTTCACCCCACAGAGGGTTTCAGTTCACAGATGCTCAGGGTTAAGCACTGAGCAAAGCAATTCTGGTCAGGAAAGGACAGTATGAGAACATGCTTTGCTTTCAAGAGACATTCAGCACTTCCCTGTTTCAGTCTCCCTTTCTGCCTGTGGCATCCAAGGATGGGCACTGGGGATTTAGAGAAGGAAAAGGCTAAGAATGTTCTTTGCTGTTCCACTAGATATCCTTACACAGCTTCCCTGGTGCTGTGCATGTTTTGTGAGACCTTTTAGTCAGTGCTGCCATTTTTAAAACCCCACAACTAAAACTAAATAAACACAACATCTTTATGCTCTCTGTCTATCCAACATGACTGTCCAAGGCTTTCGGTCCTAAGGATCCTATGTCAACATTCCAGCCTGGCAACCAACCCTGCTGCAATTCTTACTTTGTGGGCCTTCCTTCTCCAAGGAGCACAAGAAACCTCTAAGAAATTCTTGCTTTCCTTGATTCCCTGTCAGAAAATAACCTTAAACCTTCTTCTGTAACAATAAATGGAAACCTCTGCCTGCTAGGAAGTTAAACATGCAGTCTGCACAGTTTAATAGACTGTTACTTCTCCTAAGATTAACAATGGACCTCAAGATAAGCAATTTTACTAGGAAAAGAATAATACTTCTTGCAGATAACTTTTTTCCTGAGCAAAAAGGGGGAAAAAAAAGAAACAAAATTCATTGTCTTGGTCTAATTTCAGATTGCATTTGCCAGATGTAACTGATATAAAGTTGGATCCAGCTTTATCTAAAATACAAAGCTTTTAAAATTCATGCAAACATTTGCATCCTCAAACAACAGTGGTAAAACTCTGGGGCAAATCTGCACTGTCTCCAACCCCAGCACCCCTCAGTACCAAGATCTCTCTTGCATTTTTTAGTTTCACCTAATTTGGGAAGGGCAAAAGTTCCCCTTACCATACACAGGGACCAGCAGCCAGGTCACAGATGGGCCTTTGTTTGCAGTGGGGCATGCTGGAGGGACTCTGCAGAAGGCCTGGAGTCCTGAATAATGCAGAAAGTGAGAAATGCTTTCAACAAAAATAGTTTCTGACTAAGTCTTCTCATGGAGCCTGGAGCACAAACCTGCCAGCCTCAATCTGTGTTTGAGCCCCCTTGCAGCAGTTTCAGCATCCCGGTTGCTTCCTGCAGGCTTGATCCAGAAAACCACCCCACAACAGACAGCAGCCTTTGATCTCTCTCTTTCTCTACCTCAATATCCCCCACTCAGCATACAAAGAAGCTTTTATTTACTAATGAAAGGCAGGAAGTAGACTTAAATTAGTCAAGAGAAGTCTCTATCCATTTCATGTTAAAGAAACTAATTCCAGTTAAACAGAGGATTTTCTGTACTTTTCAATTTGATATCCAGTAACTATACAATGAAAATATATACAAATGAGTGTCATTATCCCTTCATTTCCCAGAACAGCTCTAATCCCAATCCTGTGAGCCTCACAACAGGAACACTCACAGAGGAAAGCAGTGCATATCCACCTCCCAACAGCAGTGGCATTGGGATGTTAAATGAATTGGCAGTAGCGGGGTTTGGGTTTTGGCATTGCTAAATCAAAATCCTGATTGATTTGTTCAATACATTCCCAAGTATTTCCTCTACTCCAAATCAAGCTCTAAGGGATTTATTTTACTTTTAGAAGCTATGTTGTTTGTTTCCTCACACTAAATAATTTGTTTCCACATAGTTTGCAATCCCGGTCTGGAAACTGCTCTGAAGGAGAACTGTAACGGACTGTTTACAGACTACAACACTCACCAAGTCATGTTAAAGATCTGGGATCTTTGCTTTGTTGATTTTATAAGTTCATGAGATTTTTATTCTGCACTTATTACATTTTCTTACACATCCCTCTCCCCTTAAAATAAAGCAAAATCTCAGAATAACTTTCTTCATGTGTACGACCCTGGCATCTCCAACATCAAGAATTACTTTCTTATATATATTTTCCCTTCAGGCTTCTTCTAGCTCATCAGTGCATAGTGGAATGATAACCCTAAATACAATATCAGTCTTTAGACTTCAGTGAAAGCAGTTATCCTGGCCATATTATGAGATGGCCATTGATGGTTCGTAACTAAATGAAGTGTCAAAACACTAGTGATATCTAGCTTTGATTCCTAACTTTCTCTGACTTCTGAAAAGGCTGATATATTCAAAGTCCTTGTTCAAGTTGCTCTCGTTCTTGCAGAAGCAGTAGATACTAGCAATGTTAATACAGTGCCTGTGGCAAGAAACTTCCCAGACAGCAAAGTACATAGGTCCAAATAATCTTAAATAGAGGCCTTGAGAGGGGCAACAAGAATTTGGGCTTTGAACAGCTTTAAATAGCTACTTTTCCTATCCTTAGAGTTTTTTTGATAGGAGGAAGACTGACCTCTTTATTGTTTAGGTGGTCATTGAGAGATGTCATTTTTGAGGTTTACCAAATGTATGGACCAAGGGAGCTGCAGTGATGAAGGTGTGGGACTTCCAGGTACCAGGGAGGTCTGATAAATGAGGACAACTCTGACTAGCACCATGGCAAAAATGCTGACCCCTGTCCCCTCCTTTGTATGTACTCTACTACCTGTTCTGTGGTACTTTAAGGTGATAGTTAGGACCATACCTGGTTGCAAGGCCCCTACACTACTAGATGACTTCCCACTCCTTGCAGTGAAAAACAAATGCATCTCTGTTTAAGTTTGCATCTTTTTATTCTCAGTGTCTGTGGCTTACTGTAGTGCCACTGTTAAAATATCTGCTTATAGCCCTCACTCACTCAGGGATCTGTTGTGACCCTGGCAAAGCTCACCTGGTACATCAGTCTTGCTTTACTAAATGCCCAATGCAAGAAAGCAGAGTTCCGAGACTGTGCTCAGCAATCCTCTCTGATAGACACTCACAGAGGATCAGACCTCCCTCTCCAGGAGGCCAGCTCAAGCTGCTGTGTCCTCATGTGAGAAAATGCCAGTGCAGGATAGAGAGCTGACGAGAAAAAAACAAAACCCATCCCTGGGAAACTCTCAGGCTTCAAAAGTTCAAGTCACAAGGCTGTGACTTGAAAAATAAAATACACTGGTGAAATGAAGGTCAAGGAGATGAAAATGTTTTGACAAGGTCAAATGTAGTTTGGGGAATTGTAATCCATTCCTTTTGACTTTTATCTGACAGATGGGGTGAACTCTAAAACGTTGAGTCTAAAGCTCACCAACCTGTCCCAATTCTGTATGCAGGACTCAGCTGCTTGTCTTGCAGACCTCCAGTAAATCTCCAGCCAAGCGATGGAAACCCCTAACTGGCCATGAGAGAGAATCATTTCCCACATCTTGGAGGCTCTACAGCAGGTATATGTCTAGTTATATGATAGGAAAAAGTCTTGTTTCAAGGGGTAATGGAATGAAGCTGGAACACAGAAAGTTCCATTTAAGCATAAGAAAAAACTATTTCACTGTTCAGGTGAGGGAGCCCTGGCACAGGCTGCCCAGAGGGGTTGTGGAGTCTCCTTCCTTGGAGGTCTTCAGGACCCACCTGGACACATTCCTATGCAACCTCATCTAGGTGACCCTGCTTCTGCAGGGGGGTTGGACTAGATGATCTCTACAGGTCCCTTCCAACCCCTACCATTCTGTGATTCTATGATTGTTTACAGCTCTCAGATACTCAAGGATGCTCAGCCTGGACTACTCCTGTGAAAAATGAGTTGTTGCACACTTCACTTGGCTCCTGTTGACCCAAGGAAGTCTTTGATCTTGTGTTTCATCGGCTGAATTAGATGAATAGAGTGGTACCACTTGCAGGACCATGCAAGCTTTGGCTTTCAGACTCATATGAAGAGCCCGTGGACCTGGGGAAGCCCAGCAATTACAAAAATCAAGCCAATGGTATTTCACTACAGCTCTTGATCACTCCCTTCAGGTAATCTAATACAGGGCAGTAGAAATGTCAAAACATGCAAAAGAGACATTTTTCAAGCTTTCAGGTGATATCTAGTGTCCTTCATGTGAGTTCGTAGCTGCCTCAGACCATGACACATAGTCAGGAGGCTCAGAGCATTGTAAGGTAACGCAGGTTAATATCTTGCAGGGAAGGAAGGTAGTGTTTGATAAACACTGTCTCAGTCAGATAATCCCATCACAACTAGGGCTTAGAGGTTTGTTTTGAAATGAGGCTCAGAGTCAAAACATAAAAAAACTCACAGCCTGAGTAATAGCACTTCACAAGACAATATGAGGAAAAATTGCTTTATTAACAAATAAAGAAACAGTAGACTCAGCCAGATGTTATTTAGGAGACTTGACCTGGCAATTGATATATTGATACCTTGTTATTGCCAAAGCAGGAGAACTCAACGAGATGTATCTCTTCTGCATACAAAATAAATCAAATGATTCCCACAGTGGCACCAGGAATATTGCTTTGCATACAAGTAGCAGAGGCAAAGGACCTGGGAAAGATGTGAGCACAGCAGCAGATCATACTGCCCAGCACAAACAAACATGAAAACAATGGATATGGGAACTGATGCTGAATAATATGCAGCAAACAGGGCAGCTAAGGGTACTCTAGGTGTTACAGAGTAACACAGTGCTGCCAAGATGAGAAGGAGAAGTAAATATTGTGATAATATGAAAAGGAAATCCGTGTCCTTTGGTTGATGATATGTTTATCTGTGTGGGATGACCCCAATGAATATTGCTAATGAGCCAGCACAATTGCAGTGTTAATTAATTTGGAATCTAACAATAAAGTAAAATAATCAGGTCGTAAATCTGACAGATTAGAGCAGTCAGATGGTGAAAATAACAAAAACAAAGCTACACAAGAGAAGTCCAGCATTTTGTAAGAGAGATACCACAAAGATTAGTGTTTTCAGCTGAGAGGCAGAGACGTACTCTTTTAGATTGCCACATGTTGCCTTGGTGAACTGATGATAGTTGGAGAGACCTTCAGGGTGTGAGCATAATTTCTACCCTACATTTCTGAGTGTTTCTGTATTCCAGCATCATTCTATTAGTGCCAAGATACAACAGCAGTTGAAAAAAGGTGAGGCCAGAGTTAAAAACTGATCAGAGTACCTTCTCCTGATCCAATTGTTCAAACCACCACTACCACCTCAAAAAACAACCCGACACCCCTCACCTAGCAGCTCAGTTTTAAGAAAGTGTGTTAAGCAAACCAAAACCTTCAGTGATACTCTAGATTCAGCTAATAGAAATCATTGTGGCTCCACAAATCTTAGTTTGGCTGTGTCTCTCTGTTGAGGCAAGCAGCTGCATACTGCTTATCTGCCATGAAACACATGGCATCAGTAAACACAAGGAGAACTCCTCCGGACTGCCCAGTATATCACAAACACCTTGGGCAAGGAGAGCAAAATGGGGGGCCATGACTATGAAGGTGATAGGAGCCAATGCAGCAATGCTTTCTATAAAACCAGAACCCAAGGCACTACCAACCAAACAAGAGGCTATTTGAAGTAAATACCTCCTCTCAGTTGATCCTGAGGCTCATAAAGGGAAAGTAAGGATGGCCTGGGAAAGAACTATCATAAAAAGGTAAGGAATATCAGATATTAATCTTTTTCTGTCAAAACAGATGAATTGGATGCTCAGCTTTAACCTAAGCCTGTTCACACCACATGTTGCAATGCCCAGTGATTTGGCTGTATAAGTGCATTTATGGAATATTACCATGAGTGGATGTCTGTGCTCATTTGGCAAAAGCTGCAGCCACTGGAAAACATCATTACAAGAGCCTCATACACAGATTTTCTGCCACCCTATCTGCCAGATTGTCTCCACATTATGGATGTCCCATTTCCAGTTTACAGAGAAAACATCCACAAAAAGGAGAGCAGAGCAAAGACCAAAGCTCACTGCAACAGTCCTTTCACAGCAAGGGGAAACCAGTGGGGAAAGACTGGGACAAGTTCTCATCAGATTGTGATTTACACTTCACTTTTCTATTAAAGGATAGTTCTGAACACAATCCTTCAACCCTCTCTTCTCTCTCAACCCTCTAGCAGCATTTATAAGTATTCTCTGCCCTTCCCTTTCAAGTAACTCAAAAAGGAATCTGAAGGATATTTTCCTCCTTCCAGCATCCATCACTACAGCCACAGAAAAACCCACAGCTGAATATTTGTCTGGAGCAAGAAGTACTTCAGGTTCCAAGCTAGTATGTTAGCAATATTCATGGCATGGTATACCATGACTTTCTGGTTGAAGACATCTAAACCACATTATTTTTTTATAACCCCAGTGCTACAGAAGTGCAGTTTCCTCTAGGACAGAAGATAGCAAACAACCAGATCAAAGTCAGCTGCAGCACACTGTACCCTACATGGGAGCATGCATATGCTGTCTGGGAACACCTGTGGGAAAATCTCTCAGCCTAGGCAATGAGATCTTAATCATCCCTTGTAGAACAGAGCACAGGGCATGTTTCAATAGCTCCATGGAATAATAACAGCAGGTAGGATCTCTGCTTGGTGAAAAGCACTGATGCCACCTCTAGATTTTGGTCTGCAGTAGCATAACGAGACTTTCTACAAAATACTTAAAACATGCAGAAAAAAAAAGTGCAAGAAACCCTTTCCAGAGTGGTATCTCATCCTTATTCTCTAGTTCAGAAAGTCTTCATTTTCATAGGAAGCAGAATACTTGGCAAGACCAAAATTGCTTGGAGGAAGAATGGGTGTCTTCATCTCCCCTAGTGTTGTATGTCTGAGCTGCTTACTTCACAGTCTTTTTAAGAGTAAAACAGCAAAAACCAGTTTAGCTTGTGGCAGAGCCAGGCCGATGGACATTCATCTGCTAGTGATCTTCACTGACCTCAGAGGAATATTGCTCTATCAACTCATTGCGGCTGTGCTGCACAGCCCACCTCATCCCTCCACTCCATAAGCATGCAGCCAGATGCTGCCCCACACTGAGCTTTAGTAACTTAGGCCAGACATCTAGCCCAAATCTATATCTCTTAAAAGTGAGCAAATACCACTTCTAATGCAAAGTGCTGTAGCTAAATGGCATAAGATTTCAACTACCATATCACAGCTTGGAAAGCAAGAGTCTTGGGAAAGAGTCAAATGCTCCAAGGCAACAATACAACCTACAGGTTAATGATGAACTTGAACTACAGAATTCTGATTCAAAGATGTCAAGATGTACAATTTAAGCTAAGGTCCAGGTTTTTGCCATGTATTGAACGGTACCACCAAAGAAACAGCAAGAAGACACAAGACAGGACGTGCCTATTTAATGCACATCAAGGGAAGTTGAAGCAGAGACTGTGGCAGAGATAGATGGTGAAGTGAACCACTGCTGAGTAGTAGCACAGGGAAGAAACAGGCAAAGGGATGGAGCTGCCTCTCAGGACCAGGCTGTAGCGCTGCCAAGTAGCTTACAGCAGAGGGAAATGCTGTACTTGTGCTTGCTTTGCTCAACAGACATACTGGGAAGCTATAGAAAGTGCTTAAGGCTGTGTCTGTAAACCACTGGCTTTGTGAAAGCACGAGAGAAGTGAAAAGGGGAAATTTCTAATGGAAGGAAATTTTGGCAAAGCTTGGAATTACCAGGTAAAGCACAAAACACCAAGACAAGTTAAAAAACCATCCTCAGACATTCACTCATCATAGATACAGTAAGATACATGTTTAGGCTTTTCTCAAACATAACACTTTATTTAGAAAAGCAGGCCCATAGACCCAACAAAACCTCCTGTAGCCCTTCAGCTGCAGAAGAGAAGCATTCAGATTAAACAAGAGGAAAATATCCACTGGAAACTTTAGTACTGGAGCTGGCAAGTGTTCCTACACTCAGAAGCCACTTGAAGTTGGAGAACATGGACCATATTTCCCAATATAACCTCTGTAGTCTCCTGTTTCTGTTGCCAAGGATTTAATTTTAGTTGGAGTTTTATTACCTCTCCCAAAACACTAATTAATAATTTCTGCTTATTCTAGCAGAAGTACTGGAGAGACTGAAGATACTTTCCTTCTACCAGTTTCCTTCATGGATTTGTTGGGTTTTTTCCTCTGCTAAGTAAAAAGCTTCTATTTAATACTTTTATATCTACATTATAAGACACTTCCATTTACTGAGCTAAAACTCTCTCTGTCACTAGAACTGGACAGAGTATAGGGTATGGTGAAGCAGCCTGTAAAGACCATGTGAGATGGAAGAGGGTCCTGATTCACTCTAACTCTCTCTCTCTGAGGGTCCATCAACCTTCCTGATCTTAGGATAGCTGCAAAGTTGCAGGTCTAAGTTTGAAGCCATGGGAGAAGATATAAGCCCCTCAGTCTTTTCCTAGATCTTTTTCCAGACTGATTTTTACTAGTCTTTCTTTAAAGGCATTTTTAATAGTCTTTCTTAGCATATATGTAATTCAGAGCAGGACCAAAAGAAACCCAGTATGAATATAAAATCAAGTAGAGTAAATCTTTTGTTCTGATTAACAGTGCAAATATTTGGTGTGAAAGGGATATTTTATCTCCTACCTCCGAGGCAGGCAAGCTGTAAATAACACTGCTGTTGACCAAGAGAAGTCTAGCAGCTTTCAGACAGCTGATTTTGAAAGTGCAAATCTGGGATTGTGTAGTTCAGCAACCTTCTTTTGAGGCACAATAAAAGAAGTTTCCTTTGTCAGTATGCACAGCTGTCACAGAAGGTTTTGTAGCTTCACTGCAGAGCTCTGATACAAGAGGAAGATGAAAAACAACCGGGATGGCAGGGCTCTGAAATCTAAGGAAACGGATCTTCAAAGAGACGTGAGTTCACCTGAATGTTTAAAAAGGAGAGCTTGGGAAATAAAGAACCCTAAAAATCATGATGTCAAATCCTCTCCCTGGATGTCCAAAGACATGGATGGCATTTTACTTGTACTCTGAAAAGGTGGATCAAAATTTGTGCCTGAATAGTGAAAACAAAAATGTACAATCCTGTATTTCCTGGTTAACTGTTAGACAGGGGCATTGCTGTGGGATTATGAAACTCTCTGAGTTTGGAGCTTAATTTGAACAGTAGAAGTAGTGCTGGAAGCAGTTTCTGGTTCCAGCAGAAACTTAGAGAATACTGCTCCATAACTTACTACTTGGAGATCATTTTTTCCAAAGAGTCACTAGGTGCTGGAAATATACAGTCAGACAGTGAGTGTGGACAATGCAGGTGAGGATCAAGAAAGGAACCTGCTTAGCATCATCACTACTTTTGGTTAAGGCTCCAGTAAAAGAGTTGTCCCAGACAGCATGAAAAAGCCTAAATGTTTTTTAATGTTCATATAGATCAAGCTATATTTTTCTTCAATCACACAGGTGATCATTGGAGGAACAGGAAGATCAGCAGCCCTCCTAGTTAAGAAGCACATCAGCTGTGCTTCTGGTTTTGGCAGGTGATGCAGCAAAGGATGCAGTTGGCTATGGTCCAGTAGTTAGCACAGACTCTTTTGTCACCTGTTTGGGCACCTCTTCTGTCCAGCAAAAAGCATCATGTGCATAGTAATGCAGAACATAAATCATGGTTATTCATCTTTGTCTTCTGATTTATGTAGCATGTTGAACAAAAGACCCTCTAATCTTTTGCATAGGTTTACTTTTCTTGTTAAGCAGCATTTGAGGCCCAGCACAATTCCTCTTTCCCAGAAACATGTTTTTTCCATCACCTCTGCCACTTCAAGTTGAGGCTTTGCTGACCTGAGCAGCATATACATGCACAAACAGTCCCTCAGCAGCCACGAGTAGGGAACATCATAAAATACAATTTACTGTGTGACAAAATGACCACAACAGATTATTTAGAGTATATACAGTGTACAGAGGCAGAAGATGAGGAGGGTCCACCAGGACCCATTGTTGAGCTGCTCTGATAGCTTACACTCTGTTTGTCCATCTGAAAAAAGTCAGAATAAGCCCTGTGTGCACCATAGGCTGCCTGGATGCCCTGAGAATGAAAGATAAGCAATCCCATCCTTGCATCACACCTGAAATTATAGTAAAGACATATAACTTGAGTTTTCCCCCACTGAAGTTGTGCCATAAACAGGAATAAAACTGCAGCAGTAGTCCTGCAGCGAGGAACCAATGTTCCTCCTCTCAAAAACACCCATGGCACACCTGTCTGTGTACAAGTAGCCACAGTCATCCTTGTGCTGGTACCAATTTACCATCACACATCAGCCTCCCTGCTTGCTCATTCTGGCCAACCCCAGTCATAACTTTGTGAACTCATTTAACTACCATTCTATGAATTCTATGAACTCACTTCATAGTGGGGAAAACTAAATGCCATCAAGTACATTTAAATGTCCTCACATAAAAGATACATTAAATGATATATTGTTTAATAAGATATATGGAGAGGAGCATCACAGACTCATTTCTCAGGCAAGAGTGTTGAAATCTCCCTTTAGGAGTTTCATATCTTGTTGATTTGGGTCATAAAAGGAACACCTTTTAATGGACAGGTAAAATCAAAACTAAGATCTGAATCTACTCCAAATAACATTTTTCATATTATTTCCACATGAATTTGCTTAACATCATCATATTTTATGGCTTCCCTTTATTTAAAGCCATCACATTGAGTTATAGCAGTTGGGGGAATAGAAGAGTGTTCACTTGCACATAGTTCTGTAGAAGATGATGACATATGGTAGAGAAAATGCTCAGGACACTTGATGAATAAAAACGGTTATAATTTACCTCTGTTTCATCTCAATAATGCTACTTATAACTAAGCATCTATTAGAAGAGTAAAACAGATTCAAGTTAGAGAACTGGAATGGGATTATTCCAAGGGAAAAAAAGCAGTATTTTGATTGAAAATGGCTTCAAGTCACCTCTTTTCACTCCTTTTCCAGAAATTGTTAGACACTGAGTTGCAAATGTATTGCTCTTCTGTACAATGAACTAAAGCATATTCTGGAGGACTCAGTTACACTCAGTTACTCCATGATTAAGACTGTAGTTGGTAAAGAAACCAGATTCATCTCTATCTATGCCATATTAGTTTGTATTTACTCATGAATCTCATTTCCTGGCAACAAAACTAATGCAAACTTTCTAAAACATGATGATAACCTGTTCAAAACACTAATGGTGTGGTATATTGCAGACCAGGCAATCTTTGCTAGAAAGACTCAAAGAAACAATATCTTGGCAGCAGGACACAAGTACAGGGTGAGAGAGCACTAACTATCACACATTTACTAATGCACACATCCTGAGTCAATTTTAATTTGGAGTTTCCCAGCTTCTCAGGCTGAGGGTTATAAAACCTTCCTGTGAATTTTGCAGAGCATTTTTCATTTGCTTCAGTGGAAAATTTGACTAATGACACCTGAATGACATTATTTCATATTGGAAGACTGCAACCGAGGTGTTTCTTGGGAAGCATATTTGGGAAGAATAAGCCCAACAGCAAGGTAAAAGCAACAAGAGAGAACTAGTGAAAAAGCTACAACAGTTGGTTGGGGTTTTTTTTCCATCTCTGGAAACATTTTCTATTTAGATCAATTTACTCCTCCTGAAAAACTCTAGGAGGAAACTTTGTCCAGGCTTTTATATGAAAATTATCCCAAGGGCTGATATAATCCTGAGCTTATTTTTTTTTAAATCAAATATACATTTTAGAAAGTCTTTGGGATTCTTTTTCAAAAAGACTATTTGCAGTGTCTGAGTATTAACATTATGCATTCACATGATGAACACGTACAGACAATATTTAATACAGTTTCTTTGCATAATACAAAGCAGTTCTGTCTTTAATGAATATTTTAGCACTGATTGAGGTAAACAAAACCAAATTCTGAAGGACAATGGATTTCACCTTTTGTTAAAAGTCTCTCTTCAATGCAAAACTGCATCCAAACTAGAATGCTTTTTTGTTTCTTTTTCTGTGTGTCAGGTGGTCTTCTGGGGCAGCGTTCTTCTTGTTGTTTCTAGAGCATCACTGATAGGTTTTGGTCCTTAGCAAGGGTTTCTATAAGCAACTGCAATACAAATGCATCACAAAGTTATTTACATAAGCCACTAAATCCTCTGACATGCAGTTCCATGGCGTCCTCCTGCTATGGCAATTAACAGAAGATAAAACCTTCAGGCACCACCAAATAACAGTCACATCATCTTCTTTACCATACTGCACTAACCACGTTTGACAATATGCAACCAGGTATTGGTCACCTAAATTTTTTATTACCTGCCAATCTCCAGTTTTGGAGGGTGCTTTACAGCAGGTGTATGCCTGTGGGGAAACAGCTTGGAGAGATTTAATCAACGTTCTGGGTGATAGATTGAAGGTGACTTGTGTGAATCAACTCCATGTCATTGCTTTGGGTGGGAAAATAATTAGGCCTTGATAATATCTTATTCCTAGTGGAAAAGATAAGTTCATGGGACTTGGTTTATCCTTTTATTTAGACAGGGAAGACACACTGGCCCCAGTGTGTACAGTTTGATACACCTATTCCTTTCCTCCTCACAAGCTTTAAGCACATACTATGGTTAAAATGCACAATCCCTCTTCCTCTGCTCTTTAGGGAGGAGAAGGTAGGCAAATGCACTAACCCCACCAAAAGCAAAGTGACAGAATTTGTTGCTAAATGGTTCTTAGCAAAAGAATTTGTACCTGGCATGAAAAATGAGTATACATGCAGTTACCTTGTAAATCGTAACATTATAGGGAGGAACCAACGAGTGTGATGCAGACACTGGATTTCTACAAAGAAACTCTAAATCCACCTCTCCAGGAGGAATTAAATGAAATGATGAAGGAAATTGTTGCAAGACATTGAAAACAGGCTAGTGCTGGGGTTGTTCTTGTACCTTGTTATAATTATTTAATACCAGGACTGTGTTCGGTATCATTACAGCAGTATAAAGTGCTCTGAGCCACTGGAGCTTGCAAAGAGCCCAGGGTGATGGAAAATCAGGATATCAGCACAAGCCCTGCTCCACAGCACAGCAGTATCACCCCTCTCACAACAATGAGCCCCTGCCTCTGGGTGACTTCTATGTTATTGCTGTCAGAGGACCTTTCATCTTGTTTTTGCACACTGCCCGACAGCATCTTTGCTCAGTTGTTTTTAGCCCTGTAGACACCTACTGTGTAGCAGCATTATGTATCCCACTGATCTCCCTGGGCACCCTGAGCTCTTTCTCACTCTCCAGTGCCAACACTATCACCAGCTGCTCAGAAAAAAAGTGCTAATAAAAGCCCAGGGGAAAGTGAGGTATCTTCTCTTCCCCATCTCCACCCGTTTCCTAAATACTCTGAGTTTCCAATAAATCCAACTTTTCCATCACATGGTTTTATTGCCTTACTTAGTACTGAAATGTGGTAGTTAAAGATTGCTGAGCCTTTCACTTCTCCAAAACAGGACCCCCATGCTGAGTAGCATCCATGGAGGTGGCTGCTCTGATGAGCAAGGCTAAATGCTACCATATCCACGGCTGTCCACACTTTACAGCTTCTACATGGCTGAAGATTGGTCAGGATTAGTCCTTTGGAAAGGTGTCCAATTGATTCTGAGAGATAAGTTGAAATCTTGACGTTAGGACGCTGTCAGGACAAGATTCTCCCACAACCATTGGGTACTTAGGACCTGGTCAGCTCTTCACACATAAGGGAGATGTTGATAATGGAAGAGATATTTTCATTCAGAATTAAAACAAAACCTGTTCTGAATGCTGGGGTTAATATCAGACCCTGGGAACCCTTCATTTCACAGCTTTGATATTCAGCATATGTCAGCTTTAAATTCATCACTGAGTATTTATTTGATTTTCACATCTCCCAATGAGCTTGTGTACAGATGCAGCACACCACACAGGCTACTGCTAGCAAGGCATAGCATGAAGTCATGTTAGATGAAATACAGCTGCTCAGAGTCAAGCTGGCTGATCACAGTGCAGATAGACACTTTTATTACAGTTTTTCACAAAAGATACTTGAGCTCAGGAAAATCTGCCTATCAATTTTTAAAACTGAGATGGAAATTACTTAATTGGTCTGATGGCACACACGTCAAGAAAAACAAAAATGAACAGCCTAAGTGAAACATACTCTATTTGGGTCTTTTAGCTGCCAAGGAGAGGTGACATACTATCATACATTCATTCCTGAGCTGGTAATATATATCCTAAGTCCATTCTTGGACATGACACCTGGCCAGAGGGCTGGGAAGTAGTCAGTGTCTTTCTTATGTTTTCTGCAGATGATACAGAGTTAGCTTTTCATTGAAAAGTTATAAACAAGGTGCATCTCACTATCAAGTTGAAGTTACGGTTTGACCACTTGCATGCTGAGTTCAATGTCTTAGAACACTCGCTGTTAAATACCATGACAGCAGCAGGAATTTAATCTGAAGGGTATTCAGACCATACCCTGGCTTTCAGGTACCACTTTCTGCAGAAAGAGTAAGAAAACAGGACTCCTCCTCACACCAAGACTCTGACCTTTTCTCTGCAGTGGTGTAACTCATCCATGGGCAAAGTGGATTTGGTTCATTTCACAAAGCGTGGCCAAAGATCTGAAGGGCTCCTGCTATACCGCATCAGCTGATGGCTGAGCAAGGAGCCTGCAGCAAGAAAAAGCTAAAGGTCATGGGGTGAGGCAGCATTTATGCTGATCTAAAATACATAACTTTTTAATATCAGATGAAAAGGGTTTTTTGAAGGAGCGTTTCTCCTGGTCAAATTATTCTAGTCACCAATAGTCAGGGTTTTATTCTATGGTTCATTTATAGAGAAATTAATGAACCATTTGCACAGCACTACCCTTCTTTCATAAGCTCGTACAGTACATTGTCATTAGTGAACTGTCCACTCAGCTTTTCTAAAGCTCTGTCTGAACATCCTTGTAAGCAAAAAAGTGTGGCTGGACATCCTTTGGCATCTTCATGCATTCTAATAAGCAATATATTACCAGTTTTACTGGCTCTGTGTGTATGTCATCAGAAACAGCATCTCATGCCACATGGAAATTCACCTTGTGGCTGAAGCATGGGCAGTCTGTTTGGTTTGGATGAGCCCTCCCTGCAATAATGGGTAAGAAAAATAAATATTTAATAAATATGAGCTGGTTCTAGTGGACTGGTTTGTTGCAGAGTAACTGTTTTATTGGCTCTCACATATGTTGTTAATCCTTTAATTGATGGGTTTGGGCTGTTATAGACTGCTACTAAGAGTAACACTTATTTTTAAAGAATTTTAAAATTATAATCATGGGGAAGATTAACAGGTTATAACCTGAGAAAACCTGCATCATGCAGCTGATGATTCTGCTATGGTCTGCTTTCAGCAGCAAACATATTCAGTATTTGTTCATCCTGGACCAAAAATATACTATTTTTTGTGAATTAAACTAACAGATACTCTTAGTGTTTAGGGTAAACATAAGAGAAGAAACGTGCCAAATACATAGAGAAGGTCTTTAGACAAGTTTCCAAGAGGCAAGACTTGCTCCATAAATTTTTCTTTCAGCCATTCAAATCTGTGGCTTAAAGGTAAGAGAAAGAAACTTTGTGCCCACATACACTTGGGCATTCAGTTCCACCCTGACTTGACTTCAGATGTCCTGGACTTTCAGCTTGCTATGCTGAGACTTACTTGTTCCCTTCCACACCTGAATACAAAACTTAGGGGTTTTTGAAGACCTCCCAGTTCAGCAGTTTCACAGCTGCTTGGGGAGTTCATATGATCACTTTTGATTAAGGCTCACATTAATATGCAATCCATATTCTCCACCCTATTCAGAAGATACTTTTTGATCTATTGAGGCATATAGAAAAGTATGTAATACTTGAACTCACATAGAGTTGAAACTTATCAAAATTGGTGTCAGGTAAGCTTTCACATACTGTTACTGTCTCCATAAAATAAGACACCATCATGACTGCCACACTTGAACTATGACAAAAGACAGCTCACTTAGTACATTCAGTCTCGTGTACCTTTTTGGGTAGACACTGAGCAGGCAAGGAAATTTGTCAGTAGGACAGGGGTCTACTGGATCCAATCAGCACATATTCTTTAGGACAGACACAGTCACTTTACAGTAGTGAGATACTGCCACACAGTTTCCTCTTTGCATCCCCTCTACTCTTTAGATGCCAATCATGGCTATTTGCCCAAAAAGGAAACATTCAGCTTACATGGTATTAAGAGAACAGTTTTCAATCTCACTTAACCTTTACAGCAGTAACAGTAATTTGCAGTCTGTTCATACTGAATGCAAAAGCCTCTCTGTTTCCTGCTCTGAATTTCATTCTGTGTCAATTAGTGCTATGAAGTCAGTCTAATAATGATGTATGGTTAACAGGGAGTTTGTGTCTGAAAGCATGGAGGACAGATAATTGCGATGGCACCATCTGTGAACTATCCAATGCTTTGTTGGAGTGTCTACAAACATGCTACAAAACTATTTCAGTGTGGGTGTTGATAACATTTAGGGGAAGTTCCCAGCTACTTTGTGGAAAATAAATAAAAATATCCAGTAGCTTTAAACTGATGCATGAAAGAAAAAAGGACATAGGACTGTCCAACCCATTTCCATATCTGCTTTACCAAAGAACAGCATGCAAGACAAAAATATCGACCAATAATCTCCGAGACTGCTACTATGCTTATTCATATTAACATGCATAAAATAGCACACAGGCAAGCACAAAGTGAAGCCTGCCAAGTCCCCTGGCTCTTTGTGTATTACAACCATAAGCTCCTGCCAGACAGTGACAAAAAACTCTACCGAGTGATCCTGTCAAACCTGAGCTGAAGGGGTCTTTGGTCACACGAGGAGCCACTCCAGCACAGGAGGCAGGGCTGGGAGTTACCTCTCTGAAGACAAGGGGCATGTGGAAACTTTGTACCATTCAGCACAGCTCACTTCAGCCGCTGTCAGAGCAACACCCATCTGGAAGAGCAAATGTTGTTTCACAGCAGTGTGAACAAGAAGAACGGCTCACTCTGGGTGGGCAATGTACTCCTGGGCCACTACCAACCCATGACTAGGCTCATGGGAAGCACCTTTATCCCGTTCTGACATTACTACTGCTGGTCAAACACTGCAGCCAGTCCCAGACTGACTGAGCATCAGCTGGTCCTGGTGAGTCCTGCTGCCCCTGGGATCACATCTACTGTCAGGGATGTGATCAGGGGGCAGGTCAAGAGAATGATTCTCACTCATTTTATGGGATCAGTGGGCAACATGCATAGGATATGCAAAAGAGCCATGCCTTATTTTTGCAGCCCTTTACTTTTTTGAGTAGAGTTGTGTCTGTTCCCAGATATCCCTCCACAATAACACGAGCTCCAATCTCCCAAGAAGGTGTGGATGCTGATGTGTGGGATTTGCCTATGTTGAGCTCTGCTTCCCACAGTGCTGCCCAGGCCAGCAAGTCTGCTGCACACCAGCCTGGAGCAGCCAGTACAGTGCTTGGTGTTGTCCCTGCTCCAGGCACTTACAAACTTTGACAGTCCTCTCTGACACATTCATGCATTTGCTGGCACATCAGTCTTGGTCATTTTTGGCAAAGACCCATTGCATCTTTCAGAAACAATCCAAAAATCAAAAACCCAATTGTTTCTGTTCCTCTGCTCTTTCTCCTTGTATTTTGGGTTGTAAAAAAAAAAAAAAGGAGTGGAGGTCAGCAATGACCTAAAAAGCCTCAAAATTGCAGCTTTAGGCTAGAAGTACCACCTCAGGAAAACTGGAAATACCTGTGTATAGATGCATATGTCTGTAGATGTAAAAGGGAAATAATGGGAAGAAATTAGTTAGTTTTATAAGAAAAGGGGAAGAACACAGCTGAACAGCTACAATGCTGCATCCATGAGGTGTATTAAAAACCCAAATGAGTCTCAGTGTCAGCCAACGCAGTGCCATAACAAATGAACATGGTGGCAAAGGGTAGCCTTTGTTGCTAAGCTGACAAAAATAAATTAGTCACCTGTCAGTACTTGCATAGAATTTACAAACACATCAGGTTTGGAGGGAAGAGCAGAAAATAGCCAGCATATTTTTCCATTACAGCTCTGTGCAGAGGGAGCTGAGCACTTTGTTTTTATTTATGCAGTAACTTAACCCCCTGCTGAACAGTAAATGCCTCCTTCTGGGAGCAGGACACCATCTCACCTGGAGGGCACAGAGCTGCCCAAGATGATGAAGGCACCAGAGGATGCTGGGAGGGCTCAAGTGCTGGAAGTGAGCCAACACTGGATGTGACTTCATGCGACTGTGCTGAACCATAGAGCTCCCAGAACCTCATCAGCTCATCAGAACTAGCCACAAAATTTATCTGCTCCAAGCCTCTTCACACCCAGGAAAAGCCAAAAAGCTCTCTGCAGGCAAATTTTTGCATTTGCTGCAGGTTAATATGGAAATTTAAGTTGACTTACAGGTCTCCTCTGCTACATCAATACATAAGCATCCCCTCTGCTCCCCAGCTTTCAGATGTGGAGTGTCCCTTAGAGTCAAGGAAAACCAGCTCCTTTCATAGGGTGATGAGGAGAGTGGGAACTAGAACCAAAGGAATATTGCCAAAAAGCATAACACAAAATAGGGGGTAAAGCATAGACATTTTCTGTTGTTAGTTTCTTTCTTGCAATATAAGAAGTCTTTAGTATAGCTGAAAGCTAAAACACCCAGAATGGTGAAGAAAACAAGAATATATATTGTTAAGTATTGATGCTGAAGTTGGCTATACCAATTCAATCAAGAAACCAAAGCAGCTTATGCAAATTACAGGTCCAATTGGAGCAGCCTGGACTGCAAACGCTGAGTTGCAAGGAACCATGGGTGAGCAACTCCAGCCCAAAAACTACTCACAGGAATTACTTGAGAAATCATTACAAGGAATAAGCTTGAGAGAACAACGATCTGCCACAGACGATTCATAAACCAACACCAAAAAAAAGAGAAGATGATGTTCAGTCAGTCAAGTGATTTGCTACAAATTATTTGCCGAGGGCCAATCTTGCTGCTAAAACGATCAGTGAAGATACACTGCACAGAGCAATGCAGGAACGTAGTGAAGACTAACAAGCTGCTATACACAGTGCTTTAATTAGGCCAAATGAGGAAACAATGATAAACCAGCAGGTCAAAGGAGACAAAAAATTATCTGTAATTGAACAGGGTCAAATTATTTCCTTTTATTGTGACAAGACAAAACTCTAAAATGAGATTTCTGAATTGCAATGATACCTACCTAAACTCACACCAAATGAGAGCACAGGAGATGGTGAACAGCCCATCCAACTGCCAGCACGTCGGTCGGGCTGTTGCTAGCTCCAGTCCCTGGCAAATAAGAATTTGTCAGTGTTTTATTTTAGCAGCAACAAAGGGCTGGCTGAGGAGAGCTGTTGCAAACTGGAAATTAGGAGGCAAGGACAGGTGTGTAATTTCTTGAAATATTCTTTGAGGGCTTGTGGCACAGAGACTCCATTCAGACACAAGCCATAAGGCTGAGAAATATCTACAGTGCCTGGCTATGGGAACAGGGATTTTATGGAAGTGCCACCACGAGGTGATAAGAAGAATGTGATTGGAAGTTGATGTGTTATTGCTTAATTTAGACAGAGGAAAGCTCTTTTTTTGTCCATACCATCTGCCAGCCGAGAAACCCAAGGAATAAAGGCATAAGCTGCAGATGGCTTTTATAACGGCTGTACTCAAGTGGCAGAGAAGCAAGAAAGATAGAGGCCATATAAACCAAGCAGCAATATCACCCTGACTGAGCAATAACCAAGCTGATAGCAGCATTTGATAGAAAGAGAGAAAGCAAGAGATACTTCCCCAGTTTGCTGCATTGGGACTCAACTGCAGCAGGACAGGATGCAGAGCTGGACCTTCCTGAGGCTGTTGGGAGCACTGACCTGTGAGCCTGGCAGGAGCAGGCAAAGCAGCGTGGCTGCACAGCCTAACTGCAGCCTCCAAGAAAAACACATCAACTCCACTTCAAAATTTCATTCACATATGCAACAGTTCCCAAGCTACTTTTTATCCTTTCTCTCCTCTCTTACTTCCTTCAAAAGGGGGGTAGAAGCTAATTTACTTCAAGTCAGAAGAGAGAAAATAAGCTTGAACACGAGATACAAGGCTCGGCAGGATGGGCACAAACTTCTGCTGGTGAAGCAGTCCCCTGAGATGACTGTCTGAGCTCTGCTGGGGAGCTTGAAAGGGCTGCTCTGCTTATCTTGTTCCAGCAGAGCCTAGGTGTGCTGGGCACAGAACAGCACAGGACACAGGCTACTGCAATGTTTTCCTCTTAAACAACTAGATCAAACAACCTCATTTACACCAATATGTGTAAACAAACAGCACGGCGTTAGTGGAACTCCAAGTGGCACTGGTGACACTCAGTCTGACAGGAGAAACAGTAGAAGGCAGAGAGAAAAACAGGGTTTGATTCTTTCTATTAAACACATACACACATACATTAATTTCTTTGCATATTTATTATTACAGAGAATACTAACTTCTTTGCTGCTTCACTGTAAAGTATCTCTAGCCCATCTGACCAGGGGACAGTCCACTCTGCAAGTGGTCTACAGGTAAGCAGCTCTGCCCCAGATGCAGAGCCTGCAACCAAGGAGAGGGAAGCTACCTGCCTTTGGCAGGAGACACATGCACAAAGAAGAGCTGCCCATCTTGGAGGAGGGAGGAAGAGCTCCTCTTCTGCAGCTAAACAAAACAAATTGACTTGAGAATAGCTTCAGAGCAATTGCAATCCATAGTTTCTGTTTTGTAGGCAATCACAAGTTTCTGGGCTATTCTGAAACACAGTGTCATTCTAGGAAATAACACACTATTGAAGAGTACAAATAAACAGGCTGCTATTTAAAGCTGTACAAACAAGTCCAGCAGCATGCTTTCCCCCTCTGACATGGGTGTAGATAGATTGCCCCTAGCATGACTTTTCTTCCACCAAGATTAGATCAGCGTGGTGGTGGTGGCAGACATGGCCACAAACAGTAGCCATGTGATAAGGATGCACTCCTGGTGGGATGCTAAAGGGAAAACCAAGGGTAGTGCTGGCCTGAGCCATGTGAGAAAAGGGAAGATTGCTGTCATGCCCAACCTGCCTCAGGCAAGCCAGCTGCCTGCAGGGATACTGCTCTTCTGCCTTGGAAGCATCAGTCAAATAAGTTCAAACAACGGCACATCAACTAAGTTGCCATCCCAATGACCTTAACTATTAATTCATAACCCCCTGGAGTCAGCTCAGCATCAGGAGCAAGGATTTTTCATCCACTAGCATCCTTAAGTGAGGAAAACAGAGAGAACAGGGAAAAGAACATTGCAAATCAACGATGCAAAAGATGCCTCAGACTCTGAGTCTATCGGTTCCGACAGCCCCAGTTGAGAGAAAACCCTGAGGTCATCTGCAGCATACAGACTCCAGAATAATGCTTGGGAGAGTAGTTTCTGTCTTCAAGAGCTATCAGTGCTATTGGGGGGGGATAGTTTGCTCCAAGCGAGACAGACCTGTCTATGTGTCCATCAGCGGCCACTCACACAGCCAGCAGTGGCACATGGTCAGATAGGTTCCCTCACACTGCTGTGGCTGCAAGCCTTAACACAGACTTTACCCTGCACGGATGGAACGGACACGAGAATGGGCCTAATTGCCAATAGAAGATGAATGGCACCCTGCCTCTTAAACCCCAAATCACTTCAGTGGGCTGAACGCTGAGACACTGCTCTGCCTGCATCTGCTGTAAGTGCAACAGCACCTCTAAGAGTGCAACCACAGGCATTTTTCTTTACCCTCATGCTACTCCACCACTCCTCAGCTGATCTGCTCTTGGTCTGACCTGTCATAAGAGCTGCAGCAGCTCTAGGACAGCCTTTCCCCACAGCCCTACCACATCTCCTCAGCCCCAGCAGCAATAGCATCTGAAAGCTGTGGATTGGTCAACCCGACTGCAGTTGACAGGTGGAAGTTTCTCCAGGCTGTTTCCAGGAGTTCTGCATCAGGCTGTGATGCAGAGACACCAGTTTTGGGCAGCAGCCCAAAATTCCCCTGGGAAAGTTTTAGGGTTCCACAAAACAGTGCATTCAAGTGTCTGTTTTAAAGCAGCCCTGACTGTGTTATGAAATTCTCTAGACAGTATTTCCTCACCTTTCAATTTGAGAATAGTCACTCCCCTTTGATGCCACTTGTTGAACAGTTATTTCGCAGGGGCACAAGCAGGCAGTGTCACTGCAGTGGCTGAGCTTAATGGTGTGGCAACTTAGCTGGGACTAACTTATTTCTCTTTAGTGGTGTTTCTTTAAGTCCAAGAGGACTCACTGGAGTAATTCAAGCAATTATTAAACTATGTACTACTCTGGTAAAGAGGGTTTCTAAGGGTGTTTTTTTTCTTCCTGAGTTTGTTCTTCACCATAACTGCAGGGCTTCAGCTCAGAGACCACTTGCAGAGCTGTTAAATGCTCGTCCCCATTAAAATTCAACCTTGAGTGCAGAGGATCTGGCAAAGCATCTCTAGGCCAAACCCTCCCTGGGACTGCCTTCTGATTTTTAGGAGTTTAACAAATAAAAACATGTCTGGAAATAGAACAGAGAAGTGCCTGGAGAGGGAACAGAGCAGCACACTTGAGCCACAGATCAGAGTAAAACTATGCAGCTCTAACCAGTGGAGCTGAGGCTGTTGGGGATAGTCACCAATAACAGCTCAAAAGGTGTGACAAAGCACTGACAGCTTCCTAAAACATCTGTGAGGAACAATGAAAAATGGCCAAGTAGTTAAAAATAAAGAAAAAAAGCACAAGCCTTTCCTGGCTTCACACAGGACTGCTGAGGTCAAGTTAAAAAAAGGCATTTTTAACTCAAACATTAGAGTAAGTTCAGACATTAAGATAGGTGTCTTTTAGAATGATGGAGAAAACAGATACACAAAGGACATAAAAATAAATGCAATATGGAATTGGAAGTACAAGCAAATATACAGAGGGAAGAAAAATACTTCATCTGATGAGAAAACAAACATGGAGATACAATCCTCAGATGTCTTGTCTGTACAAGTCTATAGGTCTATGCCCAGCAGAGCAATCACCTATGTGCTGTTGCTCAAATGCTTGAAAGTGGCTTCATACAACTACCCACACTGCATGAGGACAAAGACTTGTACATCAGCAAAAGTATTTAGCATTCATTAATGTTAATTCCCTATTTCAAAACATACAGGCAGCCCACAAAACAACAACAACAACAACAACGACAGCTATAGTAAATGCTTTATACAATTAATTGCATGGCATGAATAGCAAATAATCAGAGAAAGCTGTTGGCAGATTCATCACAGATTAAGGAAATGCAGGCAAATTACAAAATGATAAAAACAAAAACCTTACAGACAAAAGTATTCGTGGGTTGGCTTCTGGAGAGCTCTCAAAAGAGAGGTCTCAGTTTGTTAGATGATCTGTTTGCAATGAACTCTGCCATCTCTAATACTGAAGTACATAGCAGACTCTCAGCAGTGTGTTTACTGTGATGCATCACAGTAAGAATCTTTTGCACCAGTTTGGATTGGCAGATTTTCCTATTCCCTTCACATAACATGATTTTCCTTTCAACTGGAAGAAAAGAGGACTTTAGAAACTGACTATCCTAGTGAGGAGAAAAAAAGAAGTAATCTTCAAATGATAGGGGAAACAATTGGGTGAGATGAAAACAGTTTTCAAAACAAACAGAAGTGTTCATAAATGCAGGACAATTCACTCCTCTATGGTAAGGAGAAAAAAGTGACATGAATGAGCCTAATGAGCATGTTCAGTCAGACTGAAGATGGAGTATGGTGGAGATTCCCCTAGACTCAAAATACACTGATTTGTGTATTGCACACATAAACAGAGAGCAGCATAGGGCAGCTTAGTCGACACAGGGTTCACTGAGGGGACACATTACTATTTACAACACTGCACATTGCAATGACAGTGACACACACCACTCAGAGGTGATCATTATTAGTGGCTGCTTAAGGGATGATTTGAGAAATAATCTGTAAATTTAATTTTTAATTAAGCCAGAAGCCCTAAGGGCCTTCTGAGTTCAAGCATTAAAAGGAGAAGAGGGGGAAATCAATTCTTGGTGATGGAGAGGTCTAGCAGAATTTAATAGGCCTGGGTAATACATCAAGAAGCTTTTAAGATCAGTCACACAGCTCAACAGAGGGAAGCCTAAAACACAATTTCTGATAAAAAAATACTCTGTAAAGTGGAATGGATAGTCACCATTGTTCAAGCCTCTGGAAAGCTACTGTCTTGAGCTCTGACACAAGTATTACTCAGAAAATAGATAAATGATCAACTCCAGAGTGCAGAAATTCATAGGGAAACCCTCTGGCTTTGCTTCAGACAGCTTGCAAAAGCAGCCATCTCCAAAACACCTTGCAATCACTCTACAGCTTCAGTATGGCCAGAAAAATCTGCGTTAAGTCATGAGAATTTGTCAATAAAATGCCCTCGAAGGAAGCTAATCTGTGCTGAGACACAAAACTAGATCCCTTGATGTGCAGCACAGGTCTATTAGGTTCATCACAGCAACTGTGGCTAGAAAAGACATGCCACAAAGTCCATTTGACCTCCCCAATGCAGTTTCAGTAAGTTATAAAACCAGAAATTAAAGCTTTTTCATCCCATCTCTTGATTCCAAGATCACAGGACCAGATGAGCTGCACCCAAGGGTGCTGAGACAAAGGATCAATGTTATAGGAAGGCCATTGTTGTCACCTTTTGCAGTATTGTCATGATTTGGGAGGTCTCCAATGACAGGAGAAAAATCAAGTGTTGTACTCGTCTTCAAAAAAGGCCAAAAACACAGACTGGGGAACAGTTTGCTTTGCCTTGGTTGGTAGGAAATTCACAGAGTCCTCTTGGACTGCTAAGAAGGCAGCAGCTGGGACCAGTCAGCATGGGTTGAACAACAGCACATCATACATCACCAACCTGACTGCCTGCTGTGGGAGAACAACTGGAGCGCTGGATGAGGGGAGAGCCATGGATGTTGTTTACTTCAACTTTGTAGTGGGTTTTGTGGCCAGATTTTGGCAGTAGGGGCTACAGGAGTGGCTTCTTTGAAAAAAAGAGCTACTAGAACCTTCTCCTGTATCTGTGCCACTTGGCTCTAAGATGGACCCACTGCTGAACAAGGCAGAGCCAGTTAATGATGGAGGTAACACCTCTGTGATTAATGTGTTTGAGATGGGGAAGAAGTTGCTGTGCAGATGTTAAACTGCAGCAGCAGCAGAAGGGAGTGAGAATGTGAGAACAACATCACTGCAGACATCAAGCTCAGTACAGAGGGAGGAGGTGCCCAGGCACTGGAGGAGAGATTCTCCTGCAGCCCATGGTCCAGATAATTCCTCATCCCCTGCACTACTGGTGGGGAGGAGGTAGAGACCTGGGAAAAAGGAGGGGTGGGGGGAGGTGTTTTAAGATTTAAGTTTTTACTTCTCATTTCCCTACTCCATTTTCATTGCTTGTTAGTAAATCAAACCATTTTTCCCCAGCTTGAGTCTGTTGTGCCCTTGACAGTAATTTCTGAGTGATCTCCCTGTCCTTATCTTGACTCACAAGCCCTGGTTATGTTTCTTTCTCCCCTATCCAGTTGAGGAGGGAGAGTGAGAGAAAGACTTGATGGGCACCTGGCACTCAACCAGGGTTAAATCACCACAGACTTACACAACACTCTCAACACCACCTCCCACAACCTTTTACACAACTTAGGGTGTATCAGTCTGGAAATGGGGATGAGACAACTAGATGGGCAAAAAGCAGATTGGACAGTTAGGCTTCAGAGGGTAGGAATCGATGAGTGACTGGAAACCAGTAGCAAGCAGGGTACTTCAGGGGTCTGTACTGAGACTTGCACTCTCCAATATCTTTACCTGAGACCTGCAGGAGATGACAAGAGCCCTCTTGCAAAGTTTGTAAATGCCATCATATTGTGAAGAGCTGGTATGCTTAAGGGCAGGGCAGCCACTTAGTTGGAGCCACAGCCACAGGCTGTGGGAAACATTAAAATCTCTCCTTGAGAACTCATCTAACTCCACAGGCACATTTTCAAGAAGAAAGTCATGCAGAGCAAATGGGCAAGAAATGAGATGAATGGTCTTGTTTTCACAAACCTTCCCTTCGAAGAAACAAGTCATTTATCAAAGCACTCTAATCCTACTGACTGTCATAACACTTGATCTAATTACATCTGGAGAACAATAAGCTGTAAGTTCAGAAAGAAACTGTCTGCAACAAGGTTGGTAGAGAAACTCTGCTATGTGTGATCTTAGATTACAAGTCCAAACGGAAGAACAAAAACCACCAGGAAGGGGTTGATGACACTTGTATAAAGCTGCTTCATTGTCTTAAGCAAAATGTGTTTGATTCATTTTCTATGTTTTCATAAAAGAGCATTCCTAGTGCATTAAGCTACATCAGAGAAGGGCTGAAGTGTGTTTCCAGATTACGTGTTGGGAAGTGAGAGTGTGCACAATCCATCTGTCGTAGGAATACAAAACACATTCTAAACCTGTTAAAAATTCTACAAACCTGCTCAGGCTGAGACTTCACACTGCAGTGTGCTGTAGACATATTAATGTTGTTATTATGGTTCTCAGCAACATAAGCATTGCTTAACTTCATGCATTGAAGAAAATGTCCTTCAAACCTCACGCTACAAAAGCCACTGGAGATGAACCATTCCTTCCTGCAGCTGTTTCAGTGGGACCATTAGGGAGCATACACTGCCAAGCAGGAAGGAACAGCAGCAGCTCCACAACAGATGCATTTAGCATGGGGACGACCTGTTATTGCTGTTCAGGCACCAACATTTCCCAGTTTTACACCAGATGTTTGAGTCTGCAGCAACATCAAAACTGCACGTATAGTTCATTGACACACTCAAAGCAAAAGATAAGAAGGAAGGAGGAGGAGACCCTCTGACTGGCACATAGGAAAACAGACCTCATTTGGATTCTTGATTCAGAGACTTGGGACTGCCTGCAAAGCAAGATAACACTTGCATCCTAGATAAAGGTGCTAGAGTAAGGACTAGGTACACAAAAACAAAATACAAACGATACACACACAAAATATGAGCACTGGTGCCAAAGAAGACTGACTTGGAAGCATGGCATCTCACTATATCAAAGGTGATTGAATTTAAAGCTCTTCCTATGGTTTAGGAATTGCTTAGTTTCATGTTCTACAGAAAATGTAGTTGATACCACAGTGAAATGAATCTGGACATGTGAAACAGCAGATTTTCCATCAGTATCCTAAATGCAGGTATTGCATGCCATCTCTTTGCTGAGGGCTGAGTGCCAAGGAAAGCATCAAGTGAGAATAAAATGAAGAGTTTATTATCCACAATAAAGTATTTCAATGCCCCCAGTGCACCCCTTGTCCTCTGAGTTGCACTGGTGCTTGGTCCTCTTGAAGAACTTGGATCCCACATGGACCACAGCATCTACAGGGAGCATAGGGAAGCTGTTATAAGGAGGAAGGTGTTTCCAGTAAACAGGGAAAACCTGTAAATTATGCACTCTGTAAACAAACAAACAAAAAAAAAAAAGACTTTTTTAAACTCTGTTGAAACAACTTAGAAGGATTTCTAGTTTACAACTTAGCTGAACTGAAAACTAGACATCAGATGATGGTATCGTTTGAAACTGTCAAACCTGATTAACTCAATGGAAGTCTGGCGCCAACACGGCACCTCCAATAGCTGTATTTGCCTGGGCAGGCACTCAGCAGGGGCTCAGATCCCCCTGAGCTCATGCTCCTGCATCCTGACGGAGCCCAAACCTCCTCAGGGGAAGACAGATGTCAAGTTTTTCACAAGTATTTGTTATTTGTCAGCTTAAATTGTGAGTCACCGTCAGCACGCAGGTTAAAGCACGTGCACTGAGCCAAGTCAGGGCTGAATATTCAGGCAAGTGACTCGGTACCCAGGGAGGAGGCAGGGATGAAGGCTGTGCACCTCCATGTCAGAAGGCTGGGCAGGGTGTGTGTGCTCAGCATGTCACATAGGATTAAAACTTCTGTAGCTAAAAAATCAGACTGGTCTCTGGAGTTAATTTGACAGAAGATTATTGCTGAGAACCAGATTTCATCTTAACCTGAAGGAGAGGATTACCCAACTGATGACTCTGGACTCCACATGCATGTGGAGAATAACCAGAGGCAATACCCTGCATGTGGCATGGAAGCTTGAAGGGCACAAAGAGAAAGAGGAGTTGCTCTTCTCTTGCTTTGCTCACCTATGGCTTCCCAGGCAGCACTGCAGCCACCTTCCAGCACCCACACCTCCACAGCAAGGCTGCACTGTGAGCTGGCAAAGACTCAACCTCACTTTATGTGCTTGTGGGGCAAGCAGGGGCTGCTGTTACAAGTTTAGGCTCCTCCTGAGGTCATGTTTCAAGTTTAATTGAAAATTAACAGTTGAATATTATTGGAGCTCCAAAATGGGTATGCAGGAGTGCCCTTGCTGTGAATGGAATAACAAAAATCACTAACACCAGAGACCAAGTTCTCTGGATAAACTCCACGCAACATCACACCACCACCTCCTGCACAGGGGCAGTTATGGGCTGAGGATGCAAGAGGCTTTTCTAATCTCTCTCGCAGTCAGGTATGAAGGCTAAATCATTGAAAACCCTCAAACAGCCTAACTGTGAAGCCAGTTCATGAAAGAAACGAAAAAAAAAGAAGTCACCAGAGTAATGCTGGTGACTGCCAAGAGCCAGGCCAGTCCCCTAGCCAGTGGGAGTGATGCACAAAGGAACCTGGCAGCCCCCAGCCCAGAGTACTCTGCCTGCAGCCACAGCCACCAGCAGACACACAAGGGCAACTCAAGGTCTCAGCTAGAGAAACATTTCATACTACTCAGCTTGTTTGGATTTTCTTTTCCTTGAGGATAAACCAGGTCATGTTAGGTTATTTTGCAATAACAGAGACTTCTATGTCCCAAACAAGCAGGAACACACACATACCCCCACATCCCCCCAAAAAATAATCCAGAAACATTCCTCTGCTAAAGGGAGTAACCTTGAGACATCTTCTCACTGCTTCCCTCAGGCATGATGCCAGAGCTGGCTGGACTTGGTGGGAAAGGAGGTAGGGTGGGTAACATCAAGGATTTGCAAGGTTAGAAACCTGTCATTCACTTTTTTTTTTCCTCTTGACAAAAAAATGTGAGGTTTTTTGTTAGGAAACAGAAGATTTCATCTTGGTTTTTTTTTTAAATACCTTTCACTTTTCCTTATGTTTCAGTTAAGATAAAGGAGAAATACTGATAGAAAATCTGATAAGTGAAACCTGGCTTGACCTTTTCTTTCTCCATAATTTTATTAGAAAGAAGCTAAGAATGCCTCCTCCATAAATCCTCACTTTTTACAGCTATTCCTGTGAAAGGATGAGGGGAGGAAGTGAGAAAAACCAAGTCCTAGATTTGAGGCAAAAATAAGATGTCTACACAAATACATTACATAAAAATCCTCCATGTAAGTCATTAATTTTTAAAATAAAACCCTTTCACTTCACAGCCTTTATTTTTATGTATAAGTGTTTGACTGCCAGTCTGGTATTCACTGATCTGATGCAAATATGAATTCGACACTCTGTAGTTCCTGAAATTATGCATTTAAAGCTTCATTTCAGATATATGTTCTTTGCTGTTTTACCACTACAAAGATGTCCAGCTCCAACCAGACAGAAAACCATCAGAGATCCCAAGTGATCAAACTCTGTGCAAGCAATAAATGGCCCAGGTGCAAGGAGCAGCATCATTACTCACATACCCTACCTGACAATTGCTACTGAACTTTAAGTGTGAAAAAATAAAAAGTCAAATCAGATACATCAACTGTCTCCTGACCAAAATAATTTGGTGGCAACCTATTGTTTCTGTCACAGTAAGAAATGGGTTAACCTGCCCCACAGATGCTGTCCTTGGTGCACCCCCACACTCTTCCCCTGCTTGGGCTTCAGGTTTTCCTTCTCCACTCATTCATTTTGGGTGATCACGTCTACCTGATAGGAAGCATGTCCATGGGTCATCTAAGAGCACAATGTCTACATGACAGCAGCTGTGTGATTTTTTTTTCCCCTTTTCTTGCTAAAGTACCATATTGTGTTTCAGCTGGAAGCAAGATACAGACTATGAAAACCAGATGATGTGCCGGCAGGAACTGTTGAGTCTGAGTAACACAGAGAGAATTAACCTCCTGAGGTGTCTCCATGGAAAAAACTACAACCATTGTTTCTGCTTAAAGCCTGTGCTTTCCCAAGTATAGCTTTAAGATCAGAGAAATGAGAAACACTCAGACAATGCAGGCTACAGTACGGTACACACAAGGTATAGCTGCAGTCTGAGGGGTCTTTGCACCAAGAGCCAGCTTCCATTCTGAAATGTGTGAAGTCAGTAGGAACCATCCATGTGTACCACATCCAGGGGTAGGATATGAGGACAGACTAGATAAAGCAAATCTTTTGTCTACTCCAGTTAAACAGCAAAATTTCTCACTCTAATGTAGGAACAATTTAGTCCCAGAGGGAAAGCCCCAAGCCCAGAGTTATTTTCCTTCCAATAAATGCATAAATATTTTACTTTAGCAAGTATATGGACACCATAAAATAATTAGTTACCCTGATACACAATGAGGCTAACATGCAAGAATCCCCTAGTTACACAGCATTAGCATTGCAGAGCTCATAATTAAACTTCCATTCCTTTACAACTTCAGACAAGTTCCAGACAGTGGGCTGAAAATACATCTCAAACAGATCTTCAACATTCAGGACCATCTGTTTCCTTTTTGTGGGAAGTATTTTTATTTGCTGCAAGTACTGAGCTTAAACATATTTTAAGAGCTTTGTTTATTAATAAAGAAATGTGAAAAATGTTCAGAAGAATCAGAATGGAGCCTGGGCATTGCTTTGCAGGCTCCATTTTCTGTTACATCGCTGCATCCAGATTCAGGTTTCGGAATAAAACAGGTTTCATCTTCAGCACCAAACCACCCTTTGTATAACACTGTCTAGAAGAGGAAGGGAGTAATAATTTCCACACCTGAATCTTCATTGGAAATATATTGCTTCATGGGCAGAATGTAATTAGGCAGGCTGGAGTTTAGCCAGCACATTAGGGTTAATGGCCCTGCTGTTGCCAAGTGCCATGGGACACAGAGTGCAAACAGTGGAGAGGCCCATCATGGGTCTCATCTGGAGCACAACCCCTCCACTTGCCTCCTGTCCAGCTACAGACCCCCAAGGAGTGTTCCTTCTGGGAGGTAGAGGGTTTGCACTGAGAGCAGCAGAGACGGCAGGGGATGCTTTCCCTCACACTGTTGCTTGTACATAGCCACGAGCCAGATAATTCCATCAATGGTGACAGACAGGAATTTAAATATGACAAATTTCCTATAACCATAGACAGCAAGGTCTTATTTAAGTTATGCCAAGAGCCTGTATCATCCCTGAGCATTCAGCAACAGTTTCATACAAGCAAAGCAACCTTCTGACAGTGCTTTCTTCCCATGTCTATTAATAATGCTCTGTTTTGGTCAAGACAGATGGGTGAAATGCATGAACATCAACTGGAAGAAAATGCATTATCTGCATCATAAAAAAAGAACTCTTTTCTCCATGGTTTTCCCTTTGCTCAGAGCGGCACAAAGGATTGCAACCCTCATCCACATCCTTCCCCAAAAACCATATTCTACCACTTTATTTTTCATACTCACATGCTGCTATCATTGAAATGTCTCATCATGAAGCCTGAGAGAAGGAACATCACCACCAAAGACAGAGCCAAGGCAATGAACTGCTAGCAAGGTGCTATACCTATACAGCTGGGTATCCCTAATGCTACCACTTATATGAGGACTGAAGCCTCCTGAGCCCCAGCACCGGGTCATTCCTCAGCACCTGCAGGGAGCTGAGCCACCCTGAGGACAACACTGAACTACATCTGAAAACTATGCTCATACAAGGAAACAAGTCATCCTCCAGCTGCAAAAACAAGACTCCAGCCTTCAAGAAAGCCAAGCTCATCAACAGAAGAGAACCACGAGGAACAAAGCTTTCCTATGCTGTCTTGCATCAGACTGTCCAGCCAGACCATTCTTTCTCATGGCTAAGCATTAAACAATCAAGTAAGCCCCTTCTCAGCTCACCATAGGGCCCCTTCAGTCTTCACTTACTACTCTCTTACTTAACATAAAGCTTTTACCACAGCATCCCCCTAGTCACTCACCTCTGCCCATCACAGTCTCCACTGTCATGCCTCCAAGGATGCTGCTAAAGAACTAAACTCCAGGAGTGATCCTCTCTTCTTTCTCCAGGAGCAGCTTTGCTCCTCACCCTTCTGAGCAGCCATGATCCAGGGAAGAATGCAGCTCTCATTAGCACCTCTTCTTCACCACTAACGAGGCATCACAGGTGCCACATGTGGGATTTGCCTCTCTGCATGGTTCAAGGCACAGCGGAGCTCCCACAGCCCTGGCACAACATTTAGGTGTCACCCATTAAGGCTCACTGACCACTAAAGCCCTGCAGTCTCTAGGAGTGGTTTGTTAGCCCTGTGTGATCCCAGGTGGAAGGGACAGATACTGCATCCCTTAAGCAAGAGATTTCCCATACAGTATGTATCACCTTACGGATGCTGGAGTAAGAGCATCTGCTCTGTGCTGTATGCTTACCCCTCACAGCCCCCAAGCCAAAGGCACCATCCAGCCTCAGCCCTGCTGCTGTCATCCACAATGGAAGCATCAGCTTTGGCTGAGTGCTGCTTCTGACACCAGTAACTTAACAGTGAGGTTAGAAACAAAAATTAGCATATTTGTGCAATATCAATGAAGTGCCAAAGGGTTTAATGCATCTGGCTGGACCGTAACAGCCTTTTATTTACTATAGTCAGTCCCTAAATCTGTATTGCATCTCCTGTTTGCATAAATAATGAATAAAGCAATAAACTTGGCATGGTTACCAAACGTTTTCATTCACCTTCTCTTGAACTTGTTAAATCCGTTCGCGATTCATCTGCGTGGCTGGGTCCTAGAGAAATGCTTCTTGGGAAAGGAAGGAGAGGGGATGCACACTGCCCTGGAGCTTCCAAAAACAATTCCCTTTCAGATACAATTCTCCTTTGTCTCTCGTTTCTACTAGGACAAGGAACAACAGAGAGACTCTTTTAAGAGTGTGTGGAAGAAAGCTTCCTGACAGACAGTGAAGGAGACAACTAGGGAGGATGCCTCACCGGACTGCTTCACAAACAGGGAAGGACTTATGGGATGATGTGGTGGTTGGAGGCCACTTTGGGAATAGTGATCAAGAAATGGTAGAGTTTTCAATTCTTGGAGAAGTAAGAAGGGGATCTCAGCAAAACTGTCACCTTGGACTTCTGAAGGGCAGACTGTTGCCTGTTTAAGAGACTGGTTAAGAGAGTCCCTTGTGAGGCAGTTCTGAAAGGCAGAGGAGTACAGGAAGGCTTGAACACTCTTCAACAGGGAAATCTTAAAGACGCAGGAGCAGGTTGTCCACCTGTACTCAGCACTGGTGAGGCTGCACCTCAAATACTGTGTCTGGACACAGAACTCACTGTAAGAGGGACATTGAGGTGCTGGAGCGTGTCCAAAGGGCCACGAAGCTGATGAAGGGTCTGGAGCACAAATCTGATGTGGAGTGTCTGAGCAAACTGGGAGTGTTCAGCTGAGACAAAAGGAGGCTGAGGGGAGACCTTGTCACTCTCTACAACTCCCTGAAAGGAGGCTGTAGTGAGGCAGATGTTGGTCTCTTCTCCCAAGTAGTGAATGAAAGGACAAGAGGAAATGGCCTCAAGTTGCCTCACGGGAGGTTTAGATTGGATGTTAGGAAAAATTTCTTCACTGAAAAGGTTGTAAAACCTTGCAATGGGCTGCCCATGGAAGTGTTGGAGTCCTCATACCTGGAAGCATTTAAAAGCTGTATAGGTATGGTACTGAGGGACATGGTTTAGTGGCAGATGTGGCAGTGACTGATTAAAGATCAGACTCGATCTTAAAGATCCCTTCCAACAGAAACAATTCTGTGATTCAATTGATCTACAGTATCTTATCCTGTCCCAGGTTCAGGTCAATCACAGACAGAAATATTACACACTTATATGAGGTTTTCTTCTTAATGAAAATCTATGTTGTCAATATTTCTTCCAAGGCAATGTCACCAGAAATCCCTTGTTATTGTCTTTTCGACCATATCCACTTCCCTATGCTACGAGAGGTTTATTAATTACTGACATCATGGTGTGAGGAGGTGCCACCAACCTCTACAACATGGGATGAATTGCCAGGCTGCTTGCCAAAGGAGGCTTTCAAATGACCACAGGTTTTGGAGAGTCTTAAGCAGCGATATTGGAGAGACCTCAATAAGTACGAAGCAACAAATGATAGGACATGGTAGACTTAATAGCTTCCACATAACCAATAGCAACAAAAGTAGTTTTATAAGTATAAACCCAGGTTTAGATCTGGAAATATATCTCTTCCAGTTTCAATTAATTGTTGTTGCTCGATTGCATACACTGCCAAAGCTTTGGATTTGCTGTAATGACTTTTACCAACAGAATAGCTGCATTCTGTGCCATATGTTTTACTATTTTCTTCAGTCCTTATGCCTTTTTTGGATCTCATCACACTCATGGCATATTACATGAATTTCTGCTTGCCTCATCTGACTTATTTGTTAATATCTTTGGCATGTTTCTGTTTCTCTGCTGTTGAAAGAAATTATCCAACATAGAAGTAAAATCAGTTACACTAATTGATCAGCTGCATAACATGGATTTTTCTTGTTTTGTCACCAGAAAGGAAAAATCAACTGGTTCAATATGGTATTCAGTTACCTTTCCAGTCATGTTTATCTATCTCAAAATAACTTCATTTTTTTACCACAGGCATTGCCAGTTTGCACCTTACACATCATTCTGTCATCTTCATTGCAGCATTGAGGAGGGGTTTTTTGTTGTTTTTTACTCTAACTATTGAGCTGGCAGGGAAGCTTATTCCTAGAATGCATGAGACATCAGGACTTGTCTTTTACTCTAGAGCACCTCTATTTAGTTTTTTGCTATCCAACTTGTTTTTATGCAGGAGCACTTGGTATGCAACAGTGCACAGGCTGTCAAGGAGACTCTGACCTGGGACAAATCTCCAATCTGTACTTTGGTTTTGGAACCATAAACACAACATGCTGGGAGCTCGGTCCTGCTCTGTCCTCCAAACAAGCATCTCTATTCTCAACGGCAGATGCAGTCTGATTCACCCGACTGCACTTGCTAATAATATGGAGGTAAGGTGTACTACATCAATGGATGTGAGTCATTGTTCCCTTCTAGGAAAATCCAAAAGAGATTTAACCACTACACAAGGAAATTTGCATTTCACTTATTCATAAAAGACAAAAACTCCCTTTTTCCTTGTTCTTAGAAGCCTTTATAAACTACAAAAGTCAACTTGGGAGTGGGGCAGAAAAGGTTTCTGCAAAAATCCAGTAAAATTCATTTGGATCTATTTACAAGACAGAATCTACTTGGCAGCCATTTTTAAGGACCCATCTAGGAAAGTGGTAAACACATAAGCCAAGTTTAAAAAAAAAATTAAGTGGTGCTGTTCCCCATACATCATCCTGCTTAATAGTGCTTTAAATTTAGCTGCAAAATTCGCTAAATCAACCTGAGTAAAATTGCATAGTCACTGCACTAATGCCCAGTGCATGGGCTGGGAGAGAGCTGGCATTGTCCCACTGAAAACAGTTGACAGCAATTGTTAGTGCAGGGCTGAGACTGCAAAGTGCTGCAGCTCAAGGTGAGATGGCTGCTTTTGCATCTCCCCACCCAGTTCTGCTCCCCACTGTCTTCTCTGTGTCTGCACTACCTGAGCCCAGGTTCTCCCAGGACTCTGCACATGCCATACCTAAGCAGCCTGAATCCAATTCAGGTTTCAGAGGTCTCAACTGCCCTCAAAGCAGCCAAAGTCAGGTCCCTTGAACGAAAGTGTCCATCTTATCCACTCAAGACTTGGATGAGGTAGAGTAGACAAGGGCCATATGCAATGTCATTTCTGAGTGTACTTTTCAAGACCAAGCCCACCGAAGTTTCCTCTCAAGCTACCCAGGCTAGCCTGAAATGCAGGCAACAAGCATGGACAGATGGCCAAAATGTCCTTGAGTCAGCTCAGCACTGTAAATGAAGTCAAATAGGTAGGGAAGGAAGGAGGCTGCCTGTCTCCCTTGCCAACTCGCTTTACCTCCAGCCTTGCACATCCAGGAGCTCTGTCTCAGCCCTCTATCAGGCCAGGCCCATGACAGCTCTGTACTTCTCTCTCCCTCCCACCTTCTGGGTGCTTTAATGAAGCAGACAGCAACAATTTGCAAGCAATCACCAGGAAATCCCATCAGTCAGTCAGTTTTGTGTAATGATTCCCATTGTCTCCGATTGTCCTGCTCCATAAATGACGTTAAACTGTGTCTCTCGGTGTGAAAGACGGGTGGATACCGTGCCCATTAGCCCTGCACCTGCAGCTGCAGCAGAGGCATGCTTCATGGAAGTCACTTGTGTCTTTTAAACTAAGTATATTTTTTCTACTGACATTTTCTTTAATGTTTTTAAGCTTTACAACTAACTAACTTCCTTCCTCCTTCAGTGCGTATTAGCCTTTCCCTGCCAGGTCTTCAGCTGGAATGAATTTGACCTCCCAACATCGATCTATTAAATGAGTTGAACATGTGCATTCAGTTAAACAGGCTATTCACATGCTTAATGCTTACAGATGAATGTTTGCCTTGTGTAGGGCTTTAGTTGCAATTCAGAGAAGGACATGCACAAGTCCAAACTATTTGCCAATATACCTGTGAATCAATGCATGCCCAAAACAAGCTGATCTGAAATAGCAAATACCCAACTTCATAGGCAGCTCTTCAATTACCACCTGATACTGTGAAACATAAACCTCACTGAATAACATCACTCTCAAACACAGATAGGTAATGTTTGAGTAACTGGAGCATAAATACAATTCACCTCAGGCAAGAGATAAATTACATTAATAAAGTGTGGTAGTGTTCTTTAATTAGTTTGATTAGGCGTGACAGAAGATGCTATTGTTCAGAAAAGCTCCATTTCCTGAACTAAGGAATTGTTGCTGTAAATCCTAATCTCTGGGCTTTGCTTTGGTTTCAGTGTTTTTTTAAGCAGGTTCATTAATTGCTAGAGTATTACTTTAAAGAGGTTTTCACAGAACAGGGAAACATGTAGCTGATGCTGCTTCACTTGTAATTTGGTGTCTGTGACCCATCCCTCTCTCACACCTCGATTCACTTGTGCTTCTCTCTGAAGGGATCCTACAGACCATTATGCCTAGGGGGATTTCAACAGCTACACCCTATCAACATCTTCAAGACTCATGAGGAGAGAATCAGACTGTGGCCAGCTGCCACAATCCCTCTTTTACAAGACTATTTCTAATAGAGAGAGAAAATTAGAAAATAGTTTCATCACCCATCAATGCAACTCAAAACCTTCAGAAGGCTCTGCCAAGTCACCTTGCCAATACTCTGTAAGACATAAACTTCAGACACAGCTCCCACCTTCCCTGCTATATGTTATTTATTTACTAGATTTGCTGTGCCATTAGACTCAGCAAGACCTGCTGTGCTGCTCATGCTTTGCAAATGCTTGAAGCTTTGAAGTGTCAAGTCTGGAGGATCTATTTAGCAGTGTCCTGATGGCACCAGACCTGGCTGCAGAGGTTTTGCTTAGACTCTGAATCCATTTATCTGGATCAGGTCCCTGCACTACGCTCCCCATTGCAGCCCTGGCCTTCAAAAAAAACCAATGTACCAGTTCCTAATTCACTGATGTGCTTGAATAAATTCCAAACTATACCTTTAGTACCCACATTTTTCTGTGTATCTGACTACTAGAGCACAATACTTGCCTTCAGAAATCAGTGCAAATTCTTCCTATCACTTTGCTGTACGAACAAGTATATTCTCTCTGAACTCAGCAACCAGCAACTGGTTTCCTATTGTGATACAAGAAGGTACAGATTGTGGCTAAAATTTAAAAATGATCATTGTATGTATGGTTCCAGAATAGCTCTTGTCCACAGACAAGAAAGAGTTAGTCCTGCCACAATACAAACACCTTCCTGTCACCAAGCTCTAGTCTTGTAAGTTAGCTCTGTTAAGGTGGATAAAGCAGTCTTTCCTGCCCATTGATCACACAAATACAATTTGGAGGCTTGTTTTCTCTACATGACAGCTACAGGAGACAGGCTTGATTAAATATTTCTGTTCTGATCAAGCAGCATCTCACAGACAATCCTGTGACTGCAAAGCAAATCCCTCCCCAGAGCTCAGCTGCACGCTCTGCCTGCTGGGCTGTGCTTAGCTCCGCTTCTTCCAGACTTGGAAACAACACACTTTGATACCAGTGCACAATGTCTTTTGAGCTTTAGGAACAGAGATGTATTCACCTGCACACTCCTATCCTCGAGATCTAGCAAAGATTGCTTACAATCCAAGGGCACTCAAGGTTTTCACATCTTTCCAGAAGCACGTACAGAAGAAATGTTCATCCAGTCTTGTGCACCTCTCCTTAATGCCTTCCAGTTGAAATGCGGAGTACTGTATTAATGCCCAACAGCCTGATGTCAAGGTTCTACATACTGTCTGTTTATCAAGCACCAAAGACCATAGTAACAAGTCTGATGATATCAAATTTGATTTACATTTCAAGCACAACCTGTTCCCTACATGAATGCTCTGTTACAGATCTTTTCATGGCAAAGGAACAACAACTGATCAAACACATTTCTTGAAGCTATGCCAATGGCTATTTATGTGTTGTATTTGTGCCTGCTCAGTAGTGGAGATTGTAGCCTTGATGATGCTTTCAGTTGAACAACTGAGGATTAATTCCTGTGAAACCAGTGCAGTTACCTCGGCATTACATTTGAAATCAGAATCAGCATTAGCATAGCTGAAAAATTACAGACAAGTAAAGGATGGCAAAATACATAGGCTTTGCTGTTTTCTCCAAAACAGCTTAGTGTAGATCCTTTTGGATCAGTACAACTCAAAATACTGTTCCCATCAATGCCAACTGACATCATTGCACTTTATGTGGTCCAGACCCTGGTAGCTCAAAGGTAACCAGAAGCACAATAGACTTCCCAGGGTGATGACAGATTTCAGAATACGTTCTTGTTTCTACCCATCAACCTCTGCAACATGCTCAGCCAACTGCTGTGCTGCCCCAGACCAAATGGTCTGACAAATTTGACAGTTTTCAGCTCAAATCACTTCCCTCATCTTTCAACTTCTCTTACAATATTGTTACCTCTTTTCGTCTCACTGTGGAACATCCAAAATGTTCCATGACACAGTTATTAGGTGGATTTCAAAGAAAAAAACCTGAGAAAATTCACCTTTGAAAAAGTTACTGTTGGAAAAATTTTCAAGTTCCCAACAGAAAAGGGACAGCAGGAGGAAAGCAGATTTCATGTTTGCTTCAAGTGTTAAATAAGCTTTTGACTCCAAGCAAAGTGATACACTTTCATAAATTGGGACACAACTTAGATGATTTCTTTTTAGTCTAAAAACATGATTGTTTTCCTTCCCAAATACTCTGTTTAAATTAATTATTATTCTAAAATTAAGTTTTAGACCCAGAAAAGGACAACAGCACCAAAACCTCTATTTTCAAAACAAATCCTCACTGGATTCCATTTAAGCTGGCAAAACTTATGACTTGTATCAAAAGAACAACCAATATAGGCACGTTCTGCCTTTCCCTTGCTATCCTGCAAAACAATCTGTCCACCAATCCAATTGTTCCATCTGTTTCCAAAACAGAATTGCATTTTACCACTAGGATATTCTCTATCCAAATGCTGAACAGCTTGTAGCTAAGTATTAAACCATTAAAAAACCTGAAAACAGTATCTTATTAATTCACAAAAATCAATATTCCAGTAGACATTTCGGAGCCAGTTCATTACAGTTAAGCCCAAATTTATATGATGGTCAACAGAAAACTCTCCAAAACTTATCTATTTACCTATAATGAGACAACTGCTTGCTAAACCTCATTCTACCAAAAACAAGCTCTGTGACAGGACTCTGATTCAGGGAAAATGAAAAAGGGATCTTATAGTGCATGTAATCCTGGTGCAGTAGTTGTTTCTTCCTTAACAGAGGATCACACAGGTATTCTCTGATTTTCTTGATACTCTTCCCCTGTGGCCAGGATATTTTTTTTTAAAGACCAAGAACTGTACTTGTCCCAAAGGCAACTCTTCATGAGGGCTGTCTGTCAATTCAAGCATCCTTGAAAAGGATGTGGTATCGGAACAGGATTAGTTACATCAATCTGAGTGTTCTATCATATTCCTTTGAACACTGAATCCTATAAAGGTTGATTTTCCCAAATAATTCTAATATCTTCAAAAATGCATGTAGATTAAAAAAACACAACCTCAAAAGAACCCCACCAAACAACTTTCAAAGCCTATAGCTCTTCAGTGAGTTTTTACTAGCAGTCCAAATGCAACAGTCATGATACTGATGAGAATTCTGACACTGGTTGCAGTACATATCTGGTCTGTGATCCTAAAACTAAAGGAAGCTTGAGAGTCCCAGAAATAAAACTCTATTGTCCTCCAACAAAGATATATATATTTGTACATGGATATCTAGGTATACTTGTTTACACACATATATACAATAAATGATTATAATTCATTTGCCAATAACAGGAAATGTTTGTATACTTATTTATGGATATGATTTTTTTCATTACTTACAACTAAACCCTGATCCTTTTTCACATGGTGATATCAGGCTGTAAGACTTTATTTTATAACTCCCTTCATTCCTAGCTCCCAGAATGAAAGTGGTTCATGAATCATGAAGGTTAAATACAAATAACTTGCATTACCACTCATAGAAGACATATGGTTAATTGCTGTCTGCCTTTATTGATAATCACTGAGCAACAGCATATTGGCACACCTACCACAGGCTTCTGAAGATAAACAAATACAGCATATGCCCTAATTGTTTGTGTTCTCTTTATATTACTTTTTCTTCCAAAACAACATGGGTAAAAATCAGAGATTCTGTCCCTTAGCCTCCTTTATACTGAACACATTAATTCCTCTGGCTGTCTACTCTTGTATACACCAGGTCAAAGAACAGTCAGGTCAAATGGAAAGGCTTCAAAGCAGTTCCAGTAAACTAAGTCTTCTGTTCTCCAAGACCAAGATTTCCTCTCCATCCCTTTCCTATACACAAGATGGGTTGATTCCATTTCTGATTCCATTGAAAACACCGAGTCCATGTTCCTTCCAACTCCAGAGTATTACATGATCATATCAGATATACTCCACAACAAAAGAAACCTATAGAATGCAAAAAAACCCCACAAACAAACAAACAAGTCTGACACTCACCATGGAGTGGTTTAGAGAGACGGTGTAAGTTTCTTGGAAAGGAGAAACATTCTGCTGAGGAAAGTTGTCACCCTGCTCCACTGTGCTGGTGCTCACAGCCATCCCAGGCTACCTGGGCACTTGCCAGCCCTTCCCTTGGTTATCTAAGAGATTTCTCATTGCTGGCAAAAAAGGAGATAGACAGGTCAGTCAGGCCCTCAGGATGAGGATCCCCAACAGTGGATTTTTTCCTGTGTGACTGAGCCTGACCCACTGTGAAGGCAAACCTCTCCTTTTCAAATAAATAGTGATGTGTAAGGAATAGTCCGCTAGCATTCCACACACACTTTAGCCTTCCTGCAAACTGTAAATGCTTCAGCAGCTTGAAGCCCCAGCCTCTGAATATGCAAATGCAATTTTATTCACAAGATGAGATGCATTGTCTAAGAAATTTGATCTCTGAGAAAGAGGAGTGCAGAGCCTAGATACAACACATTTCTCAGATCAAATCAATGGATTCAGGCAGGAAAACAGCAGAAGTATTTGCTGGAATCATTTACCATCTGCATGGAGTTTCTTTTGAGTTCCCATATCACGTTCTTTTTAACTTCCCCATTGTTATCCCTCACAGACATTCTAGTTTTTTCTCCTTTTGCCATGTCATTAACCAAGTTCTGCTGAAGAACAGGTGTCTCTTCTCATTGAATCTGATTTTCTCTCTGGAGAAACAGACTAGCAAGAAGCATATTTCCCGGTCTATTCTTGGCCATGCTATGTTCCTGACACTCAGGCTGAAAAACCTAGAAGGCAATAACCTTGCCAAAAAAATCAGGTTGGCATGCAAAGGAGACAAAATCAGCAACAGAAGTGATTAAGGTGCTACTTTAAAAAGGAAAGACTGAAGAAACTAAATCTATATAACCAGACTGAACTATAATTAAATCGGCACATCTACTGACTATTGAAGCACTAAAGGCCAAATTTCCAAAGACCTAGAAATCAAGAAGAAGAGGGCACCTGAATGACTCTGAGAAGCCAAGTGAACAGGCCAGAATATTTTTCTTTTTGTCTCTGTCTTTTCAGGAGAATTTTTAATTTCAACATCACCTCACTGAAACCAGTAGAGTTAATGGAACTTTAAATCAAACTCTCTGGTTTTTTATGGGACAAGCAACAGAATTGTGGCTGAAGAAACTAGAGGATATTTAGGGTGATCTATGGAAATCTTGCCAAATAATGGGGTAAAACTGAAAGAAAAAAGGCAAAGTATAAGGTGAAAGTCTCATGTTCACAGATCAGCGGCAAAAAAGGGAAAAGTAATAGTAGAAAATGAAAGCATCAGTTACTGACACTTTGAAAAGTAGAGTGGCCAAAAGAAGAACAAGAAGAGTGGCTTTCTAGCAAGTGAATGAATGTTTATATCTAACTCATATTTTGCATTTATTAACTGCTGTATTACTCAGGACAGAGTACCTGAGAAATGAGAAGTTTATAACTTCTTTAGAGACAGGAAAGAAGGAAAGAGGAAAGAGAAAGGAAAGCAAGTAAGGAACCACTAGAACATCAGTAGTCAAGAGTGTGTGTATCGGGTGTGAAATACAGAGATTCAGATCCTGGCTCTGAACCACACGGAGCCTTGCTCCCTTGTGGGAGGCTTTCAGAGATCTCATCTCCTCACTTTCCTGCAGAAAAAATATGAAACACTGGGCCTTGCAGTTGTTTACAGAGCAGGATTCTTGGTTCCTCGCCAGTCCTACCTTGCAGTGTAGCTGGTTGGCAGAGCTGGTAAGTATCAGTACTTCCACTGCCCAGATGGACACGCAGAGGAGAGTGCTCTGATTGACCAAGGTCACCCAGCAGGCCAACAGCAGAGCCAGCAAGTCATCTCACGTCTCCAGAGTCATGCTGTGAGCCATTCTGCCCCTTCTTAATGGCTGTTTCTATTCCTGATATCCATCACTCATTGCAACTGTAATTAAAAACCAAATAAAACACAGCAAATACTTATTACTAATTTCAAGGAAAACATACAGGGCTGCTTTTCCCATTGATTCCTGGCAGATTCTTTCTTGAAATTTGCCATATTGTATCAAAACAAACACGTATAAATTAGCAATCTACGCCATGACACGAATGAGAACATTCATTCTCTTTAATCATTCCCACAAGCATTTGTCATTTATCTGTCAATCTGGTTGATAGGTAGGGAAACTGCTTCACAATTTTAATCTCTTTTCCCTGAGCACATTTTACTCTTAAATTTAGCTCATATAAAGCTATCATATTGGAAATGTAGGAAACTGGTGAGAAATAGGGAAGAGTTCTCTTTGTTTTCTCTCTATTTTACAGTGACCAAACATCCATTGGCACTTTTATGGGTATCTCGCTCTTCCCCACCCTCTCCTCACCTCCTTAAAATATGCAAAGACATTTTCTCTTTGAATCTTTTTGAGAAGGAAAAGGACAAGTACTTCAGGTCAATTCTCTTGATTAATCTAAAAATTTCAACAACAGCTTCCCCTGCATGACCTGGATGTCAAGCTCTGAACTGAGTAACTGTATTCGCATACTTTCAAAACCAGACCACATTAAAGACATCTACACATGTCCTGCATCTTCATTTTCTGGCCCCAGTCAAATGAGGAGTAAAGGCACAGAAGAAACAAACAGTGAGCTGAAGAGTTGATGTGCACCATGGCCATACCATCCTCCCCACCCAGTCTTGGGGAAGTTTGTTGACTCATTTGGATTTTGATTTCGTATGTACTTTCTTGCACACTACAAAGCAAGCCCAGAGCTCTGCACAGCGTTATCTAGGGATAATAAAAAACAACATGGTGAGAATTTATAACAAAAATGATACCACAATATCATACAATATGTTGCAACAATATGACTATCACATTGCACAGAAGTAAAAAAGAATGGCTCTAGAAAATATAAAGGGATACAAGAGGCCATTATTTATTTGATATGAACTACTATATCACAAGAATGGAAAGGATGAGGAACTTCACCTTGTGCTCCAGAAGTCAATACAACTCACGGCAACTGCAGCAAAGGTTGAATGGGACAGCAAGTGAACAGTGAAGCATCAGTGACTTTTGATTAACTGGGCCCAAAAAACTAGAAGGAAGGAAGTCTGTGTCCTTGAGACCATGAGTTTGGGTCCACGAAATACAAAATCAACCCTTTAGAAAGGGATACTTCTATGTAATATGTCCCACACGCATTTTACAAACTGGAAAGACAATTAGCTGTTGTGAATGTAGATGTTTAGCCACCACTCAAATTAGAGGCATCTAATAAAAACCTGCTTTCATATCAGTTTAGATCACATTTCTTAACTAGAGCTCATTTCCTATAAATATACAGTGTGTATTTGTGCCTATTGTTTTCTCTTTTCCAGACCTCTTAGACTTAGGTATTACCCATCATGCCAAAAGTTATTTATTACTTTGTGATTATAGGCAGAGTAGGTAATGACCTATTAAATCAGAAACCAATGCTTATTATCACCAAAACCAAAGTCCAATTGCTAGAAAAGAATCACATCATTTCATATGTGGGGTTAAGAGTTTACTTTTCTTTCAGCTGAGATAATAGATGGTCATTGAAAAACTTTTCACGAGAAACTGGCAGTTGGAGTGAGTACTCTATAGTTCATGTTTAAACTGTAAACAGAGGAACTGTTCTTGATATATATTCCAGGCACAGAGCTATGCCCAGGGCAGCAGAAAACAATAGCAAATATATTTTAGGTTTTATCTTACAACATGCTCTAGAGAAATGCTGGCATTTTTAGCATGCTTACTCCCTTTGAACAGCTAGAGGTGGATTATGCAGACAGGTACAAGGCAGATGACATATGCAACCTTCCAACCTTCCTCCAATTACTTCAACTTCAGCCCCAAACCCAGGCATGACTGCCCTTAATGAGGACTAGATACATCATAGATATGGGCACATTCTTCCATCTGTAGCAGGAGAAACAGGTGCCAAAACTTAACACCATCTTTCTAAGGAAAGGCTCCTTTGCCCTGCATCATTCCTTTTGCACTTATGTTTTGTGATTCTGGATGAATTATTAGTACCGGCTCTGAAACGTACATGAAATTATACAATAGCAGAAACAAGCCCCAGCAAGGAAACAGTAAGAGAGAAACAGGCTACATATTTAGATCAGGTATAAATCAACTGTACATATTCTGCATGAGATATTGTATTTAACTGGTAATCAAATAACTACCCAAGAAACTTTGCTAGCCAGAGGCTAAAGAATCCTCCTTGGAAAGAACTCAAAGTCAAGGCCATATCAAAATCAAAATGTAAGGTCTGACAAGCTTACATGAAAGACTTTTGTGATAAGCAACTGCAAGTCTTCTGCCAAGACCCAACTGACTGCCAAAAGGTCATGTTTATAAAGTTTGCAGGCAAATCACTGTCTCAGGTCTCAATCCAGAAACTCGTAAAGTTGAAAAAAAGTCTTTGTATTGTTCAGTGAACTACTTTCCCCCCTCCCAAATAGCAAGCAGTGTAGCAAAAAAAGCATTTGCTAAGCAAAGCAGGAAAACACGAGTGCAGTAGATGAAGCCGTCGTATAATATGTGCACGTAATACCTAGTTGCTGAAATATAATTAAAAGTATTTCACAGTCTCCCCTCCAGCAAGGTGACTCCTAAGGCAGCTGGTTGCTATCTTCTTTTCACAGTACCACCATACTCACAGGTCAGGATCCAGTCATCACTAAAGCCTAAATCAAGTCCTGCTGAATTGGCATAAGCTGCATCTCTGCTGCCACATAATCCTCCCCACTCCACCTGTGCTCAGACTTCCCATGGCAGGCATCCTCACAGCTACTTTCTCAGCAAACACATGAGCCCCAGTGCTCATACACACAGTGCTAGATTTTTACTTTCCAGCTTAAGGAAGGTCTTCCAAAATCTGTCTCAGTCTTCTCTTTTTCGGGCTCAAACTTCTGCATCCCAGCAGTAGAAGCCATTGCCTGACTACATTTAGGGAGATACTATGCTTGGGCACAATAAATCACACCCTGCTACAATGGGGAACTTTTCATTATAATATGCTCACTTCTTAACAGAAATTTCTCTTAAAGAAAGAAAAAAACAAAAATAAACATTAAAAATCCAAATAAGCACGAAAAAGTGTTCGTGTTTCAGACTCTTTGTGCTCTTACATTTATCTTTCCTTCCTTCCACCGGAATGCTTTGCTTGTTTTGGGATCCTCTTGCCTCTGAAAGTCCTGTTCTAGGAAGGGAATCGTGAGGTTTTCTTTTCTGGAGACTGCAGTCCCCAGGTGTGTGCAGCCTACAACATAGAAAGCAATAGAGGATTATTCCTGACCATTTTTGATCTAGTTCTGCCACTGTAGTTGCATGAGATATGAAGTCATTTCTTATGCTCAGTAAGCATAAGCTCTGCTTTGACTTCAGCACAAGATGGCCAATGAATATATGTCTTGATAGCATTGGAACCCAAAATTAAGTGTCCCTGTGTGACCCCAAATGCAGCCATACAGAGAAGGGTACACAACACATTTTCTTCAAATATGTTACTCATTTTTCTTCCACGAATAGCCCCTATAGACTATCAATAAAATGGCTTTTTCAGAAGCAGTTCATTGCACAATGGAACACAGGGATCCAGAAAATTTCCAAGGTATCAGCAGAAAACAATGATGAGAGACCTCAGCCCAAAAAAGCACATAAAACATGTTAGTTACAGCATGTGGAAAGTCCTGCTGACCTTTTTCTAAAGAGCCCAAAGGGTCTTAGATTCCAGGAAACTATTTGCTATTATGGTTTGCTAATACTGAAACTGTGGTGCTCTGGCCTTCTCCTGTGCAAGAGCTAATGGAAAGCTTAACTGTCCTTTTTTTCTAAAGCCATCTACTTGTTTTCCTTCTCTCAGTTATAGACACTTTCAAAAAAAAAAGACCTAGAAGAAGTGCCTACGGAGGGTTCCCAAAATCCTGCAGCTGGGAGAAAAGTGCAGAGGAATTGTTACTGTTTCTATTTATTTATTTATCCTGAAATACTGCCCAGAATGTCGTATGACACATCAGGATGCAGAATCTCTGTGGAGAATAATTCACAGCCTAAGTAAAAAGACCAGCCAAATGCCTCACTGGGTGCTCGCATCACGCCAGCCACTTCTTAGATGCTATCAACCCAGATGCCACAGCCAACTCGCAATAAACACCCAGCTTTTCCTTTCCTTTGTCCCCTCCTGCTGTTCTGGATTAAAGCCCATGCACTGGATGAGATACAGCAGAGAATGGAAAGAAAGTCAGACTGGCAACGCCTGGATACACAGGCTTTCCAGCCACGAAGCAGAGACACTCCTTGAGCAATCCTACGTTTGCAAGACTGTCCTGGCAGGTTTTTTCTGTCTTCCTTGGCAAGGAGATGGAGGATCCTTCTTCTCAGCCAAGGTTACGTGGAACTCCTGCTTGCCATACAGCAAAGCAGCATGAAAATAAGTAGATTTAACATAAAGGAAAAGACCTTTACTAATTATATAGATACTATATATAACACTTCTTGGTAAATTTTGTCCTCTCACTAGAAAAATGTTGTGACCTTAACAAAGGAACTGGAGAAAGTTTACCTCCACCCTGCAAAGCAATCTCTTTTTTTGCATGCTGGCTGTAAGTTTTGTTAGGTGATTCATTGGGAAATTTTTCAATAAAAGTATTTGCCAGGACATTTGAAAATGTGTTGGATTTCAAACAGTGCTCACAGAACCTATCCAACTGAGAAACAATCCACAGAAATGGTTGTTCAAAGACCATAAGATTTTGTCTTATTATTTATTAAGGAAAATGGTAAATTTAAAAAAGTGGTGCTGGAGAAAAATCTCTATGAAGCTATAGGAGCTTCACATTAATATATGAATTCCAACATATATTTGCAGGTAAGTGACTGAGAATTACCCATTAGTCCCAAATATACCTCATCAATTTCTTTAACAGAAAACATATGCCCAGAAGGTGATGCAATGTTAGTGTTTAGTTCTTTCAGTTTCAGAAGAAGGAGTTTCTATAATTATACTCTATCCTAGGGATCTATACACTACTGTACAGCACATGCTCTTTTGTATCTAAATGTTCTAGATAGGTAGCCCAATTTGCTCACTAATTAGGTGTATGTTGCATCATATGTATATACATATAACATCACTTGTTAAGAGTGAGTGTCACAGCATAAAATTTGCAGTCCAGTAGCAGATGACCACTCTGCTCACATTTGCATTTGCTTCTACTAAATGTCCTCCCACCAGATGAGAGTTTGGTCTCCAGGAGCCCTATCATTTTCTTGCATAATGACTTGTAAATAGAATCCCATTCTGGCCAGGAGCAGGGCTCTTCATATCTCTCTGTCCACCTAGGTTGCCTTTACTATCTGAGGAGGCTCCAAACTTAGTATTCTCCTATGGAGTACATACATGCTACAACCAAGTTTTGGGGCAGTCAGGGATCTGGCCAGAGATGTGGGCTTCACTTTCATTGTTTAGCTCGGGTTTTGGCTTGACATGCTTTCTGGAAACATCTAGGACCAGAGAGATGAGAAGAGCTTTGCAACACAGCAGGATAGACTTAGTCTTGGCAATATTTTCCAAAGTAGTTACATTGATGTAGGTGTGCTCAGTTTGCTTTTAGAAACTTTCTTCCAAAATCTCAAAAAATTTCAAAACACACCCAAAACTGTCCCCCACAAAAAAGAGCATGAGTGAACAGACAAAACCCCCATTTATGTCAGTCCTGCTCTGAAGGTCTGGCCCCACCAACTAGGAGCAGTGCCTTGTTGCAGACCCAGTCCATCCCTCTCAGCACCCTTGGTGTTCAGATGCTTGAAGCAGAATATAACTCGTAAATCCAAGGGTACTAAATTCCCTTTAAAAATACCGGTTTTTGCCTTTCTGGTGTTGTTTTTTTTCTTTCAGCCAAGGCAATTATTACTTGTCATAAATAAGAACTATGAGCTGTGAAAAACATTTAGCTCACTGTCCTAAAAACTTTTTATAATTGTTTCTCTCTACAGCAAAGAATTTTCTAACTAGTCTGTGGTGCATCCAGCGAATCAGGGGAAGGAGTACTGATAAGGCAATCTATCACTGTCAGTCAAAAGGGCCCAGAGTGAACTCACTAAGTACTAAGTGTGGCAGCACATTGGCAAATCTCTTAAGATTACACTGCAGGTGAGGATGCTCAAGAAATACCATCCATGCTCAAGAAATAACATCCCATCGAATCCAAATACGCTATTCAGCATGTTAAGTTCATAGAGTCATAGAATGGTAGGGGTTGGAAGGGACCTTTAGACATTATCTAGTCCAACCCCCCAGCAGAAGAAGGTCCACCTAGATCAGGTTGCATAGGAACGTGTCCAGGCGGGTCTTGAAGACCTCCAAGGAAGGAGACTCCACACCCCCTCTGGGCAGCCTGTGCCACTGCTCCCTCATCTGAACAGTGAAATAGTTTTTTCTTATGTTTAAGTGGAACTTTTTGTGTTCCAGCTTCATCCCATTACCCCTTGTCCTGTTACTAGCTACTATAGAAAAGAGGGATGTCCCAACCTCCTGACACCCACCCTTTAGATATTTATAAATGTTAATAAGATCTCCCCTCAGTCTCCTCTTCTCCAGAGTAAACAGCCCCAGTTCCCGCAGCCTTTCCTCATATGAAAGATGTTCCATTCCCCTGATCATCTTGGTGGCCCTGCGCTGGACTCTCTCCAGCACTTCCCTGTCCCTCTTGAGCTGAGGAGCCCAGAACTGGACACAGGACTCCAGATGAGGCCTCAGCAGGGCAGAGTAGAGGGGGAGAAGAACCTCCCTTGACCTGCTGGCCACACTCTTCTTGATATATCCCAGGATGCTTTGGATGCCAAAGGTCATGCTTTTAAACCGTCATTAGAGAAAGAGTATATATTGATCGTGTGAAAAAGCATGAGTATCTTTGGTAATTAATGTCTATATCACAGAGTTGAGAATGAACTGCAAGGCTGAAGAAGATATTACTCTTGCAGAGGGTAATGCCTACAGATGAAGGCTTGCAAGAAAGAAACAAGTTGACTCAGAAAATAACTCTTGCTTTAAGTAACTTCCTTGCAGTGGCTGAAACAGGGCTGGAGCAGGAGGAGACGAGATGCTCAAAACTCACTTGTCAAACAATTCACATGAATTCAGACAGATTCTGATTTGCAAGATTTTCACATTTTTATATTTTCCCTTTCATATTTATAGTACCAACAATCCTGAAACTGGAAGAAAAAGTTTAAATGGTTATGACTCAATAAGCAAGAAAAGTGACATTTCATTCATCTTTTGAGCCTCCTCTGAGGTATGAAGTTTTTTGGAAATATTTAGGAAAATGAGCACTAATGAGTGGTTTCACTTTGTTCAAGCTACAAAATAGAAGGTAAATGGGGTAGGTTGATAGTCTTTCTATACACTAAATGTTGTTATTATTTAAGGTCAAATAGTTCCAGGTTATTCCCCAGCCTAGTGGGTGAAGAAGCAGAAAGAAAGAAAGAAATATGCTTTATTAGCAACAAAGATTCTTTTAGGATACTAAGATAAAAGATTTCTTAAGGTAGCAAGAGATCAAGATACACTGCCTTGGGATGTGCAAAAAATCTGTCACTGGAGCTGTTGAGAACAGCTAAACCTTGATATGTCTTGGGAGCTATGAGAGCTGGCAGCACCTCAAGCTAGAAAGTCTGTTGAAGCTCTCTCCATCCTTTCACTCCCAGCTTTCTGTGTGATATCCTGATGCAACATCGAGTGGAAACATAAATTCTGCCTTATTGTGCCCAGAGTTAGTGGTAAATATCTGACCAGGAAATTGAGAGGAAAAAGTCTCCATGCCAAATAAGTCAGATGACAAAGGCAGTCTTCAGGCCAGGGTCCAGGCAACAAGGGAACAATCACATAAAAACCTACAGCAAATTCAGCTGTAAAAATCAGTGCACAGTCTGAGCAGAGGCCATACATCTTTGAGGGACAGGATTTCAGCAGGAATTAGTACCACCATATAGAAAGGCACAGCTTCTGCTTGGTAAAATTAAATAACCTCAAATGAGGTCATGATTCCCACAGCCAGATTTTGGAGGTTTCTTACACTATTAGGAAAATGCTGGCTGAGGAGGTCAAGTGAGTGTTTCCAGCACTAAGACTCACTGTGCTGTCAATAAAATCAAAATACTTCCAAGGGAGAAGAGCTAGACTAGTGCAGCATAGCAGCTCTACAGCAAACAGGTTGATTTTTCTCTGCTGTGGCAGCAGGAGTTTTGAGCACTCATTTCACTGTCACTGCAGCAGCCGCCTTCAGTGTCTCACCACCTGGAAGTCCTGCTTCTTTCTCACAGAGCATCATGTTCATGAAAGTAGTTGCTGACATTTGGTCTTATACTTCCTCCAGGAAAGGGGAATGAATATCACTGCTTCTCTGTTTGATTGCCAAGAGGTGGTTGTCTGTCATTGTTCCTTCTTATCACTGAGATCTTCTTCCCCTGCCTAAACCTGTCCGCTCTGGTAGGCTATTCTGGTATTGACAAAACAACAAGCAGGAAACAATCCCTCCCTCTCTCATACCAGGTAGCAGACTCATGGTGCTGCTAAACTAACTGTATCTTCTCACAAAGCTTTGGGCTGAAAGAAATACTAATTAGTCATTTTAACTATGGGCAGAGCTGGATGAGAGCCAGCATTTTCCAAAGTGACTTGAATGCTTAGATATTCCCAGCTTAAGGAAATATAAACTGATCCTTTATCAGAAAGCCATAAGAATTCATACTTTGGGGGGAAATACATCGAGGTATGCATCTGAATGTCAGAGGCCATCTCAAACCTGAGCACTCAAATGCAGAGTTATTCTTAAGTCTAAGTAATATAAGCAATAAACAATAAGTTGAGAAATTTCAGGTGGGAGAGCCATACTCCAGGAGTAACTGTCAATAAAATCAAAATACTTCCAAGGGAGAAGAGCTAGCCTAGTGCAGCATAGCAGTTCTGCAGCAAACAGGCACTCCCCACAGCCTCCAGTAGCTTTGGTGACAGGGTTGGGTGCATGATGTATGTGCACTGTTACTCATCAGTGTCAGGGTTTCAGCTCTGAAATGCTCGTCAAATAGTTTAACACCTCACTGGAGCAGCATAATGCAATTCATTTTGAAGATGCTCTTTTCCTATTCAAAAAGATGGCTGGGCCATGTTGACAGTGAAATTGCATTTGTCCTTATAGCACATGCTTTTCAGATACTGAGAAAACATAAATTCTGTGTTGGATGCTAACTCTCAAGATGGGTGATTTGATTCCAGGCTAGCCTCAGGCATGGGAATATGTTAGAGCCCACAGGAGAGTTTGGCAGAGTACCTATAGATGCAGGCTGAGCTGTGAACATCCACACTCACTGCATTCCTGCTCCATCCACACCAGTCCCCTCCCCTTGTGCACAGATTTGGCTGCCAGAAGTGTCACACACACACACAAAAAAAAGCACTTATAAAGCAGTGATTATAGCCAGCATTCCCAGCTGTGGAAATCACACAAAGGTACTGACACTTGGGTACCAGGTAAATAGGATGCCAAGGAGTGTTTCAGCAGTGGTAACATAAACCACAGCCAAAAAGAAGACACTCAGAGGAACACATTCCTTTGCTGGAAAACCACAGAAGATGAAGAAAATAGGTTAGATATGTCCAATGCAGGGGGAAAAAATGTAATTGTTCAAATGATTAATTCCCCTTGCAGGAAAAATGTACATCTGTTTCTAGGCATAATGTATCTATTTCTTCTTCATTGCTTTTCCAGTAACCAGGGGAGATGCTTCTAATGGTGGAATAGCTTTTCGAGAAAGAAAAGTTTCTCAAGGCCATCTGTATTACAACCTACTCATGAAAAGAATGGTAAATGCCTGGTTCCTAAGGTTTGGTGCCCACAGAGCTGAATCAGCACTGATAGGCACTTCATTTGTGAACTGACACTGGTGCAGCCATAATTTGTGCAATGCAGGGGTGAAAAAGGGAGAGAATGTGGGGACAGAGTAGGAGACTGAGTTTCCCACCAAGGGGGCTCAGCACCACAGCTCCCTGGAGAGGGAGATGAGCATAAGACATTGAACCAACAAAACCACCTGCATTGCTTAGGACAAGAGTTCCTGAGCTCTTTGTAACAGCATCCTCACTGCTCACACAGTTCCAGTTTTGTGGCTAGAACAGGAGTAGATTCAAACACAAACGATAGGAAGGGTACTCAGAGGGTGGACAACCTCTTAGCCTTGCCCACATCACAGAACATAAAACACCAACTTGCACAGTGCTAAAATAAAAGTTACAGTCAAGAAATCTGCCCCCCTTCCTTGCAGGATCAAATAAACAGAGTTGAGAGACAAGCCAACAACCTTGCACTACCGAGCATTAAGGATGGATGAAAGCTCAAAACTTTTCCATCTTGACATCAACAGTGATTTACAACAGCACAAAAGCTCTACAGAACAACATGAAGTAAGGCTCCAAGGGGTCAGGATTAGCTACCAGACAGGAGAAAATAGGAGTAATCAATTTTGTTCAGCCTGGACTAAAGTTCTGCAACTTTCCTGAGGATCGAAAGAAACACAAAGGTGTTTGAACATCATTTTTTTTACCTATTTAACAGAAGACAATACAAAAGCTCTTAGGGAAAAAAAACCACTGCTTGGCTAATGTTTGGTTCTTTGGGAGGTATAAACAAAATTTAAATAAATAGGGGTTGAGATAAATGAGGATGCAGTTAAGATCTTGTTTTTTCTCCTGAGGTTATTTTTTGCCATTAAGTAGGACCTTGCTTCTTAAACAGTTCCCTGTAAACAGCAAGATTATTCAGAGGTAAAAACACATTTTATAAAAGAGCCTAGTTCAGACTACAGCAAAAGGCAGGATTTAAATAAAAGGGTGCTTTGGGCAATTGGACTTCAGCTGTGCTGAGCTATATCCTTGGTTTCTCACTGCTCAATGTGTCTTCTTAGTTGCATATTGTCTCATTTTATCTGCAGTAGGTGAGCCAGAAACAATGGGAAGGAGCAAACTAAAGGAAACAATGACTGCTGATGAGGTCTTTGAACAGGAAGGGGTTTGTAGTTGTGTTTTTTAGCTAAAATGCTTTCACAGAAAGGTTTAACAAAATTTACCTATGTTGCAATAGGCTGCCAGATTAAAGGCTTAGGCACATTTGCAAAATGGAAATGAATCCTGTGTTTAATCATTGTATTATAACATTCATTAATATTGCAACAGCTTTGAATTATACAATTACACAAATATTTTGCATTCTATGATTTGATTCCATAATCTCATTTATTTTAGATTTTATTGGCTGTTTGCTTCCATTTCATTCAGCCAGATACTCATTCAGTTTGCAGCAGAACAGAAAGAATTATTTCTTCTTCCTAATGGGGAGAACAGAGCCAGCTCCATACCTCAGGGCTGCTCTGGAGACTAGGTCTCTTCTCCCTGGAGCATTGTTCTCATACAGGCAGATGAGATAAATTAATCTCCTACTTTTCCCCACTTTTCTTAAAGAAGAGGAAATGTACTAGATAAACAGCTGATGGGTTTTGCTGGTAGAAGTCTTCCCACCTCCTCAAGGGCCTTACTGCTCCCTTCCCTCATTGCTGCACTTATAGTTGAAACACAGCTGACAACTCCCATCCGCTCCATGGGGCATCTCCCCCCATTCTAATGTTCTCCCCTTTTTCCACCCATAATACAATACGGATTAGAAGGGGGACTGATGCAGGTATCTGCTGCTGAGGCTACTGACAACTGCAAAAGAGCACATAGCTGTCTCCTTAGACTGTTTATACTGATGCAGGATGAAAAAGGAGGATACTTCAAAGTCAGACATTTTTTCAGTCCAAGCCTTAGGGTATTTTTGATTAGTCCTGTGTCCAGTTCTGGGCTCCTCAGCTCAAGAGGGACAGGGAAGTGCTGGAGAGAGTCCAGCACAGGGCCACCAAGATGATCAGGGGACTGGAACATCTTTCATACAAGGAAAGGCTGCGGGAACTGGGGCTGTTTAGTCTGGAGAAGAGGAGATCTTATTAACATTTATAAATATCTAAAGGGTGGGTGTCAGGAGGTTGGGACATCCCTTTTTCTATAGTAGTTAGCAACAGGACAAGGGGTAATGGGATGAAGCTGGAACACAAGAAGTTCCACTTAAACATAAGAAAAAGCTATTTCACTGTTGAGGTGAGGGAGCCCTGGCACAGGCTGCCCAGAGGGGTTGTGGAGTCTCCTTCCTTGGAGGTCTTCAAGGCCTGCCTGGACATGTTCCTATGTGACCTGATCTAGGTGAACCTGCTTCTGCAGGGGGGTTGGACTAGATGATCTCTAAAGGTCCCTTCCAACCCCTATCATTCTATGATTCTATGACCCTTTCATCCCCACCCTCCCTCAATACACAGAGATCAGCCAGTTCAGCTTACTATTTTAGGCTGAAAGAACAAGATGGAAGTCCCCATGAGAAGACCTCCACAAACACAAACACTGTTCCTGCTGCCCAGGAGTACCTGATCTGGGAAGCAGTTTTTTTGGTAATAAATTATGGGTTAAATATATGATATAGAAGTGTATCTCTAAAAGCAATGGTTCAACTCCCTTGTCCACTGCTGAGGCATCTCCAGTTTAGGGATGATTTGAGCATTTGGAGACAAGATCACTAGGTATAATCCTTTTATGGGCTTCATCGAATCTGTAAACAGATAAAGCAAGATAAGGCAAAGTCTGAAGAAAGGTTGTCTCCAGCAGATCAGCCTACACAGACATACACACACAAGCACACATGTACACACACACATTCTCCATTCCAAAGGTTCAGAAGCATTTTGTTCACTGGAGGTAGGATTAAAGAAGAATTTAAGTCCACCAAAGCCTTTGCTTGAAAGTGAATAAGTGATAACAGTTTGAGTTGAATCATCAAAAGCAGTGAAAGTGGAGACTGAGAACAACTAAATGAGTACTGCAGATGGACATGAGTAATGATTCACATGATTAATTCTTTTTAGGGGTTAAAAAAAAATGATAAAGCAGGATTACTGCAGGCAGCCTTAGGCTTTGAGGGACTTTGAAGGCCCACAGGGAAAGAGATGCATTTCCAAGGTAAAGGTCTTCCTTACAGCTTGAGAGGCAGAAGGAGGAAAATAAGAAATAATAACAGGTGTGGTGTTTTAGTGCATTGACAACTGAAAACCTTATTTCCATATTCATTACAGAAGAATAAACCTGGACTCACAATATGATATAACCACACAAAAATTAATAAGATCTGCAATCCAGTACTTCAGGGGCTGAAAACATAAAGCAGCTCTTCTAATGCCATGTTGGCAAAAGAGGGTCAGGCACACAAAATAACTGAGAAATACTAAATATCTGCTTGCAAAACAAACCCCTGATATTTCTAAAATGAGGATTTCATTTTAAAAATAGCCTATACAAATTAAAAAAAATACAAAACAGCTTGTTAAGTTGCTCACAAAGGTGGGATCTCAAAACAAGCACTTTGATTCACTGCTAAATCTTAGAGAATTGGAGATTTTAAAGCATAGGTTTAGACCTTAGTACAAAAGAGTACTCAGAAAGAATAATATAGATTAGAAATATTAATTTATGCTGGATTAGCTAAACCCCCATTTCACCACTGAGAAGTTCTTCTAAATAAAAATGGCCTTTGTATTTCTTAACCCACTTTGGAAACAGATTGAGAAACTCAAATCAGTAGTTTTCAGCTGTGCCTGTTTAGGAGTTTAATTGAAACTTTCAAGTCCCTGCAGGTATTTCTAATTCATTATAACGATGTATTTCCCTAAAATACACACCTCAGCCTCCCATACACACACAGATGCAGATAGTGTGGATGTTAACTGGAGTGTGATGCTCTGTGCTGTGTAATGGAGACAGAGCACAGAGTGCTAGGTCTGACCCTATACCAGCCACCCCACTGTGCTAAACTGACAGCAAACTGCAGCACTCACTCTCAGCTTAGACTTCTGGTCTGCTGGAAGTACCTGGGTCATCTGCCTATTGCAAACCAATTTCAGGAAACTGCCAAGTAACAGGTCATCCAAACAGAGTTATTTAGGCCACCTGCAACAGAAGTTTCGCTGCTCACCTCCCTCAGCTTCTCCCATTGCAGAAATAGCACCTTTCACAAAACCTGTGGACAAATGGACTAACCTCCTAAGGGAATTAAAATCTCAAGGAAGGCTTGGAAATGCTTGCTAATGATGTCTCAACTGTTATTAATGGAATTGTTATTAATGGAAGGCTATACCACCGTAGAACTTTTCTTCTCCCATTTTTTCCCTGTTAAGGTGGTATTCCAACCTGCTCCCAGCATAGACCTACGGGGCTACAAAGATGTAGTTCAGAGGGCAGCAAAGAGTTCAACAGCTTTCTCACCACTGAGGGAGTTCAAGCTGCCTTTGGACCCAGTTCTGACTACTCCCAGGAAGATGACTGACTTGATCACCTTGGTAGTCCATAACAACCTCTCTTAGATTCACGGTGAGGCACAGAAAAGAGAGAAAGACTACCACTTCTAGTTTTTCCTTGCAACTCCCAATCTTTTCTGATGGCCTTCAAACTGAGGCTGGTACAGCCAGGACACTGGACACTTCTGTTTTTTAAAATCCCCACTCACCTTGGGAGGTGGCCCATCTCTCCCCAGCTCTCAGAACCACAGGACAGATCAGGTGTGCCACTGCAAGTGTCATCCCCTGTGAGGAAGTCTTTTCCCTTCCAATGAAAACAATTTTTAAATATATAGGTAGTACAGCATTTATCTGAAACAGAAGCAAACACAAACAATTGCTACAAGGTTGCCTAGAGGTGAATTAGTAATATTCTGCATCACTTCTTCTCACTGAGGCCTTTGTAGACCAGTTTTAAATAGTGCAGTTCTATTGGTTTTGGACATAGAACATTGCATTTTGTATTGCAAACTACACAGAATCACAGAATGGTAGGGGTAAAGAGATCAGTAGAGAACTATTTCTTGAAGTTCAAGTTTATTTTTTTTTATTTGCAGACCTGAAGTCACTTTAAGGTAAGGAATATCTTCATACCATAACATGAGGACCTCAGTCACTGCTTCAAGGCAGTGAAAGAGGCCCCAGGATGCATTTATGGCTTAATGTTTACAAATATCTAAAGGGTGGGTGTCAGGAGGTTGGGACATCCTTTTTTTCTATGGTGTCTAGTAACAGGATAAGGGGTAATGGGATGAAGCTGGAACACAAAAAGTTCCATTTAAGCATAAGAAAAAACTATTTCACTGTTGAGGTGAGGGAGCCCTGGCACAGGCTGCCCAGGGAGGGTGTGGAGTCTCCTTCCTTGGAGGTCTTCAAGACCCTCCTGGACACATTCCTATGCGACCTGATCTAGGTGACTCTGCTTCTGCAGGGGGGTTGAACTGGATGATCTCTAAAAGTCCCTTCCAACCCCTACCATTCTATGATTCCATGGAGGGCAGCATCTCTGCCAGGGATGCACGGCCTGAAGATGAATCTTTCTGCACATAGGAAGTGGTGGCCTTGGCTGATTGAGAATCAGGCTTATTAATTTTGACATTGAAACAATGCTGCAAAGTTGTTGGTGTATTTAAACCTGAACATTTTGTATCATTGCCTTCCCAGTACACATTTACAGGGTATTTCTGCTGTCAAAGCTCCTTCCTGGCCCAGTTGCCATAGTACCTGAGCACCTCTGAAAGCAGTTATCTTCCCCACCCTCTTTGAGCAAGAAGTGGTATTACATGCACTTTATACCTGGGAAACAGGGTGCAGCAGGGCTAAATGTTTTGTTCAAAGTCACACAGGACATGTTTGAGTTCCAGACTGCTAACATCAGCCTGGACGAACCCTCCTTCACATTATCTGCTCTTTATATAGTATCATCCAGCCATTCTCAGCTAACTGAGTCTTATAAAGACATGGAGCAAGGCATGCATGAAAAGAAAATGACTGTGCAATAGAGGCAGGAGGTTGACAGTAACGGATATTTGAACTACAAAACCAAAACCAAATTAAAATTAAAGCTCCCTTATTAAATTCCTAATTGTTGTGTGATGCAGTGCAATCATTTTTAAACCACTGGCATCTTCCCTTTATGAGACAAGGGGAGGAAAAAATGGGCTGGATCCAAGTCTTTATTTGGCTTTATCATGTGCAATTCCTTTTTAGCATTCTGAGAATTTAACCTTGAAAAATAGTGTTGTTCTGCTGCTGTGTTTTCTGATTGTTAGTCTCAAGGCATCTCAATGGCATCTTTATAAATCTGCTGTAGCTGGTAAATATTTCTTGCGGTCCAGTGCTGAAGACTGAAAAACCCAGATCACTTTTAGCTGTCAGGCAATTAATGTAATCCAAAGGAAATGAAAGGTATGTGCAACTGGGATTGCTTTTAATAACAGAAGGTTCCTGACTCATGTTTCTAAGGGGAACAAAGGAAAAAAAAAATATCAATAAAATAAAGCATAGAGAAAGTGCCAGAAACAAATCTTGAAGCTTTCAATGCCATTTCATTGCAGATTTTGTGACAACTAATATTTGGTGAGAAAACATGATAAATTTATTTATTGATCACCTGTTTCAAATGACAGTCATAGTATAGTTATCCAGGGCTGCATCGCCTCACATCATCAGTTTCTAATTTTACTCTTTCAGGTCGCTCCTGTGTTTTAAGGAAAGTCAAATACAGGAAAGAGGTATTTGTGTTCAGGGATGGAATGCCAATATTGATGGCTGTGGTCTTAGCCAAAATACAAAGGGACAGAGTGAACTAAGCCAGTGAGATACAAAGGTAGTAAGGAACAGGGGATCAATAAACTGTGCATATGAGCCAAGATCTGAAACAAGTTCCAGGCTCTTCATGGGCTTGGGGATGCTACTGTAAATAGTACAGGGCAGGGATTTTAGCATCCACTCAAGGGGTGTTGCTGTGAGTGGTAACAGCCACACAGCAAGTACAACTAAAAGCCATTGGAGCAGCACTTTGAACATCAGACCAAAGCATGGGGTAGGGATTTGGGAACCTAACTGCAAGCTCCATCTGCTCAGTAACCTGTTTATTCATTCAATAACCATTGCCAGTGCCACGAAAGACATGCAAAAGGAGTGAGCTCAAAAACCTATTTGGCATGGGGTGGTCCAGCATGTCACCAGTTTGGTGGTGAGTAAAGCAAGGGGACAGGCTTTGTGTGCTTCATCAAGGCCCCCAAGCCCAGCTGGGGATATCACTGCTAGAGTAAGAGAAGAGAAAAACCTTGGAGATGCAAGAGCAAATCTTCCAACCACAACAGTTCCTCCAAACAGACCTGGGAGAGCATCAGTGCCTGTGTTAACAGGACACAGTACCTCTTCTGTGGATTTCCCACACACCTTCACATCCCTGAGTATGGTGAATGTTTCTCTGCCCAATTCTGCCCTGACCTCCACTTAAATGGATCTAGCCTGGAAGTTTTGTCTAGTTCATCTTCCACCTAACATTTTTTCACTCTGTAGACAAAATAGTTTTGCCTGTATTAAGATGGCAGGATCAGGCTCTTTCATGATTCTGCCAATATCAAATAATTAAAGCAAACTAAATGAATAATTCCAGCAGATGAAAATTAACTCAGCCACATAGGCAGATAAAAGCCTCTCCTGTTTTCTGAAGTGCCTGTGGAGCTGCACCTTTAAACACCATGGCAACCAGTGCCATTACCGAGTTCTTTTTTAGATCTCATTTAAAATGTAGGAAAATTGATGCTTTATTCACTCAGAATTAGGGTTGTGGGGTTTTTTTTAATATGAAAAAAAAAAATGGTGAATCAGTTATGGCCCTGCTTTAAACAACTAAAGTCCTTTTTCTGTAACAGCTTTTCTCATCCTTCCTCATAGAGCTTTTCCATCTCTAGCTCCCTGCAGGTTGACCATTTAACCAGCACCAAACATTCCTCACCGAGAACCACTTATTGATCTGTTTTCTATTCTTTAACATATCTTTCCTAGTTCCAAGGGCTGTGTCTCCACTCAGGGCTAAAAGCAGTGGCTTAGTACGTTTTCCTCTTGGCACTCGATTCCCTCAATAGCCTACAAATGCTATGTGGTTTTCATCAACAAAACAATCATTCATTAATTCTGTTTACTAACTTGGAGCCAAGTATTCCCATGGCTATAAAAGAGCTGTGCTATATCCCCTTTCATATACTGCAGGTGCCGGGAAGTTGCTTCCTTGGCATGATATCTCACAGCTTATTTGTTGATTTGCTCTCTCTGGTTTGTATGTGTGAGTTATGGTCAGCCATTTCCTTTCAAACGCCACTACAGACGTCAGTAAATATACAGAAAACTAAATTCTTCTCCCAGACTGATCTAGCTTTAAGCACAGTGAGAACTGAAAGCTGCACGGGAATTACTGTATGCCATCAGCCAGCCAAGTCAAGCATCTAGTGACCAGTCTCAGATGCCCCAGGAAAAACTAATTATTAACCTGCCATAGGAATAGGCAAGTAGCCTCTCTGTCACACTCTATTATACACATCTACACCATGTCTGTGCTGGAAGTGTCTGCAAGATTTAAAAGATGCATGAGAACTGCCAAAATGGATCAAGCTTTTGGTTCACATATGTCCTGCCGCAGGACACCAGACAACTTCAGATCCATCAGAGAGAGGCTGCAGCAGGGATACAGGAGATAACATCCTCCTTCCAAAAAATTCTCATCACAGATACTAATAAAGTTTACTTTACAGTCTGCAGGATAACATACTAATTCCTTTCCAATATCTGCTAACATCACCCTTCAGGATTTTTGCTAGTTCAATTACAAGTCCAATCCCCTTTTAATCTTGCTGTCTCTTGGCTGCAGTGATGCTCCTCCAGGACTTAACTCCATTGTTTCCATTCTGCTTGCTGTCATTATCTGGCTGATTATACCCTTTTGGAAAAGCCAGAAATTTGCCATAGCACTCAAATAGACAGGAGGTAGTTTATACTAAGTCCTTTAGGTCTAGCTATAAGCTGCAATGGAGGCATCATAGTCTTGATTCAAACCGTTCATTAAATAAGCTACTTGTTCAATAAATTTAGCCCTTCTTCAGCTCATTAACTGTCCCTCAAAAAAATCTATATTCTTTTTAACAATTTTGCTCATTATTCACAGCTGCTTAAAATATTCAGGAGTGCAGACTGCTCACAAGATGTCCATAAAGAGAACTTAAGCTGTTGGTGGCTATCTGGTACTTTGCACTTAGCTCTGTGTCTCAGTGACTTGGGTTTTCATTCTCTCAGCTGAATGAAACATTTCTGATTATTCTTAAAATATTTTTTGGTTGTTCCTTAAACTTCAGCCATAAAAGTGTCCCTGACCAGTAAAATGGAGGAGGAACAAGCCCCTGGGCACCTCTGGCAACTATGGGACCAACCTTAAACACTGTCATTGATTTTCTGGGTCCTGCCTTTTTACTGTCCTGCTTCAAAGTTGGAATGTATAAAAAAACCTTGATTGTGGCATAAATCAGTCAGGGTGACAATCTGACCCTATTAAACACCAAGTAAACAGCAGGTACAATTAATGGTGTTGAACATGTGAAATCCATAGTTCTACCCACCAACAACTGTCACTCTGAGCCACCCTTCCACTGAACTGCTTATTGCAAGAGTGCCAGCACAAGAACCTCAGACAGTTTTAACCTTTAGAGGAGTTTAAAACCAACAAATAATTCTGTGAGCGATTTTTTTCCTTTAAATTTGTCTTCACCATCAAATTAGTTACAGCCAAGCTCATACAGATCTATTCTGTCCTCAAGAGAGTTAAAAAACTGCTGCATAGTCCATGATTTGCACATTTTCACTCACTTAACATGAAAGTAATGGCATTTTCTACTCCATTCTGCACACTCTGAGTTAAAGAAGCAGTAGCCAACTTTGAGCTTTCAGCTCAAAAGACTAACATCACTCTTTGCCACCTCAGATGTTTCAGGGACACAGTTTATACCTGCTGGGCTGCCTATACTGCTGCCTACTAGCAGAGAATAGATTGCTCTTATGCAAGTGGGAGTTTTGACACAGTTGTTGAATCTAAGATGAGGTAGAGACAGCCAGTTTTCCCACCACTGCAAATGTTGTTTGCTTTTCAATAAACACAACATTAGTGTCATGCATGCTTGATCATCCAGCATCCAAATATTGGAAAGAAAACTAAATCAACATGGAAGTAGTTTTCTTGTCTCCAGTTTGTAGGAAATCTGGTTATAAGGCATGGTTGAACTAAGAGCCCAGTACATAATGCAGTCCCACAAATGGTACAGCAAATTGTATGATACAGAAAGAGTGCTGAGTGAAAACTAAGGATTTCCTTGGAATGGTTGATTTTTGGAGATTTATTACCAGTTATTCAACAGGATATTGGACTGCTATGTGCTATGTTATATACCAGCACAGGAAAAACAACTTCATCTTTGCTTTTGGAACAGATGTGGCCAGTCTGACTGGGGTTCTCTCAAAACCATCTACCTGCTGATGCCATTGGTGACGTGAAGCTGAATTAACACTTCCATTTGCCATCATGGTCATACACAGTACCCATAACTTTTCTTCTCAGTAGCATTTTGTTTACCAGATGAGCTATAGCACCCATCTATCGGCAGCATTTTAAATTCATTGTTAGCACTTTTGTTTTTAATGTCACTTGACTTAGTGACCTAAAATATGTTTGCAACCACAAAATGTACACACAAACGTGGTATTAGAAAAGATCCTAAAGGATTGAGGAAAATGAAAAATTGCACTATAAGCCAAAATGAAATCTTCACAGACATCATCTTATTAAAATCTGTGAAGCAGCCTTTTCAGCATTATTCCTTCTCCTGATATACGGAGGGGTGACCAGGATATGATATTAGCTCTCATATTCATCCTCTTTTTGGTTTTATGCCAGGAGCAGCACTCCTTCTCCCACAGCCAAACAGTATATACTTCATTTACATCTGTTATATTGTGTGCACTTATAAATAGTTGGCCAAGTTTAGCTCTGGAATAAATATGACACTACAATTGTGAATCATCAAACCTGCCTCCTCCTTTTGTCCTTGAAACTAGATATTTTGTGCTAGAAAGTGACATGCTTTCATGGAGCTGGTTTGACTTCTTGATAAGGCAAACAGGGGAAAAAAACCCCAAAACTCTTGCTGACCTCCATATACAGCTGATCAAAAATTAAGATGTCTGGTAAACTGTTATTTGCTATTATTCTGAAGTGAGTGAAAGAATGGATATGCCTTAAAAGAAAAATAGAGAAGCCTTCACTTAAAAAAAAATACTGATGTATCTGATTGTAAACTGCCTATGGCTGTGCTGTACAGCTGCATACCCACTGCTCTCAGACTCCTCTTCAGCCTGGCCTCTGCCACTGAGCTGAATCTCCCAGATGCATCACTGACACAGAAATCCCCCAGCTCCATCAGAGAAGAAATGCCTCAGGACCAGAGGAGCCATACACAGGCTGGAAACCAGCTCAGTGAAAGAGCCCATCACTAAAAATACACCTCTGACAGACTGTGCTAATATCGAAAGGAACAAAGATAGTGGATTGGGGTTTTTTTCTGAGGAGAAAATAATTTTGACAAAAAACAGAATTTTCTTCTGAAAATATTTTGTGGAAACTTGAGCAAGTCTTTGCTTGGGGATTTTGCACTTGAAATTTGCAGGAAACTTGCACCAAAGGAATTCCCACTACAAGGGCAGCACCAATGGGCAAAAAAAAGCCACAAAATACCCTAATACATCCTTTGGTTAGTTGGTTCAACATAACTTACTATAAACCCTACACACTACCTTATATAGGTGAAAAAAATCCATTTAAGTGGTATGTCAGCTTCATGTCAACTTGCTGACAGCTCTGATAGGATGTACATGTGCTTCTGTACTGCAGAAACTCAAAGGCAATACTGATGTGTCCACCCTGTCCCATGTACTGCATTAACATGCAAGTCAATCGTGCAGAAATATTTTTGCCATCATGAACACCGGATGAAGTTTCATTACAAAGAGATTCCTATGATAAATAATTGATACCCACAGAACAGAAACTATTTCATCCTTTGTATGTAGACTTAAGCTCTGTAGCTGTCCTTAATGAACTCCACAACTGCACTTAAACTAAGCAGAAAAGTTCCCGTAAACAATTAAGGCTCATATGCCCATAATAACAAAACATATCTCAAATGAAGTAAGAGAATGCTGAGATTTTACAGGGGCACAGTGGGATACCTAAAAGATTCTCCATTTTTCCCCAGTCTGTGCTAATATCTACCTCCACAGTAATTCATAGAATCATAGAATGGTAGTGGTTGGAAGCGACCTTTAGAGATCATCTAGTCCAACTCCTCTTCCTTACTCTTTTTCAGTACTCTGCAAAATAACTGTGGTTTAGGAATTTCCAAGACATAAATTGCAAGAGGAAGTCTTGGACACTTTATTTAAGCAGTATTTGGTCATACTGGTTCCATTGTTTCTCCAGAAGGCAGCGTATCTATCGGTAAAACACCTTGTTATTGCCGAGATGCCTATTGAGGATGTTCTTTCTAGCATGCTGATGATACAATGACATGGGAATTGGACTTGATGACATCAGCAATGATAGAAAAAAGACTAATCACCTTTTTAGTTTCAAAACAAACAGGTTTAGTGGTCAGAAATATTGCAATGGACAGCTACCTGCCTTTGCATTCACACTCATGTAACAAGGCAGAGAGGCTTACATGCCACCAGCATCTCTCAGGCTAGGGGGAGCTCTTGTGGGAAGGGGAAGCTTCTAGAGACAAATCAACCACTGTGTAGAGCAAGGTCAGAGGCTGAGACATCCCCCTCACCTCCAGAAAGGGATCATCACCTCATTTCCACAAATAGGTCTGATTCTGCCCAGTTCTGCAGCTGTTTACACCAGGTGATCCAAAGCCTTGGTGCCTAACAGCACGTCAGATAATTTACCTGCTTATTTCCCCATGGGGTTTTTTTTCTCCTTTTTCTTTTTTTGCCTTTTAGATCACTCACTTAGCTCTCTGCTGCACCATCCTCACAAACAGCCCTGAGGAAAGGGTCCCTTCGCAATGAGATTTTCTGCCCTGACAGCTCACTATAAAGTTCCTCATCAGCCTGGCTCCATCTCATCTGTGCCACCTCACATCACAGTTTGAACAATAAGAATAAATCAAGTAAATGAAAATATGCATCCTGAAGGCCTAATGCAAGTGATTTCATCCATTTTAAGAGCCACCAGCTCTGATTTACCTTAGAACCTTGCTTCTGCCTTGAGGGTGCCTCTGAAGTACCCTGTGACTAATGTCCCCAGCTTTAGTTTTGTAGCAGAAGCCAAGAAAAAATTAAAGAAATAAGATGGAAAAAATAATGAGAGCTCATTTCAGTTTATAATGGTATTTTCTCAGGTGACTAAACATTCATTTGACTTTTGGTGGTGTTCTCTATTAGGGCAAATATGATTTGGAGGCTAGCCTGACCTCTGAAGTGTAGAACTTTCCTTTATTGTCAGCTTCTGTTATTTATCAGGGCAACGTGTGTGCTCAGATTCCAGGAAAACTGAGCAAAGAAATAAAATTAGCACTGAAGACAAACACAACTGGAAAAGCTAGCTGTTGACTCAGGTAAGCAATTTCTTTCAGGCTGTCACTAACCTCAACACAAGATGAGATACCTGTCAGAGTCCAGTATCTGTCATCTAAAGATTCATTTCGCTGTATGATGGGAATAAGAGAAAGCTTTTTTTTAAGAAATAAAAACCAAAAAATAAGTCTAGTCTGGAAGAATTTGCAAGAAGTTTTTATATGTATCTGCTCCCCTCTGAATGACTCTGCAGCTTACAACTTCCTTAGAAGTCTTTACAAATACAATAAATGTAACAAATCCTTAGATACCTATTTTACTTGATTACTGTGGAAAATGCACTTATTAATAAATTCCTATTAATCAATTCCATGTAGAAGAAACAAATGTTGTTCTTGAAAGGCAAAGCCAGCTCATTCTCTGAAGGTGGACAGCTTATTTTGTCTGTGAAAGACTGAAAATGAAGGACTAGTTTCCAACTCTGAGAGAAAATGAGAGATTTTTCTGATTCAGGTCAAAATATTTCCTCATCTCCCTTTTGAGTGTGCATGGTGGGTATTGGCTGCATTCTGGTTTAAATGTGACATAATTCTCTTAGCATTTCTCACATTATCTTTGTCATGGTCCTGCTGCAGTGTACCGGTAAGTTTGAACACATCCACAGGGGATAAGAGATTTTGCTAACTAGAGCATTGCTAACTTATTTAGCAAAAAAGTCATCCAGGACAAAGACCTTGCTTGCATCTGTTTCACTGAGAGTTTGCATTATGAAGAGAGAGACTAAAGTGGGTTGGAAAGCTATTAGCAGTCCTTCCTCCGTCCCTTGAGAAACACTAAGCCAGACTCAACAGGGCTAAGAAGCTCTATGATACAAGTAAAAATGACTTCCAGCTGCAAAAAAAAAACCCCAAAAACATACCACCAAAACATAGCACAACTCTGAGTCTGTCAGTGGGAAGTGCTCCATTTAGCAAATTCAGTTCTTAGAAATGCAAAGTGCAAACTGTAATGCTCCCCATTGAATAAATGCTACAAGTGGCTCTGTTCAGACAGCCTATATGAAAGGTGACATTTTTCCCAGGAATGTTTCTTAAAAAACGAAGCATTTTTGGTGGTTATCTTTTCACAGATCACAATGGGAATTTCTGCACTAGGGGAAGGTGCCAAAAGCAGCTGCAGATAGTCAAATCCAATTTATTCCTCAGCATGAACAGTAAGCAGCAATGCAAACTTCTGCAACACACCTTGAAAATGTCCTTGAAAGGCACATCTCCAGGAGTAAGCAGAGAGCTGCAAGTCCCAGTTCCATGAATGTCTCCCTTTCAGAGCGATTTGCCAACAAGGATGCCAAATACAGCTTCTGCAGGGCATGGATATACCTAGACAAGAACAGAGTGACATTAGAGGAGATTTCATCTAAAGTGGAACAAAGAAAAGATGTTTTTCAGGTACTAGCCAAATCTGCATGAGAAGGTCTTGCGCAAGCCAGGTGCCATTGGTGGATCAAAGATCTGAGCTGCCACTTGGGTAGCAGGTTGACAAGTTGCTCCTTGCTCCCTGTCACTTTCACTCACCTCAAGGAGGAAAAAAAAAAGGAGATTTTTAAGTGTGAAAGGAAGAGAAACAATTGTCTTCATTAATTGAACACTGTGTAAGGGATGAATTCCGGATAGCTGTGCTTGTCTCAGTACAGATTACTTGCCTGCTGGCCCTGCTGTTAGTGCTCAGTGGCTCATTTAGAGGTAGTGTTTTCCTCATTTTTTTTGAGAGGATACTTTCTATCAAATTACTAACTCCATTCTACCAAGAAATTTCTGAATCCCAGATCCTAGATCATCCTTTTGTTGTAATACCACTAGAAGTAAAGGATCGATGACAATTTTTACACCATGGTGGTGTCCCCATGTATCCAATATACCCAACTGTGTTACTGATTAATAGGTAACACACAACCTGCCTTAGTAAAGTGCTGCTCACAGCAGTAGAGATGTTTTGTAATTAATGCTGAATGGATAAAGGGGATGATCTTGCCTGCTGCAACATGGGCCAATACATGACAGAGCTTGCTTTGAGTTTCCCAATCAGAGAAATTAACTTGCTCAAAAACATCCTCTTTGGGACAACAGGAATGACCAGAATGGCTATTCCAGCATCTTGTCCCCACAAAACACAGTAGCCCACAAGTGAGAGGTAGAGGGTAAGATCCCCTACTCGAAAAGATCAGAAGGGGAACAGAGCTGCAGCAGATCCTGCAACCGGCACACTTGCTTTTCTAATCCACATAACCCAGGATCACTCACATCAGGAATTCCTTTCTATGGAAACTCTAATTTCTTGTCCTCTTTTTTTGTTTGTTTTTTTAATTAATCTCTGAAGGCAACTATTCTGCTTTGGGTAGGATTTCCAGCTTCTGATAGCTGCTCCTATCAGTTGTTTAACAATATAAATTATAGTCGCAGTGCCATGTCTTCATTCCACCAAAGGATTTTGCCTCCCACAATGAATTAGAAAATGCACATTAGGAAAAAGCTGGCAGACAGATTATTGTGATTATCTTAGCAGCAGGTATTTAAAGCTCATTGTCACTAAAGCTTCTTGCCAATGCCCAAATTCTTTGTCACAGTCGTAAGGTCTGTGCTGCCGGGATGTTGTCTTGACAGACACCTTCTCCACCGGTGATGCTTCTTGTTTGGACTTTGTGAGTGTGGCTCAGCATGTGCTGAAGCAGTGCCACAGTGACATAGGCTATTCATGGGAAGGAGATGTGACTTGCCATCTGCTCATCCTGTATTTTATGGTCTTTAAATTGCACTGTAATAATTTCCTGGCTGTCATCCTGGAAGAAGATGCAGGCAGCATGAGTTCAGTCAGCCAGAAAGGTGGAGGTGAGCAGAACTTTCTGGCGTTAAAGATGAGAATTATTCCAGCATTAGGTGCTGGAAAGATCTTTAATGGGTATGTATGGCAAAGACAAGAAGAAAGGAATTTTTTTCTGGCCTCCAACTTTCTCTTCAATACTTTGCACCATATTATAATACTAAGTGTTTCTGAAGGGAGCCACTCAGTGGACAGAGACTGTTCCAGATCTCACTCACAAGAATCATGAAATCATTTAGGTTGGAAAAGACCTTTAAGATCAAATCCAGCTGTCCATCCACCACTAAACCATGTCCCTCAGTGCCACATCTGTGTGTCTTTTGAATACCTCCAAGGATGGGGACTCCACTATCTCCTTGGGCAGCCTGTTCTGCTGCTTGACAACCCTTTTGGGGAATAACTTTTTTCAAATACTCAATCTAAATCACTCTTAGTGTAACTTGAAGCTGTTTCCTCTTGTCTTGTTGCTTGCAACTTGTGAGAAGAAATCGACAGCCACCTTTCTACAAACCTCCTTTCAGGTAGTTTAAGAGAGCGATCACGTCATGTCTCCCCTCGGCCTCATTTTCTCCAGGCTGAACAACCCCAGTTGCTTCAGTCTCTCCTCATCAGACTTGTGCTCTAAACTCTTCACCAGATTTGCTGCCCTTCTCTGGACATGCTCCAGTACCTCAGTGTCCATCTTGTAACGAGGGGCTCAAAACCAAACACAGTACTTGAGTTGAAGCCTCACCAGCACTGAGTCCAGAGGGAAAAACCCTACCCCGGCCCTGCTGGCCACACCATTTCTGATACAGGCCAGGATGCTATTGGCCTTCTTGGCCACCTGGGCACACTGCTGGCTTGTGTTCAGTTGCTGTCGACCAACACCTCCAAGTCCTTTTCCTCCAGACAACTTTCTAGCTACTCTGCTGCAAGCCTGTGGCATTGCATGGTGTTATTGTGACCCACATGCAGGACATGGCACCTAGAATAATAAGGGACATAAGAAAGTACAAGGTAGTTTAGGGACAGCTCTGATCACAGGACTATCATCTCCTTTAGACTGACTCTGACATTGTGAATTATAAAGCTCCAGGGTACACATGACACTGAGAGGCCTCTTGGGCAAGGGAGGTTGAGCCAGAGGATGACTGTGGCTACTGAATACAAACAGCAGGTCAAAAAGGCAGTGGGAAGGGCAAGACATGAAGGCCTAACAAGAAACAAAAGGAAGTCTGTTTGCTTCTACACAAGGCTGTACTGCATGCAGACAAGAGGATCCATGTGCTCTCAGCAGCTGTCCTCCAGGCAGGGGTTCAAATTCCCAAGGGTGAGGGGGGGAGACATTTCCAAAAGAGAAAACACTGGGGTCAAAGATGGAAGCCAGACAGACCAGATTATAATTTTTACCCTTTCTATTATGTTTCCTTATTGAACAGATTAATAGCAATTATGAAAGCTCAAAAGCTAAAGGTCACATTTTTAAAAAGAGACAAGAACATGAAAGTTGCTAATTTCCAGGGGAAAACACAGTGTTATGAACAATGTAAGCACTGGAGCAAAGCCTAAGGAAACATAGGATGCTGGCAAGAGTCAAATCATTTGAGTTTCCATTAATTTTTTAATTTCCTCTCCTCTCTGTGAAGGCAAACTGTCAGCTCTTAAGGGTAAGAAAGCATTTTTGTTTGCTTCTCAAGTCAGAGAGAAAGGAGGCTTCACAAGTCATTTGTACAGCAGTGGTTAAGCTCAATTCTCCATGTGGTCTATCCATGTTTACGTGGGCATCTGTCCCTCATTAACTCCTGCACTGGTGTAGTGGACTAGCTGAACAGGAGCGTGTGTGCACAGTCAATAACTGCCTCTCAGTAGTTTTCAAGTGCTCACAACAACACAGAGACTACAAGATTGGTGGCCATCATCTTCTGGCCTCTCAGCTAACCAAGGTCATTGCCTCGCTAGGGATTTGAGCCATCTACCAGTGTTGATGACAGTTTCCTTGGCCTTTGGTTTTGCACAAGGCAGAAATCAGTTCTTTAGAGTACCCTCAGAAGTGGAGTTGACAGCACAGCTGGAGTGATGGCAAGAAAAAAAAGCCAGATCTTTCAGTAGGATTTTGAGGTTGAAGCACCAGGAACAGTACCCATCCTGCCCTCAGCAGAAACCTTGATGTGATGGTCATTCCCCTGGAGAGCAACATGTATGGTAACAGCAAGTAATAACATCAGCTTGTCTGAGGATGGGGAAGTGGCAGCATGCACTTACAGAAATTAGCTTCTTAAGAGACTACATGGGAACAGGGAATATTTAAGCCAATACACAATCTAAAGCACCATCACACATGAGGTAGTGACCAAAAGTGATCTACCCTAAGGAAAATCAGCTGCAATATAACTTACACAGAGCCTCACTCAAGGAAGTAGGGCCACCACAGAGAATAAATCTCACTGGTTTCTCCTATTTGAAGGAAGGGGCTGCTTCAGAGATCTTAATCACAGTGATGTCCACTTTGGAGGGTCTCACCAGATGCAGTTAGCCACGGGCTGGTTGGGTCAGGAGTCAAGAGCCAAGAATGGAAAAGTGCTGTCAGATGAAGTCTTCAGACCACTCTCCCTGCCAGCCCAGCTCCACCACCTGAGAGTGCATTAAGCAAACCCAGAATCTGACTCTCCCCTGTTCCACATCCCTTCCCAGGCCACAGCCAACCAGCATTATCAAAAACACTCCCTCATTTCAGCAGGGTTTGGACATCCAGTCAGTGCCTGTCCTAAACATCAGTTGACACCTGAAAGAGCTGGAGATGTACATTCACATTTCCCCTCGCCCCTGTGTTCTGGTATGTCCCAGATCTGCTTACAACTGCAATAAGAGCATCATTTGTTTTTTCTCAGTGTAGACTTTTTCTGCTTCCCATCACTTCACTGTCTCAGCTTCCTGTGCAGTCAGCATTAAGAGATGTTTCTTCTTTTTTACAACTGTGATGGCAACACCAAACCAGAATGTGTTGTTGTTGACAAAGGCTCCAAGCAGCACCACATGAAACTGTGAAGGATTTCAAATATGTTTTAGGAGCCATACAACCTGATTCACTAGACTTGACAGCAGAACCACTAACACTTAAACCAAGTCTGACAATTTACTGCTTTTGGGGGACTCTGAGGCATAAATAACAAAATACTTTAAACAAAGACATCTAAACCCACTTACCAATAACTCACATACGTCCCAGGATGCTGCCACTGAACACTAAATATTGATTCAGATTGAATTTACCTCCTATGCAATGAGAAAATACCCTCTCCAGACCTTAATAGTTGTCTGGAGAACTTCTTTTTCAGATAACTAGTGCCCTAACATTTAATAAATTTGGCAAGTAATTACCATGTTGAATCCAATCTCCTATAAAACTTGGTTAATAGGAGGAAAATCAGCAAGAACTATTTTGTCAGGGGAGATGGAAAAAGGCACAAAGTGCCTTTTAAACTATATGCATTTTTTTAGCTGGTCCTATCAATAAGTGTTCAGGAAAACTTGGTATCCAAATACATCTGCTTGTTACAGAAGGATGAAAAGGCCAAAGGGTTAAGGGGGAACTTTCCTCCCCAGACCCTTGGTGCTTTTGCTGCAGTGATTCAAAAATCAGCTCTGGCTTGGATTTAATCATCACTTTTTAACCATTTTCTTGTTGACATTCAATTGTGGACTTTTTAACAGGCTACCATGGCCTTACTAGAGCATATGCATGAGAGCAAGTTTCCTGTCCAACAACCTCTACAACACATACAATACTGTAGGATGAAAAGGTACCATCTGCTTTCTTGGGGTGGGGGAAATGGAAGAGAAGAATTAAAGGTCAAATATGCCTCTGCCACCTCCCAGTAAGAGATCGAGGGGAATGCAGAACCTGGGCAGAGATTGAGAAGTGTTTTAAAAAGGAAGCTGAAGAAACCAGACATCCCTGCTAGGGCTCTCAGTATTCCCTTTGGTGTGAAAAGAAAATCTTGCTAGGACTCAGATTCTAATTCACCTAATGACTGATGAACTCAACCAAGCGGTGGTGTGACCTCAAGAGACAACATGAAGCCTGGCAGTGCTTGCCAATGCTCAGTTATGCCCTTTCTGACTTCACTTCTGGTTTCTGGCTGGTCTGCTTTTTTTTTTGTTGACATGAGGCTTGTGTGTATACATAAATACACATTCTCAACAAAGAAAATCTGGGCTTGGGAGTAGAGAAAGGATTCCAAGCACACAATATATCACGTCCTCTCAGCAGCCTTCTGCAGCAGGCTTCCTTCCAGAGGTGTTACCTGTGTTCACCAAATTGTATTATAACTAAAAAAAAAAGAGGAAAATACCATAAGGAAATCTTCCCTTGTATTCATCTTTCTGTCTCCATTCATCACAGGGATACCTAGCAAGAGGAGAATGTGAGCTGGCAGGGTAGCACTGCTTTTCTCAGAGTATGTACATCACCTCATGAAGAAAAGAAACAAGATTTCTTACTGCTATTTGGCCCATATATTTGATCCATAAATAAGATTCCAGTCAAGTCCATTAAAGAACACCAGATAAGGACAGAACTACTTGACATATTCCAACCTAAACTACCGCAGCAATTCAAAGGACAAAGTATTTAATCAGAAATACGTTCAGCAAAATTTACATTACTGAAATAGCAGATTTTTCTTCTGGCATCTGTTTCAAATGAAATAAAATGTTCTTCAGACCTCAGCACTAGTCCTTTTATCATTATTTAAAATACCAGTCCAATATCCCACATCCATTGTATATTTTTAACAAGGCTTCATGTGCTAAGAGAAAAATGCCACGCTATTATACTCTATGACCAAACATCGTTGCAATGAAAGCAAAGATTTCCAACATGTCCAAACAATTTTGTATCAAATGTGCCTTACATTTCCATGTATTGCAAAAGGCCTGTCAGTTTTGGATCATTTCTTCTTTATGTTTATATATCTATATATATATACATATATTCTAGGTTCATGTTGGAAATTTTTGTCTTGCTCTGATATATAAGAATCAAGAGGAAAATCATTTTGATGTCACCTCAGGGTAAGTCTGGCAGGAGAAGACAATTGGGACCAAAGACTTCAACATTAATAATAAAATCAAGGGCTTTGTGCAAAGGCATCTGAAGCTGAAATGAACTCTGATAGTTCAAAGCAAACCCACTTTCAGCATTGGCTGCTTTAGAGTTAAGGGTATTTTCACACACCCTTTGACCATCATCAGTATTTCATATGCTTGTGCAGAAATTCAGGTGAAACTTCTTTATATTATCCAGCAGCCAATATCAAATGGGTAATTAAATATAATCCAAATTGACTCCAAATTGCAAACAGTATAAGCACAGTCTGTGAACAGCATGAGAAGGATGACTTAGCCACAGAATCACAGAGCCCTCCCTGCTAAAACAGCAAGCCTGCATACAAGGAGACATGGAAAAGATACTCATTTGCAGGCTCTTCTTCAGGAGCTCCATGAGCATCCCCACACCTGCCTCTCCAGAAACACAGAAGGGCTCAGGTCGCTGACCATTTTGGGGGCTGTAGCACCTCAAACCAGCTCTGTGCTGTGTTTGGAGGGAGATAAGTTAGAAAGTGGTGAGAAAGGAAGGTGTAACCTGTGAGGCCATTGGTGTGCAGTTTTGGAGCTGGGACTGGATCACTACAGGTGCTGTTTCCCACAGTGTCCTCCCGCTGCAGGTCCCCCAGCCAGCAGTAATGATGGGAAATGCTGGCACTTGAATCCCTCCTGCCAAGTGAGACTTTAATTTCAGGCAAATTAAGAGAAATGCAGAGCGAGACCTCACAGGTTATTGCAGCTGGGATAATTCTTTACCTTTCCTTGCCAGAAATGTCAACACAAACAGGGTAAGCTATGAACTCAGGAGAGTCACTGGTATTTGCCAGCTGGCTACAGCAAACTCGAGATGTGATAACAGCCACAGCCTCCTGTCAGCCAGCTTCTCTCTTCTGTCAGCCTCAGCACAAGGAAAAATTGATACTGTTTTTAAAAATTTATGTATTTACTTGTTTGTTTATTTCTCTTTGGGAATCTGTCCAAAAAAACTGAGAGCCATATTCCGTGCTCCAACTCTCTCGATATGAAGAGAGCAAAAGTGAGTTAAGGATCCAATCCGAGAGCATTCAGACACTACAACGTTAGGCATCAACCAGCTTGTGACTGATACACACTAAAAAGTAAGGTCAAGGGTAGTCTACAGCATAGAAACTGAGGTAGCCCCTTTCTTCAGTGTCCCCAGGACTAACCTACTCAGGGGCATCTAACCACCCAAGACTTAAAGGTGTAAGGCCATACCCTAAGTGACATGCTGTTTTGTCCCATGTCACCATCCTCTGAAGTCCTATGTCTTTGTCAGGGCAGCCAAGCGTGCTCTCATCTTAATGGCCATGTAGCTTATGATAGAACCTGTTGTTTGAATTAATCCATTATTGCTGCATGTATTAATTTAGACACTTTAGCAGTAAAGGAAATTTACAGCAGGATATAGCATGATTTGTTTGTGCTTATTTCTACAGAACAAGCTGTGGCACATTGTTGTCTTCCTAGTAAATCACACAAACTGCTGCTGTGTCTCACATACTCCAATATATTAAATGCAACAGCCTCTTTATATGCTTTAGCACAGAGGAGTGTCTCACATTGGCCATGGAGATTGCTCCAAATGTCATTGAAAGTCAGCAGTCAGAAGTCCCCAAAGTACTGAATGTCGCTGACAATATCATGGTGCACGGACAGATGAACATGATGTCAAGCTCAGTGTCTGCTCCAGAAGCTGGAATAAAGGCATTGCTCAGAGAACAGAAGCCTGTGCAGGATGGTGATTGTGCAGAGGGATTCCTGGAGCTGCTCCCATGATAACTATTAAACCACAAATCCTCATTTTACAGCAATGCTAGTTAGTTTTCTGGAATCCCTTAGGAAATTAGGCTCTCTCATCAGCAGTGCACAACTGGCTATTCTTTCTAAGTCCATATTGCAATTTTGAAGTATTAGTGAGCTACTGGCACACAGAAGGAGCTAGGCTCACAGAGAAAAGCATGGGGCTGACTCCAGCAGCGTGCTGCCTCTGTGCAGGTTCCCTCAGCAGCCATGGCTCTCCCTACCCCTTGGAAATGCCCCAGTGACCTTCACCTGAATCCAAACTGAAATGTCACTCCCCAACCCTGGGAAGCCCAGCTGGGCACTTTCCCTGGTTATCCTCCTTTCATGGAGGCAGATTCCTGTGGAGCTAACATCAACCGTCTCCTCTGACTTGGTGGCTGAGCAGAGGTGGCAAAACACATTTGGAGACTGGACCCCTCCAGCAGGAACCCCTGCCAAAACACTAGTGATGGAATCCCCCAATCTGACCACCAGACCCAAGAAAGAGAGCTTCAGGGGGAAAAAAAAGGTCCACCTGCCACTTACAACAAATTTGCTCAGGAGAGAAACCAAGTCCAAACACCAGGAGACTTTTCAGAGCTGTACCTGCCCTAATCACCTGCCTCAGAACTTCCCAGCAGGGTCTGACAGTGCCATCTACTGACTCCTGCTTCAATAGCTTTCACTCCACCACCCAGTTCCATTTTAACGCTTCACAAGAGAGATGGTAGAGATACAGGCTGCCACCGAGCCAAAGACAGCCGAGAAGCAAGAAATCTTTTGGGTTTCACTAATTGTTGTTCCTGTTTGACTCCAGGTTTAGCAACCATTACACAGACACAACACGAATCAGTCAACAAAGATCAGCCATGGGAACGGGCTGATAGACACGAGTATGCTTGTATGCTTTTAAAAGCCACGATAACATGTGATACTCTTAGCTTACTGTAATTAACAGAGGCAGGATAAACTAATTGCTGATGCCAGTGCAGTTGGTCTGGGAGCTGTGTTAATCTAGAAGGACAGCCAACATTTTGACAAAGTGAACACTGTGGCATATGCTACCTAGTCAGTTTTAACGGGGGGCAAAGATATCGAGGCTACAAAATCAGCAATGGTCAGAATGCCAGCATTTCTATCTTCATTAGCTGGTGCTTGCTTGTGTTACCAGCCAAGTGTGAGCCAGCACAGCCAGACCTCAGCAGGGCCACATGTGACTCTGTAGTGAAAGGAAGAATGCTGTAAGAAGAAGATTTAGAGCACAGCAGAGAAAACGCTCCAGACGGCTTTTATACCGATTCAGGCACCAAAACCACTAAAGGCAGAAAGCAATAGAATGCCATAAAGCAAAAAAACCTGGCTGTCTGTTTTTTTGCAGCCTGTGCTGTTTCCAAATACCAAGGAATGCAGAGCCAGATCTCTGACAGCTGCCTGCAAGGAGCACGGAGGAGCTGTGGCTGCAGCGCTGATGGAAAGGGCTGCCAGTGTCACACAGCTGAGTCCAGCCCTTTTCAGTTGCTGGCATAGTCAGTGACATTTTCTGTTATGCTCTCATTCTGGTTTTTTCAGCCTCTGTAATATTTACTAGTTCTACAGGCTGGGTGATGATTTGGCCATCAAGTGCTCTGGCACAGAACCTCTAGTAGCACTACCAGACTCAAGCTACGTGGCCAGTCTGTCTTGGCTTCTCATCCTTGTGTCCAGCTCCTTGTCTCTGGGCTGCCTGATACCTCAGATCCCTGACACACAGCACTTTTCATTTGCTCTTCTCTCCCAACACTACCAAAGAACTATCCTTTGTTTTTTTCTCCTCCCACTTACATTATTTGGCAGTTTTAAAACTATCAAGGGCTAATCCCACTCTCCTAAAATCCCAGTACACATTCCCCCCTCACAGAGACCTCTCTCTTTTGCAAACATCCACCTGAAAGCAAGGTTTAACCCATTCTTTCCCTATTCTTCAGGCTCAGTCCCTCAAGGTAATGAAAACTCATGTCACAACATCTCAACACTAAAGCACAGATCAAAAGCAAGTTTTCAGTTATGTCTCAAGGGGTTGTGGAGTCTCCTTCCTTGGAGGTCTTCGAGACCTGCCTGGACATGTTCCTGTGCAACCTGATGTAGGGGCACCTGCAGGGGAGTTGAATTAGATGACCTCTAAAGATCCCTTCCAACCCCTACTATTCTATGATTCTATGAATAGGGAACCTCTCTCCATGTATCAGCCACTCAAGACACTCTGAAATTATTAGTTCCACAGTTGTGAACTGTTTGTTCTGGTCAGACCAGAAATTCTTTGGGGAAGAAACTCACAAACAATCTGTTGTAATGAATTGTTTGAGAATTCAGTAATTTGCTCACAGGCCATTTTCAGACAGAACAAAGGAGGAATGAATCCAATAAATCATTTGCAAATCATTTTCTTGTGTGTAATGGATGGACTTGCCACTGGCCTGTGCCTCCTATGCAAAGATTTTAGGACACTTTGCAGGCAGGAATGCAGCAGCACATCTACAGTGTCAGAAAGGAGAAATTTGCTCTTTATAGAAGCACAGAACAATGAATTGAAGCTAGGCAGTGACTTAAAATAGTCAAAAGTGAGTAAAATAGCCAAAGTGATGGGCAACTGGAAGTTGTGACTTTCAGATAATGAGGAGAGGAGAGGAGAGGAGAGGAGAGGAGAGGAGAGGAGAGGAGAGGAGAGGAGAGGAGAGGAGAGGAGAGGAGAGGAGAGGAGAGGAGAGGAGAGGAGAGGAGAGGAGAGGAGAGGAGAGGAGAGGAGAGGAGAGGAGAGGAGAGGAGAGGAGAGGAGAGGAGAGGAGAGGAGAGGAGAGGAGAGAAGAGAAGAGAAGAGAAGAGAAGAGAAGAGAAGAGAAGAGAAGAGAAGAGAAGAGAAGAGAAGAGAAGAGAAGAGAAGAGAAGAGAAGAGAAGAGAAGAGAAGAGAAGAGAAGAGAAGAGAAGAGAAGAGAAGAGAGAAAAGAAAACTGCTTCATGCCATTGAGGAACACTACTGAAAAAGACTGATTTCTCTAACCTCCTCACTGGAGCCAGGCATGATCCTGGTTTGGCTTGCTGAGGTTTGAGATGTCTCTCATGGGACATGCTGCACGTTTTCCTACAGATGCTGCAGCTGTCTTCAGCTCTTCTCTCTGCCCCACACATGTGTCAGAACACATGATGTGTAGACACCACAAAGAAGCTCACTTATCACTCTGTGATTAATCCCACCAAAAAAAAAGCCCCAAAAATCACCCCGAAACACCAAAACTCCAGAATTCAGCCTGGTTCTGGAACTCAGAATATCTGCTTTAAAAAGGTGATTTTAGCAGTTACTTAAAAGCAGAGCAAACTTCAGTTGTCACACAATCAGCACAGCTGATTGAATTAGAGAAGCATATTTATGCACCTAACAAGTTTGAATCTGTAGAAAAACCTGCTGGGAGCGATTTGAAAAGACTAATGAGACTTTTCCCATCACCAGCCCGGGTGTATTCTCCTTTAAAGGTTTATGAGCATGTCATTTAGTTCCACTGCAGCTTTTGCAAAATCATTAATGAACTTGTGAAAACAATTAGAGAGATAAAAGGGCAAGAAATGTACGTGTTAGCCTGAAACCTGTGATAATGCAGGGTAGGTGAAGCAGAGGAGAACACTCTGCTTTGAAGGCATCAGATGCAAGATCCTGATGTTTTATGCCTGTTAAATTATCATTCCTAGTTTTGCTCCTGCTAATCCTAAAGTGGGAAAATATCTCTGTAGAACATGATCTTGGAGGCATTGTTGCCTGTTAAAACAGAAGTGACAGCAGAGCAACCTCGTTAGGGTAAACAGAAGCCACGAATATCAGGCCATATAAAACACATCTCATTAATATCTGCAGAAGCTGAATGGCAGAGGCATGGTTTCTATAAAGACTGGATTTGACTTTGATCTTTTGAATCTACCTTTGAATAACTCCCAGCCAACTATATATTGCAGAGGAAAAGCAAATGTTCAAAGGGAGAAAGGACCTAGAATCACAGCCCGGGTGCAACAGGGGTCTTTTCTTACTCTGGGTGCATATAGGTTATTTTGTCAAATAAACCCACTGAACACCATGACCAGTGATTACACTGACTTCTTTCCCTTGAAAAGGCATTTTCACCTTCTGTGTCAAGCTTACAGGAACAGGAATGGACATAGAGAAAGCCCTGTTCTGCTTTAGAACAGCACGTTCCTGCTCTACAAGTGACTCCAGCTCCCCAGTAGCACAAATATCCTCTGGTTTCAGGGACCACAGTCTGTGAACATCACAGCTCAAGCACCAGTGTGTCAGAGGCTTCCTGTTGTGGGCCAAGGCTTGGGACTAAACAGCACGTGGTCCTGTCACAAGCACAGCATGGGACTGAGCTGCAGACGGACAGCCAACCTCGCTCCAGCTGGCAAACTGCTTCCCCAGCGACTTCCAGCTGCTTGGCAGACCTCAGCCTGGCTCCTGCAGTAGAGACAATACCTGCTCTGCAGCTCGGTGCTTGTGTTCCCTCCAAAAGCATAACCCTCTTTATTTATACCTATCTTCATTATAAAGGAGTAATTGGTTAATTTCAGAAAGACTGCTGTGAAAGCAAAAGAGAAAGTAGTGACCAGCTTGCTCATCTTACACCATTTTTCTCCTCTGTATATAAGCACTACTGTACTCTCAGCCCTGTGCAGCTGAGCCTGTGCCTCGGCATTCACCATGCACTCATGCAAGTGGTTTCTCTTCTGCACTAGCTTCTCTGGGCAGTGTTCTGAAGCTCTCAGACACAAAATTGCTAATTCGGGCAATGGAGACTGCAAGCTTCCCTCCTTCCCTTTTCCATTGCAGCTATGTGGCAAAAATACATCTAAATAAAGTCAAAAGGCAATGCCAATTCTGGATGATTTGCAGGCTGAGTTTGAATACAAAGTGCAATAGAAATTTGCTGTCTCTGGGAAGGTCTGAAAATCGAGTCCCATCTCCTCTGCACATGAACGACCTGAAACTGGCAAATGGGATCCCAGCAGTCTGTCCCATCACAGCCTGACTGCTTAGGTAATGTCTGAAAAGGATTTAGACCTCAGGAAGGGGAACATTTTCAATGTGGTTTCATTTCTTAGGTGACTAAGTTACTTTCAGAAGCAGAGCTTGGCTGCTTCAGCCATGCTATCATTTACAAGTGGTTTAACCTACGTGCAGGGCTCTCCTTTCCAGTAGCTATAGTTCCAGCTTGGGCTCAGAATCCCAAAGCCTGAGACAAGTACAGTGATCTGTCTGTGAGTCAAGTCATCCTGGAGAAAAACAAATGAGTACAAATGGCTCAGAGTCAACATACACTGATAGAAAAAAAGTAGGATGTTTCATCACCCCCTACACCCACAATAACTGGATTGGACTAGGCAGGACTGGTCCACAGCCCAGAAACAGTACTGGAAATTGTGGCAATGACTTCAGTGATTTTGAGCCCTATTCAAAGACTCAGGTTTTGGTGGTGAGTGAGAAACTCTAGCTAGAATCTTCTGCCTCTAGATTTCCTTCTAGGAAGAGCTGCATGGTATCTTTTGCTGCAGCAACCAGCATCTTGCACAGTCCACCCTTGTGCACATCAGCTGACTCTGCAGTCACTGGTGTCACTCCATAAATCCAAGCAGCTCCAATATTTGCCCCATTATAACTGATTTTGACCTGCCCCCCCGTGTCTGGCAGGGAAAATTGCATTGGAAGGTTCTACACACCAGCCATTCACCCTTTCCCCAACACTCTCCAGTCTTCTAATTATCTTGTTTGGATTCTCCTCTCACCCCTCAAACCTTCCTGATGGGAATAAAACACTCAGTAGATGACAACGTTCAAGTCCTTTTCATGTCACTCCTGAGAGCTGCTGCAGGAGGGTTACTGATACCACTATTAATTGTTTCATTTCAATGTTCCCTCTACATTTCTGCCCCCAGCAAACCCTCAATATGAAAATATGTTCTGAACTGTTTCCAGGCTCATCCTGATGTTGGTCTCCAAATGATCTGAAGACAGATAATACAGCTGTCACGTCTCAGTGCTCCACTGCCATGCTTTGATAAAACCCAAATCATGGTGTTGATGGTGCCAGATTTTACAAGGCTGTTAAGCTGTCTCTGCCAAGTGATGGCTTTCCCTTTACAAGCTCTGGGCTGACACAGGGTTTCCATGCTCTCCACAACGTTTAACATCTCATCTCTGCCCAACCTTCTGCCATTTTTAATCTGACTGCCATTAGAGCAGCAGACTCAAATAAGGAGATTGGCACAGGCACGAGGAGCAATCACCTTATTTGTCCTCAAGCAGCGTGTCAAGCAGAAATATTTGCATTTAAATAGAAAAAAACATTAACTCTGACTGAAAAATAATAATAAAAAAAAGATACTCTGCCTTCTAGTTTGGATTTCTGGTGTGGGGTTTTTTTCTGGCAAAAGATCTCCATTCACCAAAGCATCTAACACACATTTCAGTCCCTCTCACATCTGAGAAATCAGAAACTAAGCACACACCCAAGCACTGCATTGAAATCCTAACTGCTCTCCTGAGACTCAGACACTGCAGGCAGAAGGGATGTAGAACAGGCAAGGAAGAACAAGACCTGTTGTTCATTCCAGCAGCATTTCAATACTGTCAGACATGCACTATTCTGATATGGAAACTGGGTCTTGCAGGCAATATCTGGCCTTTCTCTGGCCATCCTAGGTGTGTTACACTGCCCAGGGGACAGACACATGAGTTTAACCTGTAATTAAACATCAACTCTCAACAGCATCACCCACTTTCTAAGAGCTTACAAGGGGTTAACAAATTCTTGCAGTAAGCTGCCAAATAAAAGAGAGCTCATAGTAAAGGAAAATATTCATCATAAGCAGAGATGATGTCTTCTGGACAGCAGCACAGCCTGCCCACAGCAGATGGTTGCTTTGAACCACGTTCAGTAGCTCCTCTCTGCAACTGCCTATAAAAGCTCATGCTCCTAAAACAGCAGTACCCTAAGGCCATCATGATGGGTATCAGACCCAGCTTCCCCTTTACATTCCCATCCCTACCTTTCCCTGTCAGACAGCAAAACCCCAGCAGAAGGAGTGAGAGCAGTTCCTGTTTCTCCTCTTTGCTGAAACCTAGCCAAGCTTCTAGCTGGATATTTTGTAATGTTGACAAACACCAATGAAGATGCAAAGCAAACTGTGTGAAATGAAGGTCACAAGGAGAACTTTTCCGTTTCCATGAGTGCAGACAATGGGTAGAAAACAGCATTCAACCAGGTCCTGCCAATATCCACAAGTCTGACATAGCCCCTGCTCCCAACCAGATCTGCTGCCCTGTCTGCAGAGGTGAGCACAGCTTTTTGTCAGTTTACTGCTGCAGAATACAAAGCAAGGCTGTAGATCTGGGAACCAAAAAGGCAATGTTGAGCTTATAACATAGAAAACAAAGTTTCAGAGAAGAAAGTAATGATTTCTGCAGTGTTGATGCCATTCTTGCATGACTGAAGAGCCGAGCAGCACGAGAGCAACCTTAACTCTGCCTGTAGACCTGAGAAGTCCGTAGGACTGCATTCAGACCTAAGAGCCAGCTTTCAGAGAACAGGAAGATACAGGAATGATTTTACACGAGAGCTGAAAGGGAACCAGGGGCTGGAGAACAATTCCTGCAGAGACAGACATAAGGAGTTTATTGTGGCTGAATAAAACAAAAGGACAATGCAATTGATATTTACAGGTAGGTGTGCACGGCAGGGCTAGCCAAGAGCTAGGACCCAGTGGGCAGAAACTTCTGTCAAACAAATCCAGCTTTGAAATAAAAGCTTGTTTCCCAGCACTGAGAGTAATTAAACCATTGGAATCGCTTCCCTGAGGAAGTGGCAGACTTCCCTGGTGGGAAGTATTTCACTGCTGGGTGATATACTTTAATCCGCTTCGTCTATCTGCACACATCCAAGCATGCCAAATAGACATATTGTGGTGGTCCCACCCCACACAGCCTGCCTCAAGGCTAAGGGCCTTTGGCTTACATGTGTCCCACTGTGAAAAGAGAACCTGAAGCCAAAGAGTTCCTTCCCTAGCCAGAGCTTGGCTGTCGTTTCCTTGGCAGGGTCTACAGGAACCCAGGGACCTCCAGAGCACAGCAGGCTCAGAGCTCCTGAGCTCTCATATCCAGAAACAGGACTTGTTTATTCATTTCAGAGATATGGAACTTGCTGAAGAAAAAGGTGTATTCAGCCACTCAGGAGTGAAACACACCACAACTCGTCACACAGGCTGCAGTCCCCTCCAGCCACTGCCAACACCCCCTCCTCCTCTTAGGAACTCCTCTCTCTTTAGGTGCACTCTCTGGAAGTGGCTGCAGTAACAGAGATGCTGGAAATATCTTTTTCTCATTAAAAATGTATCTCCCAAAACCCATATCCTAGTCAAAAGGCTGCTAACATGGCAGCCCACCACAGAGAGGTCATTTCTCCTTCCAGAAGCACACAGCCTGTGAGCAGATCTCACCTCCAAGTCTGCCTGACAGTGTTCACCCAGCTCTGCAGTCACAGGGAAAGCGCAGTACTCTGAACTGGCATTGAGAAGGGAACAGATTGATACAACCATCTGTGCCATCTCTTGCCAGCCCATTTAGATCATCCTCAAACAGGACACTGTGCCTGCGATGTAGCTGGCTCATTTTCCTGAGCACTGTGGCAATGTCCATCACTGGGACCACAATTCCCAAATGAACTGGTGAGGGACCAGACCATCAGTCTGTGCTGTGAACGGCAAGACTGCCATTACCTTCAATGCAAGGGCCAGGCAACACAGTTCACTTTGAATTCTCTCCTCCCAAGCCTTCCAGACCCCTAGAAGAGGACAGATGAAGAGCCAGACAACACTGCTTGTCCATTTGCTTTTCCATTCATCATACACACTTCCAACTAAGAGACTTTGCTCCAACTTGATAAGCAATCGAGCCACATTTACACTTTCTCCCAAATCACCAGCTCCCTGGTAACCACTTTAGGATGGCAAGAACACCAAGTTAAGTGACAGTAATTTTCCAGCAGGAAGAGGTGAGGTCATATCTTCCTATTCTTCTTCAGATTTTCCAGTGCAACAGCAAGCCATTTCTCTTTATGCATTGCAGGTGCCTTTCAAGCATACAGTAGGTTGTTTTCTAATGAGCTGGAACATCTTGCTTGATGAGATCTCTGTTCAAATTATTATTTTCCTCTGGCTGGGTCAGGGCTTTCTGGCTTTGACACAATAAGAAAAGCACACACATTTTCTGTGATTTATATCTTGCAGAGGCTCGAGTGGCCACGCTGGCAGCCGCAGTGCTCAGACATCCACCCCTCTCCACAGGTTGCTTCCCCTTCCTACCAAACTCTGTCCACAACATTTTGCTTTGTGCTTGCAGCTCCAGGAGGCCAGAACCACTTGTGATCATTGCACATGACTATGTGTGTAATTTTCCTATCTGACCCACAGGACAAGATGATGAAAGCAGGCTGCATCTTCCACTGAGGAGCACAGCTTACGCTGTACAAATGTGTCTCAGGAGCAGCCACTAGTGTGTGACACAGCCATGCAGCCAGTGCTGCTGCCACATGAGTTCACCTGTCACAACTCACAGATCCACATTAAACGCTTGGCTAACTTGCAGTTACTGTGGTTTTATAACATATCCTACTTGACAAAATACCCACTCGTGCTGCTGCTTCAAAAAAAAACCTGTTTCACAAAGAGTCATGCAGGGGTTTTGTCTTCAAGAGAAATCCCCAGTGAGGCCACTGTTTCCACTCTACTACTCTCCCTCCACTGACACCAGGTGTCTGCCCTCCCCAGCAAGCACAGAGCAGCAGATGTGGTAGACTACACTAAACAATTTGGTAGATCAAAGTTAGAAAAACAATAATAAGCCTGCCTGAACTCATGAATAAACAAACCAGTTTTGTTATGGGTATGCATCTGGGATGCAGCAAGAAGAGTGTGGCCAGCAGGTCAAGGGAGGTTCTGCTCCCCCTCTACTCTGCCCTGCTGAGGCCTCATATGGTGTCCTGTGTCCTGTTCTGGGCTCCTCAGCTCAAGAGGGACAGGGAAGCGCTGGAGAGAGGCCAGCACAGGGCCACCAAGATGATCAGGGGGCTGGAACATCTTTCAAACGAGGAAAGGTTGCAGGAATTGGGGCTGTTTAGTCTGGAGAAGAGAAGGCTGATGGAGGATCTCATTTATATTTATAAGTATCTAAATGATGGATGTCAGGAGGCTGGGGCATCTCTTGTTTCTGTTCAGGGGGTAATGGGATGAAGCTGGAACACAAAAAGTTCCACTTAAACATGAGACATAAGTATTTTACTGTTCAGGTGAGGGAGCCCTGGCACAGGCTGCCCAGGAAGGTTGTGGAGTCTCCTTCCCTGGAGGTCTTCATAGCCCACCTGGACAGTTCCTGTGTGACCTGGTCTAGGTGAACCTGCTTCTGCAGGGGGGTTGGACTAGATGATCTCTAAAGTTCCCTTCCAAGTCCTAACATTCTATGATTCTATGCTTTGACAGATGGAGTTTCTCATTCAAGCCTCTCCCAAAAATAGATGAAGACCCCAAGAATATCAACAAACATATTCTCACATCAACCCTGAAATACATTTTACAGAGAAGAACCTGGAATTTTGTCTACAGAAATCTATTGCATATGGTATTTACCAGCCCAAATGATGTGACAACAATGGAGTCCCATGTTAGAAAGTGAAGATTTCCATCATAGGTAGGCAGCACGTTTCATCCATGAACAATTTTCTACCTAAAATATCACAGTGCTTTAAGTTTTGTGCTTGATCTATCAGCAGAACAAAACAGGATAGAGGTGATTCCTGCCTCCTTTCCATCTTCATATTATTCAGCAACCTGACTGCAGAATGCAAAAGCCATCCTGTCTTTCTCAGCCATTCACAGGGCCACTCATGAATGTTTGTTCCCATTTATCAGACATTCTATGTTTATCGTACATGCATGGTTCTTGCTTTACACTGTGTACACTAAAGACAGCAAAAAGCCATCAGCAAATATTAAAAACATACCTCTATTTCTCCAGTTTGGTTCTTGAACTGGCCAAGCCTACACAGCCCACCACAGTGTAAATGGCCTTTTGTTTACAGTAGGTAGGTTGGGCATGGGCCAGCTCCTCCAGGCCAGGAAGGCAGATTTCCCAGGATTAGTGAAACAACTCAGAAACACCACAAAGGCTTACCAGGAGTTCTGGCTTTTCTGTGGTGTTGCAGACTCCTGTGAACATGCAGCACCAAGATTAACAGATATATCCCTCAATTTACTACAAAGCCCCAAGGTCAGCCATCTCTAAAAGCCTGTCTCACCAAACTGCAGGAAAACTTCTCAGCCCTTTTGGATGCAGAGACCTGTGGGAAGGCAGTGGAGTCATCACCACTCCAGTGATTTAGCTTTTATTCATGCTGCAGTTCCCACTGGTTATCCCAGGTAGCCCAGGTATAGAGGAGCAAAGTGTCAGCCAGAAATGGAATATCTAGGGAAAGAGACAGGACCACCATCATGAGAAACACCCCAGTTAACCCTGCAGTGAAGGTGCAGCTTGAATAGCAGGGAGTGTGCACACAGTAAAGCAATGCATCGTTCATCAGGAACTTGGTCATCTCCCACCCTGACTTTACTGAGGTGCTCAAACAATGTGGTCTACTTGAAAGTCAAAGGGAAAGCGTAAGCTAGAGCAGTGCTTTGGCTGGCATTTAGAGGCTGGGCTGTCTTCCCACTCTTACATCAGGGAGCAAAGATTTGGACAAATGCACTGCCTGGACCTTGTGCTTCTGGCCAGACATTATTTGGTGGCCACTGCCACCTCGTGGCACCATCACCCTCAGAGGGGCTCAAAGGAAGGATTCCTTCACCCCCTATCATTCAGCCATGAACAACACAAAATAAGGGAGCTCTCTAGACTGCACTGCAGCATAGAAGCAAGAAGAGACCAGACTGTGTGGTTTTGCCCAGCTGGAACACCCTTGCAAAACATCCTCTGCCTAATTCCAGGCCAGTTAGCACAGCCTGGGGCTTCAACGCCCGTCTCTGTCAACACATTTTTGCCAGCAGAACAGAACAAAACAGGTTCTGCTGCCTTTAGAGCACACTTGGAACTAAAAATCTTTTACATGTGGTACAGTTACTCTTTAAAAAATGTAAAACTAACATTTAAGAGATGAATAAGGCCTGGAGAGGCTTGGACATTTTCTCTTCTGATGGGTACCTGAGAAAAAACAACACTTTTACCACCACAGAAGTTGTTTGGGGCTTAATGCACAGTACCTCCCCACAGGTAAGGTGTGATCTACATTATCCCAGGCACCCCTTGCTGTCTCAGAAGCTGGTCCAACAGAAGTTTCCATCCATTACTGCCACTCACTAACAGCTCAAGTAGTGACAGATCAGGCAGTAACAGCTCAAGTTTAATGATTCAGATACTCCAGGTTCAATCTGCACCCAGGGACCCAGCTGAAGGCCAATGATTAAGATATCCAAGCTGCTTTTATGTCCTGACTGTTTTCACACAAAGTCAAGGACAAGTTCTGACCGTGACACCACACAAGGACACTACTGTGACACTACATCACTTTCTCTGAGGCAAGCCCTAGCTCTCGTGCAGACAGACACCACTTCTCTGTCCTCAAGGGAGTACAGCCTCTTGTCTCTTCAGAGTGACCTACCACCACTGAATCTTCCAGGGCAACTTGATCACCAACATCCATTACTACATGAACTTCTCCTGAGGCCTTTAATGGCAGCTCTTAAATCTCAAGGCTTAACATCCTTTTTGTGCTTTATTTTTGGTTTCCTTGAAGATCTCTGTGCACATAAGCAGAGCGAAGCCTAAATCGATGCACACAATCAAACTACAGATGAAATGATAAGAAATGTCTCTTTGAAAGACAGTTTCTTCCTTCTAGAGGAGAGAGAACAACTAGAGTTACATTCTAAACAGCCCTCAGCTTCTCTTTGCCACTGCAAGAAGATCACTTGGTTTGTACTTGGCAACTGCTGATGCAGAGCCGCTGTTTTCCTTGTCACAGGTTACTCCAAGCAGCACAACAGTGGAAACCGTTTCCTCTTGGAGCAAGTAAAGCCTTCTGTCAGACTTCCCTCCACAACTCCAAAAGGTAGCAAGCAGTTGTGAAGAGGTGGGTGAAACATGCAAGGTACCTCCCTGAGGATGTAACACCCACTTTCAGATGCCTGTCAGACCTTTGGCTTTTTTTCCTTTCCCCCACCAGCTTATGTTACAAGCGTGTCTGGGAACACACACACACAGCAGGCACAAGTACACCTGTCATTATAACCTCAAACCACCTTACCCTGACTATCCTGGGGAAGCATTAGCAGGAGCCCTCCATCTCACTGCTCTGTGATCTCTGCCTATTGCCCATAGTAATATTTACTGTTATCATGGTCACTTTTGCTCTGCAGGCTGGCTCCTAAAGTCTTATTTGGAATGCATCAAACAAATGGAAACACTGTCAAGAGGAGCAACTTAAGCATCCAGGAACCAGACTGCCATTAAAACACTAGCACACACAAGAACACATACAAGTATCCTACACAAAAATAGCCAATCTGAAAAACCATAGGTAGTTTTCTTCTTTCTCCTGCTCTTTTTGTGGCTCATGCTACCTGTTATAAGTAGCTATTAAAGAGCCCATACCACAGCATGGCAGATGGGAGAGGGAAACCCAGAATCCACTACAAAACATTCTCCCTCAACTTCTGCCCATCAAAGGGAATTTAATCTCCAGCTGTCTACCACTTAAGAAATATCAAGTAAAGTTGTGAGAATAGTCTGCAAAATGCCTTTCTTGCCATTATTCTCACTACTGAAGGAAAACATTTTTGATGGGGTGACCTTTGCATCGAGCTGTGTTCATACTGAAAGGCATTTTGCAGACCATGAATAAAAGGCATCTCCTTTTGACAGCTGAACTCAATACACAAGAATTATTTAAAAGAAGCTGCTTTACAAACAGTGGGTGGCAGATGACAATTAATTTTATTCTCCTATTGTGGTACTGATGTGGGGGGAATTATCACCATTAGTCACAGTGTGCTTGATACAACAACAAAGAGGGACTGGGTTCTCTCTGTCTTCTTTCTCATGTTTTCTTTTGCTGGTGTATCTTCAGGCATTGCCTCTATTCCTTTGTATACACACACATACCCCTCCCTGCTCTTCAGTCTGTTCCAAGCTGTGTCTCCTTTTGCTTTAATTCAGCCTTAAATAAGTTAAATATTTAAATGTTAAATGCAAATCTAGGCAGCTTCCTGAGCTGTGGAAGTATTTTGCTTTGGTGCTTGAAGATCGGGATTAAAAGTTGAATCTAAGAAAGATGGGGATGAAAGTGGAGGAGGAGGGGAATAAAGTGGTACAGGGAAGAAGGAGAGGGACACAGAACAAATACCCCATCAGTGCAAGCTGCTCACTCTGGTGCTTGAATTACACAAGATTAATTTCTTCCAAAAGCTCCTCTGTGCCTCACCTGGATGTAGGAACCTTGCTGGAGCCACTCACTGCACTTCAGTGACACTGGTGTTGCTGTTTCTCCTCAAGGCCAGTGGTTTGGGGCCAGACCAGCCTTCATGGCTGGGCAGAGTAGACAAACAAGAGGCTGAGAGGCCGCTGCTCTGGAGAGGGCAGCTGAAAAGCAAGAAGAGACTCAGTGCCCACAGAGCAGCAGGAGCTGGGAACAGCTGAAAACTCCAGCAGCCACCCTCTATATCAGCTCCCTCAGCCCCGCAGGAAGGGCTGGGCCAAAGCAGGCACAGCTGTGGTACTGCACCAGCCAGGATGGGTCAGTAGCCATGCAGGCTGGTCCCAGTCTGTGAGGCAGTGGCCACCAGCAGCCCAGCCTGGCTGGGCCTCAGCAAAAGAGGGGACACCCAGCAGCATGCCCCTGCAACACTGCCCTCTCCAGATCAACCCCATCTCTAGCAATGATGCTCCATGCCAGGAGCTGATACAGGAGGGGGCCATGTGGCTTTTAAAGGGCTCAGCGGGCCATGAGCCAAGCTGTGCTGGCAACCCTGTATCTTTCAGGAGACACAAGATCCAGAAACTTGGAGGCCAGTGATAATCACCCAGCTAATAGAAAGAGAAAGGGGACAGGATGATGCTTTGGAAAACAGGGCAATAAGAGCGTAGCCTGACTCTCGCTGATACTTGTGCTGTCTGTACCACAGGAGGCCATTCCCTCCCTACACACATTGCATTGCAGAAAATCACAGCCAACTGCTTCTGGAAGGGGAGCAAGGGGTGGGCAGAGCCTCTATCCACCTCAGGGAAGCACATACAGACCTGACCCCTCTCTGAGACCATGGGTAGGGAACTGGGACAGCACTTGGCATGGGGAGAGGTTCCAAAATACCCAGAAACACAACCCAGGGTGCCCCAACTTGGTTTCTCTGCCCAAGGCCAATATGGCCTGGGAGAGCAGCAGCCCTTGCCTTTGGTAATAGCCTACTCAGGCACTGCTTTGCCATCAAAAGGCCTGGCTTTGGAAGCAGCAGTCCCTCCATGGGGATCCCCAAAACTCCACCTGCAGAGATGACCCCAGCTTGTCCCAGCTAACAACCTTCATCAGCCGTGCTAGCAGCTCCCAGGGTCTGAAAACACCAGCAAAGCTCATCTGGGTCTTCCCTCCTCACCCCCTTCATTCCCAGTAAACCTCACCAGCAAGGACCCTGGTCCTCAGCAGCACCCAGTAAGCAGGAGAAGCCACAGCCATCACCTGTTGTGTCCCTTGTTCATACAGGTACCCAGTGACTTCATTCTGTCACGGACTGAATTTGAGAACAACTCTTCACTCTCAGGCAATGGGCTGGGTGTGCAGCATCTTTTTCCTAAGAAAAGGACTGATTTCACCACACTAGCTGCAGAAAAGTGACTGTTTTTCTCAGCTCAGCAGACACCACAGGAGACCGAGGGGGCAGAGGCCACGAGGGCTACAGACACGCATTGAGCGTGGGCCCCAGGGCGTTGCATGAGTGAGACACCGGATCGTGACCCATGAAGAGAGACAAAGACATTTATTGAGCACATTCCCAACCAAGCAAGGAAGTAAACAAAAGGGCAAGCAAAACTAATAAAAAAAATGTATTTTATAAAGTAGTTATTTGGCCATAAACAAACACCAGGGTGGCAGCATCAGATATGATGGTTCACAGACATTTTTTTCCCTGAAGGTCAGGCAGCTCTTTGACTAATAAAATTTGAGAACCACAGCTATAAAATCTATTCCTGCCTCTGTTCTTTGCCTGCAGAGAGAGGATATGTGCATGAGTCTGTATTTTAGATAGCTGGGGCTGAGGATAACTCTAAAGATCTTCAAAAAGGATTAAAACATCCTTTGTTGCATGGCAGCTCCCAAACCATGGTTTTGGTAGAAAATAGTCAGAGTCATATGAAGAGCTACACACAGCATAGAAAAAGCAACAAACAAAAGTGTGTGAAATCAGGCAATGGTTGAATCATTTTTAAATCAGCTGAAGCTTTGAAAATGTGATTAGCATACAGTTAGGAGACACTTCTCCTCTGCATCTAAAAATACCTTACACCAGCTCTGGAAAAGAGCAGCCACCAGCAGAGCAAGAGAGTTGCATAAGGCTCTGTGTGCCATTGACTACAGGGAGCAGAAGGGCCCCAGGTGCTTCTAGGTGTTGTGGGAAATAGCAGACAGTTTATCAAGCAAGTTTGATTTTGATGACACTTAGCATAACAAATCCATCAAGGTCAATCTGAAAACAGTCACAAGACACAGGTATTCACATCATACACTGATAAAAGGTTGTGCACCTCCTGCAGCACTTAGAAACCGATACCTATTTTTAAATGAAGGTCTATCAAATGACTGTTTAAAACCTACAGTGGGATATAACATTTAGAGCCCAGTTTTGTGGCTCTGATTTGCATGAGACCATTCTCCCTAATAGCAGGGACAACAATCAACTCCATGGACTGCTCAGTTTGGTTCAGCTGGCGGCACTTTTTCTCTGAGCTGTCACAGCCTGGTAGGGTTTGGAACTGTGCCAGTGGAAATCTTCCTTTCAATGGTCTGAGTTTTGGATGAGGACTGACTTACACAGACCTTTAAATGTGAGCTGTGGAAGGCCAGTTCAGCACACACTGCAGCTCAGCAGTTTGGGGATGAGCTCCACCAGGCAGGAGCAGGCACGGGCCAGGAGTAGCCATCAGCTTCTAGAAAGACCTTAAATTATCTTTCAGACCTAAAAGCAAGGACCTGAATGTCTCCTAGACTGTGAGGGACACCTGAAATCCAGATCTCCCTCAGCCTAGGCAGGGGGTCTCTCTCTCCTTCCTTCACGGCCGAGTGCTGGCACAGCCCCAGCCCCGCCGCAGCCCCGCGCTCAGCTTCCCCACACCCCCACGTGCTTCCCATATAATCTCAGTTGTTGCTGTAGGCAGATTGCTCTGTTTTTACTTAAGGCAATTCTCTGCCTTTCATTGTGTTTTTAATTCTCATTTCACTGAGCTTTACTCCCACGACTATGCTTTCTGCCTCCTTCCAGCTTTTGTCCTTTATTTTTACTGCTGGAGTCAGAGATTATTATCTCCAAGAAAGAGATTTCAGCTGCATTATGTTGATGGTAAGTGCTGTTTTTCCTGCCCTGTCTGATTTTCCATGCAAGATGCTTTCTGTATAGCTTTAAGTTTCTTATTATTTGCAAATTGCTTGCCACGTCTCCAAGTTTCTCCTTCCCTGCTGTGGCAAGTGCCAGCATTGCTGTAAGGAGGGCTTGCAGCCTCTGGGAGGCCCAAAGAAGCAGTCAGCTGAGCCTAGGAGAGGATGACAGAAACCTCCCACAAATGCAGGCTGCTCTGGGGCACAGTGGATGGTGGGTCTGAGCATCTCTGTCTGCATGTCCCAGACATTTTCCTGTGCTAGACACAGTTAACTGAGAGGCAGCAACAGCACCACAGGCTTCCCAGCAGCCAGCACTTTCAGGTGCTGGTGCACAAGCTGTTGCAGCTCCATCCTTGACAGCACGTTCTCCAGCGTGAGGTGGAGATCCTCAAACCATCCCTTCTGCTGGGAAATGCCCAGGCAGCAGAGAAGCACTGCTGAAGTCCAAGGCTGAAAATAGATCCTGATGCCACCCAAAGCTGGTACTGGCTGGAGCTGGTCAAGATCGTCCTTCTAAAGCATCTCTGCAACAGGAGGCTTCTGAAGATGCCACGTGAATCTCCAAACATGAGTGAGGTCTCCAGAGAAGCACCATGCCCCCTCCTTTCAGGGAGAGGAGATCTGGCCTCCTCAGTCTCTCCAGCAGTGCTCTGCATTAGCTTTCCCCACATTTCCTTCCCAGCACCCTTGCTGCCCTTTCCAGCACCCTTGCTGCCTCTTCAGACCATCAGTTCTCAGTTGCTTCTTCAGCCATGTTTCACAGGTCCACAGCAACCTCACTGGTCCTACAGATGCCTTAACACAGGGCCTGGCAACGCTCTAAGCTCTCACATCACTTACTGTGCTAGCACCCAGAGCTAGAGGAGCAGACAATCCTGTAAAGGAAGACAAGAGCATTAAAACAGTGTCCCCACATTGCCACAGACCACCAGCAGCCACAAGAGGTCCAGCAAGGTCCTTGTCCCCTCACCTGGCCATGCTTCCCATGCACCATGGTGGACACCTGCCTGACTTCAGCCAAGTCAGTGCTGTATAATCTCACAACCTGTGGTTTAATCTTCTTGCCTCCTCGTTGAATCCTTCTACTGACATAGAATCATAGAATGGTAGGGGTTGGAAGAGACCTTTAGAGATCATCTAGTCCAACTCCCCTGCAGAAGCAGGGTCACCTAGATCAGGTCACATAGGAACATGTCCAGGTGGGTCTTGAAGACCTCCAAGGAAGGAAATTCCACAACATCAACTCCCTGCTCAGCTTCATAACACCTTCCAGCAGGCTGAAAAATAGCACATACAAGACTCTGACAGCACACAACGTTCCCTTAGGCCTGTGAAATAATACAGAGTCAGAACCATGCCACAGAGCAAGCAGCACCGAGAGCCACTGCTGGCTCAGCATTTTTGCTTTCAATCAAAGCAGCATTTCTTTCAGTTTTTGTAATACTTTTTCCCCCTTTGGCATTTTCATTAGAAGGCCAACACAAAAAAAACCCAAAAACACCTCAACAATCCCTGAGTGAAAGTTATGAGCAGCCTGACACCTGGTAATGAGATATTTCAAGCTATGGCCTGGCACTTTTATGGTGTTTCTAAACCAAGCACTCAATCAAGCAAACTTAGAAAGAATGGAAAGTTTGTTACTCCCGGGCATGTCTTAAGGTTTTTCAGCTTCCATTTCGGCAATGGATGAATACAGTACAAATAAGGCAGGCAAATACCTGGCAAGTAAATACTTTTGCCACAGTATAATTATTCCTCTCAACAAAAAGTCTTTCAGGACAGCTCCTGAGACAGTACTCAGCATTCACAACTGACCTGAGAAGCTCTTGGGTCCTTTGATTTGAAAGGCCTTGTGATTTTGCTTGAGGCAGAGCTCAGATAATCCCTTTGTCTATCCACTCTTTTGCAGCTCTGCAATCCACCAGTCAGCTTCACTCAAAGTTTAAACAGGACAGAAAAGGGCCAAGGTTGGCTTTCTCCACATGTTCTTACCTTAGAACAAATGCAGAAGAGATGAGAAATCTTACTACTGTTGCAAAGTAGCACCTGACAGATGCTGCCTGCTGAACTACTCGAGTGATGGGTGGTTTGCCCAGAAGCTGCTGCCATGAGGCCCTTCACCCCATGAGGACTGGCAGTCAGCATCAGCCTAGTGCACAGGCCCTGAGCAAAGCTCCCCTCCCACGCTCCAGAAACCTTGGGGTGGATGGGACAGAGTGGGCTGCAGGCAAAAGAACAAGCAGCACCTTCCTGCACAGTCACTACTGCTCCCAGCTGGGGACACTGGGGATGGGCAGCCAGAAGCACACAGCTCTCAGGTACAGAAAAGCAAGACAAGAGTAGGATGCAAAGGCCACAAAGGGCTACAAAGATGATCAGGGGACTGGGATATCTTTCTTATAGGGAAAGGTTGTGACACCTGGGGCTGTTTAGCCTGGAGAAGACCGAAGAAGGACCTCATCATCACTTACAAGCATCTATAGAGTAGATGTCAAGAGGATGGGGTGACACTTTTTCATTTTTCTCATTTTTTCTGTTGTCTCCAGTAACAGGACAAGGGGTAATAGACAGAAGGTGGAACACAAAAAGTTCTACTTAAACATAAGGATAAACTTCTTCACTGTTGAGGTGAGAGAGCCCTGGCACAGGCTGACCAGGGAGGGTGTGGAGTCTCCTTCTCCTGAGGCTTCCAAACCCCCTTGGATATGTTCATTGTGTGACCTGATCTAGGTGAACCTGTTTCAGCAGGGGGTAGGGCTGGATGATCTCTAGAGGTCCCTTCCAACCCCTACCATTCTGTGATTCTATGAAAATGAGCAGGCTATCCCCAGCAGAAAGGCTGGTAAACTGCACACATAAGCAACCAACTTAATCTCCACTCCCAGCTCCTCAGAAGGCAATAAAGCCTTCACCCAGACACACACACGTCTGAGATTAATTTCCTGTCAGATAATTGTGATGGTTTCACTCCCCTCCTGCTCCAGACACAGCTTGTGTTAAGACTGTTGGCTGTGTCCAGGCTGACAGGAGTCCCAGGGGACTGGCAAGGGATGTTTCACCCTCATAGAAGCTCTAAAGCACCTGAAAGCATAGAAGAGCTGCTGCGGGCAGGCAGCTCTGGCACAGAGACAGGGGAGAAGAGCCAATCTGCTGTGCTGTTGCCTTGCTTGTCTCCTGTTTGACACAAGGAAGAGAAGGTTTTCTCAAAGCACAGCCATGCTCAGGCCACTCACTCACTCCTCCCACAAGTGATGGCATCCCAACCTCAGTGCTAAATTGCAGAGACGAGAAAATCATCCTCAGTCTGCCCAGAACAATCCATTGGTAGTTTTACACACACATAGATATGAGTAAAGAATCCTTCTCATTTCAAGCTGTACTATTATGCTAACTACAGAAACATAAATATGCCACACTGTAGCTAATAAATGTCATTCACATCAGTATTTATTCCAAACATGTTTCTCCCATCATGTCTGTTCTGCCTGGAACTGCTCATCACTAAAGAGGAGACCTTTATTTCTAGCAATTTAAGCAGACAGGAGAGAGTTAGCAATTAAAGCACAGTTTTGTACAGCTTAATTCTTTTTATTTCACCTGCCAGGGAGCATTATCTGCTATCACTGAATCTATTTCTAGAGCTGCCACTTACCAGCTCTGGGTTTGTATTTCACTGAGTTGCCCACCTAGGCACAGGGCTGACCCCGGAGGGGCAACAGGCTTGTGGTTCTCAGACCCACTCCTTGCACTGTAGGACTTGGTCTCTGTCAGGAAAATGGGCTCAGAGTCCTTTTTACCAGAGATTGGGTCCATTCTGATGCTCTAGGTGGGCTCTCAGCCAGCGCTGCCCTGCATGGGTGGCCACCAGCCAAGCTCGTGTCCAGGCACCTTCCATTGTTCTCTTGAAGGACCATTTCTCTGCTTATCAAAGGCTGGTGAGGACCTAATGCCAGTCAATAAAAGTATTTTGGAGCTAAAAACAGTCTCCCAATTGTTGCTCTGCTCACAGAGCAAACATTCACCTGGCATGTGACAGAGGAATTTAGTGCTCCTGCCATATACATAGAATCATGGAATGGCTTTGGCTGGGAGAGACTTTTCATCTCATCTTTCACCTGACGATGCTTCACACACACAGTAACCGGGCATCACACCAAACTCAGAAACTCCTGCTACCTCAGCTGAACTGGAACTATTTTTTCACCTTAAACCAAAAATAGAAGCAAGTCAGAAATCCTTCACCAGTGTGGAATACAAGCAAGGCTTTGAGCTGTGCCCCAGAGGGACACCCACCTGCCCATCCACAGCACAGCAAACACAGCTCTCGGCTCACACAGAGGCGATGTGTGCACTCAGCCCTGGGACACACAGCCTGACAGAGTGGGGGAGAAATGCTTTCCAATCCGAGGAGCACAGATACTTAACCAAGGAGGCTAATGCTGCTGCCCTGAGGAACAAATCCCAGGGACTGAAAGAGGGCCAGCACTAATTACCAGCCCACGCAGTCTTGTGGGTTACATGTTGAGGATCCTGTTATGCAAGAACACAGCTGGGCATGTCACTGCAAGCCAGGACATAAGCATCCATGTGAGCTCAGAGGTATAGGGAGGAAAGGAAAAATAATCCTTTCCTTTTCCCTTGACTTTTTTCATTCTTATGGCTAAAGGTCTGATTTATAAAGATTAATAACCTAAAGTTCTCGTTGATGTTCCTAGGCTTTGTTTTTAAAACTGCACAAGACAGTGGACCAAACACCAATTAGGCCCCATCCCTAGGGCTTAGTGAGACTCAGAAGGTAGCCCAGAGGTGGGTTTCAGCAGCAGATTTTCTTTTAACCTCACTTGTTATCTGCTTTTCTCCTCCTGCTCCCAAGTATAATACTTGCTCCTTCCTGCTTACAGCCTGGCCCAGCTGAAAGGACAATTTACTTGCATCAGTGGAATATGGTAAGAATGGTTATGGCACGTTTCTTCCTCACAACAGAAGAGGCAAATCCCACTCTAATCTGGCTGGGGAGGTGCAGATGAAGGGTGTTGCACATATACTTTTTTATGCAAGAATATGTAGTAAGTGTTTTGCTGCTCTTTTCCTATTTTCTTATATTAGGGCAAGAGAGACACCTAGAGATCACAGGCAGGGGACTGCAAGCTTCTGGAAAACCAGCTTTCTGTAGAATGGGTTGCATGATGTGTTTAGAGAGTGGGAATGATCAATAAAATGAATGAAATTTGAACCAAATCAACTCCTGGTTGTAACTGGTGAAGACTGAAGAGGAAGTATCAATGGATTAGAGTAGCAGGAATGCTCTCCATTTCCATGGCCTGCCTTCACACAACACTACGCCCAAACTGTGAAGAAAAGCACTTCCTTGGCAGACAGAGTTTGGGGTGGGTCACATACCTTGCTAGGGCACCCTATCCAAAAGTAAGCAACACTATAGGAACACATATGCAATGACAAAGTGTGGCACTAGCAGACAAAACCCTCATTGAAATGTAAGTCACCCAGCCTTGGAATGTGAATCTTGCCCTTTAAATCCCAAACCAAAAGCTCACGTGCATCCCACCAGCACAACCGCACCAACAGCATCGCTGTTCTCAACTCAGTCACACAAGACTGATGAGATGGGGGTCAGGAAAATTATAGCCCAGAACAGGTAGAACAAGCTACCCATTGCATTACAACATGCCCCCTGACCCTTTTGTTTTTATAGGCCAGTTCAGCATTCACTTTAACAGTGTTTTATGTCACTATAAAAAGCATAAGTGGCGGTTGCTGTGTTACTTCAGCTGGCTGATCTCAGACATCCTATTGCATGACACTGTTGCATGGCACTACAATTTGATCAGCTACAACTGCACAGTGACCACTGCCCTGATGCCAATGCAAGGACAAAACACACGTCCCCAGAGGTTTTGCTCAGATAGCTGAGTGTCACAACCAGTGGATGGAGGAAACAGGGTTGTAAGGCATGCAACACAGCTGTAGCAGTCAGCTACATTTAGTCTACTGAAGGAGGCAGACACAAATGTGATTACCTCGTTAGGCTGAGGCTTCTCACCAGCACAGCAGAGATTTTGCAAAAGGGGCTTGAACTTGCTTTGCTGCTTCCTGGAGTAATCGGCGTAGCTTCGCTCTGCCTGCAAAGGCAGCCTCACCACTAGCATAGCCTGCAGTTCTCTTTTGCTCCCTCACACCTGGAAAGAACTAAACAGGGTGAAACTAATAGAAACTGGACATAAATAATAATATAAACAATAATACAAATATAAATAATAATATAAAGTAACCATGAGCCAGCAATGTGCCCTCGTGGGCAAGAAGGCCAATGGCAGCCTGGGATGCAGCAAGAAGAGTGTGGCCAGCAGGTCAAGGGAGGTTCTGCTCCCCCTCTCCTCTGCCCTGGTGAGGCCTCATCTGGAGTCCTGTGTCCAGTTCTGGGCTCCTCAGCTCAAGAGGGACAGAGAACTTCTGGAGAGAGTCCAGCACAGGGTCACCAAGATGATCAGGGTACTGGAACATCTTTCATATGAGGAAAGGCTGCGGGAACTGGGGCTGTTTAGTCTGGAGAAGAGGAGATTGAGGGGAGATCTTATTAACATTTATAAATATCTAAAGGGTGGGTGTCAGGAGGTTGGAGAAGCACTTTTTTCGGTTGTATCTAGTGATAGGACAAGGGTTAATGGGATGAAGCTGGAATACAAAAAGTTCCATTTAAGCATAAGACATAACTATTTCACTGTTGAGGTGAGGGAGCCCTGGCACAGGCTGCCCAGGGAAGGTGTGGAGTCTCCTTCTCTGGAGGTCTTCAAAACCCACCTGGACAGTTCCTGTGCGACCTGATCTATGTGGACCTGCTTCTGCAAGGGGGTTGGACTAGATGATGTCTAAAGGTCCCTTCCAACTCCTACCATTCTATGATTCTATGAAATTCAACAGGAATGAGGTCTGGGGCCTCTGTTATACCAAGGTCAGGGAAGATAAATGAGAGTCTCTTCTGGACTTAATTCCCAACTCAGATTTTGGAAGGCAGAACAATTTTCTTGGTGACATGAAGATTATTTTCCCCCCTTTTACTCTGTATGTTCTTTTTGGGTGGCTTTCCTTCCACCACATTCAGCCAGTGAAACTCCAGCTGGAACACACATCAGGTGATTAAGGACATCCAGTTCTCTGCTGGCGGAAAACTAGCACACCAAGAAGAATCCACATGCTGAAGCATCAGCACACTGCTGAAACCTGTGTAACACAGACCAAGCATGACTAAAACACTGCCACAGGTGACACATTTTACCAGGTTGCAATTTAGTTGTTAATCAAATATCTGCACACCCTTTCATTTTGGGTACTGTGTGAGAAAAGACCCAGCTGGTACAGCCTGTCCTGGTGGAGCCACGACCCCTTTGGGGATGGCGAAATTCCCAGCAGCTGCCACCACTCTGCCTGTGCTCTCCTGCGACATGGGGCACCCACCCTGTGCATCTCAGCACCCCAACAGCACAGATTTTAATTTATGCTCTCTATATCAATATGTATAGGCTCAAGTTTGCAGCCACAAGCTGGGTAGGAATCAGTTATTGGCTGCTAAACCCAGTGCAGCTGGATCAAGACGGCCAGGACAGCTTCTGAAAGCATGGGTAGCCACGAGGTAGTGGTAGATCCATGACTATATTAAAAGTGGTCCTAACAAAGGTCAAACTCTCATTACCTTGGCCAGAAACACAATATTTCTGTGCACACATTGTCCTCTGGTTCTAGTGCATTTATGAGATTATTCCTACATATCTCATAAAATAAACCAGACTGGATCGACTTAAAACTAAATGGAAAGTTCTATGCCTTCAGACATCCTCACTCACTTCATCTTAGGGGATCAGGTTAGTGGAAATCTTTTTTTCCCCAGCAGAAGGTGCACTTCTGTGTGTCAAGCAATACAATTTACCCAGTTATTCTTGTCACCTCCTCTGCCAGCACTTCTGTCTACCTAATGATATTTGTAACCAAGACCAAATTAATCCAGGTCATGAACTGGTAGTCAAAATTACATCACACCAGAGTGAGCAGATGGTGAGCAGGAGAACTAAAACAGATACATTTCTTTTTAAATGGAACTGCATGAGTGAAAGAGCAGCACTTGAGTAGAGGAAGCACCAGAGGTGTGAGTGGGAACTGAGGCCACCAGCTTCTGAAATTCTTTGGCTCTGGACTAAACTGTGGTTAAATCCACCCAGATGTTTGCCTGATACTTGCATTAGGTGGCAGTAAGACACCGAACAATAGATAGTCTCGTCTTAAAATGAAGTTAGCTAAATAGCATTAGACAAAACACAAAACTCTTGTCATTTGAGAGTGTGTCATTTAAAGTAAAAACCTTAAACCAGCAGCTTTGGCAGTCCCAGATCCTTTAAAAATAACATCTCCTCTGCTCTGCCATCAGCCTCACCCACACATCTTGACTCACTCCTCACGGTGCTGCCCGTTCCTGCACCCTGCATCCAGACCCCAACCAGTCACTTCTCATTCTTCACTGCTGTGCAAGAACTGCTCAGTGCCAGATCCCCTGGGAAGATCTCTAAAGCCTCACTCATCACTTCAACCCATTTTCTCTCCCTGCTTTCTGCTGCACTACCACACATGCTTGTCTGTCCTCACTGGCTTTCATCTAGACTGTGGTAGGCGTGGAAGCGTCTGAGATACACTGGAGACCAGGGTTTAATTACTGCCAGCATTTCTGGTGCAAGTAATTGGCACATGAGCTTGAGAAAACACACGCTCCATTCAGGGGAATGTCACTGATTGAGTTACCTGTGGCAGAAAACAAACAAAATGACAGGGAGGACAAAATGCATTTCCAGGGAAGTGACTCTGACACGCTGGGCTGTTACCCCGGTGCTGTATTTCGAACATCCATACTTACTGTCACCTGCTGGATTACCTTCAATCAGGTTCTATTGCATCAAACACAAAAGATATTACTTTAGTGGGCCGAGTACAAGGGAATTCAGGATATTTAGCTCTGCAAGCGCAGGGACAGCAGCAGCAATGTCAAAGCCCTCCTCGGGCTCCCAGCACACAGCCCCGCTGCATTCTCCAGCCATTCGAAGGCAGGTGCTGCCACCTGCTGACAACTTCCCACAGAGAGGAATTTCTGAACCCACTGCAGGCTGCTCGAACATTTTTTGTCCTGTTCAACGACGACGTTAAGGAACAACAGAATTCGGAAACTCTGGTCATTCATCCGACAAAGAGAGCAGGTTGTACCCTGCAAATGGACCATCAACACCTCTCCCACCGGCTGACAGATTAATAGGTGATATTCACAACTCCAGTTTGAGTTCCATCTTACCACGTGTGACAAGGACCATGGATGTTTGCCGCCTTGTGATCAGCTGAGCAGGTAAGAGGGACTAGAGGCAGTGCAGCACCACCACACACTATCCATACCATGATATGCATAACCAGTCCCCGGGATAACGGCCAGGCAAACGGCTCTGGTCACACAGACCCGTGCACATCGGGCTTGGTGAGCAGAGGCAGAGCTCCAGCCAAAAGGCCAAGGCTTCTCTCCATCTGCAAGGGTTTGGAGGGACACAATCACCTCCAGCCTCATTGAACATTAGATCAAGGGGTATCCAGGAGAGCACTGGCAGTAAAACAGGGCAATTCAGGGGTTTGCAGCACAAATGCTCTCCACAGGTGTCACCCACCCCCAGGCTTTCCCCACCTGAAGGCTAACTGCCTCTATCCTGCCCAGGATGTCATTGATGTCCCCCTCCCCAAGCACCTTCTCCAAATTAACACTTCGCCTCAGTTGCCAGTTGCAGTCAGTACTGTACATTCAGCTTTGTGCCATTTCCCTCTCACCTCTCCCTATTAATCCTTCTAGCACCCAAAACAACAGTTAGCTTTCACCCACACACTGCTTTCCCAAGGCACAAGCCCTCAACTCTGGAGAACATCACTGAGGCTAAAGAAGCAGCACTCTCAGCTTTAAAAATGTGTCTTGAGAGAATTTCTGCAAACCCATTGAAAGCAGTTGTGCCACAAGGCATGTCATAACCCTGCGTGTCAGCTCCTGACTCCTGCTTCAGGAATTCCTTCCCTCTCAGCCAGCAGTGACTGACCAGGAGCAGAGCTCTCCTCAGGATGCTGCAGACTCAGCCCTGATCAGCCACATCAGCTTCGACGTGCTGAGGCAGCATTTGTTACACTGTGGAGAAGGTGCACCTGCTGCTGCAGCCTTCCCTCCTAGTCATTCCTTTCACACTGGAGTTATAACGTACTCTTAATTCTACAGAAGTCATTGGGTTTGCTTGGGAAATAAACTCACACAGTCCATTCCCTACTGGTCCATCAACTGAGAGTATCAGACATTCTCTTACTTCAAAAGAGTCTCTGTGGTGGCAAAAGACATCCAGAGGTAAACTGGTTCAGAAAAACTGACGTGGGTGTCCTGTACAATTGGTTTAAAACATGAATGTCAAGCTACCAAGGAACTTGAAGCAATAGTAAATTCATCTAAAGGAAGCCTTGAAGTGTCAGGGACCTTCTCCCATCAGGTACCAGAAATGGGTGTCCTATTCTGGTCTGGATTTTATAGTAAGGAACCGTGGAACCTTGGCATGATCTTCAGGGTTACTCTGAGCAAGAAACGCTAAATGTCATGCGTGTATCACACCTCGTACTGCAGAATGAACTTCATTCAACGTAGAAAACAAACCTGGAACAAATAGCTTGATTTGACAATGACAAAAGGATCCAGACTTCTGACTTCTAACTCCTCCTTGTAATTCAGCTTACAGATCCTCATCTTCAGCTAAGCAAATTTGGTTCAAACCAAGAACTGTATCAATCACATTTGCATGTTTGGATGTCATCTGCCATCCGCACTCTTGGACCCCAACCAGCTGGTGACTGAGACAAAACAGCCAAACTAGTCATTTTATTCTCTCCCTGCTCCTCTCAGTCAGCTGCATGTCCCTTTGGGGATACCACCAGGACACTGGGGTGAGAGCTCTGTGCAGATGTGAGATTCTTGTTCCTCAAAGAGCCACCACATCAGGTAGGACTGTGCTGCCTGTCAACAGATGGATGAAACTCCTTCGCTTCACAGCATCACCATCTTTTCTCAGTAAACAGTAACAGACTGACCAAGTTACAAACTACAGACTTTGTGCCTGAAGACACTTCCATCCCAAGGCTCTCTGCAAAGCTTTGTGATGCCATATCACCTTCAAGACATAAGATTTGCAACTCCAGCAACTGCAGACATTGAGCACCAGACACATCACCGAGAAGGAAGGTTGTTTCTGTCAGAATCACAAGTCCAACAGCTGCTTAATAGCTCATTGGGACAGGCTTGCTGCATTGCTACAGGCTCCTTGCTGATCAAGGCTCCAAATAAAGCAAAAGAAGGCAAGATATTCCCAACTGCTGCCCAAAGACAATGCAATCAGCCAGAAGCTGCTTCCCACTCTCCACCATATGCAAGAAGCTCTTCAACTGCAGTCACCTGCTCTGTGCACTGCCTGGGAAGAATCACAGAATCTCAAGGGCTGAAAGGGACTTCAAAAGATCTAGTCCAACTCCTGCCAGAACAGGACCACCTAGAGTAGGTCATACAGGAACTCATCCACGTGGGTTTTAAATGTTCTCAGAATAGACTCCACAATCCACCTGGGCAGCCTGTTCCAGTGCTCCCTCATCTGAACAGTGAAGAAATTCTTCCCTTTGTTTCTTTGGAACCTCTTATGTTCCAGCTTATACCCACTGCCCCTTGTCCTACCATTGCACATCACTTTTCTCTATCAAGTACCTTATGCTGTCATGCATCTGATACCCGAAACAGACCAACAATGCCAAACACTCACCACCTCAAATTTCCTTGCTCCAATACCTGAAAGAAATCCCACAGCAGCATCTTTGTGGCACCACACAGTGCAGCTGCACAGCAACCACCTACCCAAAAACCTGATGTTTCAAAGAACTATGTAGACATTTTAATAAAAAGAGTAAAATCCTCCTACCTCAGGTACTCTGTACACCATGATCACAGAATCATCATTTCTGTTGGAAAAGACCTTAAGATCACAGAGTCCAACCACTAACCTCACACTGCCAAGGCTATCACCAAATCATGTCCCTCAGCTACATGGCTTTTCAGTATATCCAGGGTTGGGGACCTCCACCACCTTCTGGGCAACCTGTGTCGGTGTCTAACAACCCTCTCAATGAAGAAACTTTTCCTAATGTCCAATCTAAACCTCCCTTGGCATAATTTGAGGCCATTTCCTCTCTTCCTGTCACTACATGTCAGAAGAGACTGACCCTCCCCTTATTGCAACCTCCTTTCAGATAGCTGTAGAGCGTTATCTCCCCTCCACCTCTTTCTCCCCAGCCTAAATACTCGCAGTTTCCCTCATCAGACTTGTGCTCCAGACATATCACAAGCTTTGTTGCCCATCTCTGGACATGCTCCAGGATCTCCATATCCTTCTTGTAGCGAAGGGCCTAGAACTGGAGACAGCACTCCAGGTATAGCCTCACCAGCACTGAGTACAAGGGGACAACGGCTGTCCTGGTCCTGCTAGTCACACTATTTGACACAAGCCAGGATGCTGTTGGCCTTCCTGGCCACACTGCTGTAAGATATGGAACAAGTCTGTGATCTGAAATCAAACTTCAACCACCTTAATTATTCCAGTCCCACATCTCATACCTTTTAAACTGTAACAAGGAAATACCTTCTCACGAGGCATCTTCTATTATTTAGCCAAAAGGGTGAAAATACAGCATCACAGTCAAAAAGGTGAAACTACAGAGTCACATACATGTAACAGTGACCCATAACTGTCATGCACATGGTAACTATTAAGTGTCACATCATTAACAGAAATGAAAGTTGTGACCAGGGATGGTGCAGGATCTAAACGTCATCCGAAGTCAGTTGGAACTTAAGCACCACTGCAGAGCTGTCTGTTACCAGCACCACCAGAGGTAGTGTTCGAAGCCATTAAATACCAACTGGAAACACCAGAGTCCATTTGAACAATTTATTAGTATCCTCTTTTTTTACAAGTTTTAGAAAAAGAACCCCAGGATTTTGCCTCCTGTGTGTTTTCGCCTCGCCTCCTCATGGTCCATGATGCCAGCTGAGGTTGTCAGGACAATGTACCTGCCAAGAGAGAGAACATCTGCTCAGTTCACCGCCGTGCTCCGGCAGCACTGGTGTCCCCTCTGTAGGACACCAGCAACACCTGTCAGAATGGGTCTAACAGAAGGAAGATGAGGTTATCAGACACCAACAAGGAACTCCTCTCCCAAGCACAGCACTGCAGCATGCAGAGAACATGCTCTTCTCCAGCTATTTGCTAAGTCTCAGTAAGAAGTTTTCTTGTGCATTCCCATTGTATGGTCAGTTCAGCTGTTGTAGCAATGTTACAGTTTCTACACAAAGTCTGCTTCTCTTTCAAGCTTTTTTCCCCCAAGCAGGCAGAGCTGCCATGTTACCAGACAACCCCCCAGCCCCCAGCACTGTGCCCAACTGTGTTCCCAGCCCCAGGCACCAGATCAGCAGAGTATCTGAGTCTGGACTGGCAGCCCTGGTCACTGCCAGTACCCGTGGCTGCGCTACCAGAGCACCTCACACAGCTTCCTGGCGCAGAACCTTGGCCCACCGCTCCAGAAATACTTGGAAGCCCTGAGACATCACACACACAAGCAGCTCCAGAGTGTGCCACTGGAGCCACAGGAACAGAAATGAGGAGACACTGTTCAGCTCCCTGTGATGGGAGGGACAGGCAGGACAAGCCCCTGAAGGCTCTCAGCTCTTCCACCCCGCTGCACCGAGGTCTGTTACTCCCCTCAGTGGATTTGCAGAAGTAAATATATACTGCAGAGTAGTAAGACTGTTTATGTTGTGGAGGTTTGTTAACAGAGGCTCTGAGTCTCTTATCACTTAGCATCAACTTACACGCAACCAGAAAGTTTAAAGTAATTCAACCTCTTCTACTGACCTGATAACTTACATGACTGCTACCCTATCTGTATGTGGCCCCTAATAAAATAAAAGAAGAGAAAAGCCCTATTTTCCCTGTGAACTGTAGAAATGGTGAAAGCAGGATTTACCAAAGGGAAGAAAAGACAAGTCCTTGCTTAGCAGTGCCCCTTTAAAACTGGTGAAAGAGAGCATTTATAAGGAAGGTGCATTTTAGGCTGGTATCTACCTCCAGACTGATCAAAGGGGAAAAGTGTGGGGGGAGTCTAACTGAGGTGGTACGAAACCATAACAAATCCTCACCATTTTTACATGACACAGATTAAATTCTTTCCATACTTACCCAAACTGACGTGAAGGCAGTAGGTTGTTCTGCCACTTTTCCAAATCCTTCAGCTGAACATCAAATCTGGGACTGATTACACCACACTACAAAACAAAATTCCACGACAAACTTTATAAACTGGGATTTGCACATTTGTCATTCCAATTAACACAACTGCAACTGAAATATTTTTAGCAGAACAAGATAGCAGAAGACTACCCCAGCAGCATATCCCCTTGCTTAAAGTGTGAAACAGCCCTTCCTCCCACCCAGGTCAGAGGTCAGTTGAGATTCTCACACAGCTACTCAGCTGTGACTTCCTCAGCCTTGCTGCCTCCTCCTCACTTAAACAGAGTGACTTATGCTGCTGCTGAACCCAAACAAACAAATTAATGGCTAGATCTAGCACAAGAGGCTACTGTAAACCACTAAAGAGGAAGCATCCTCTATCATCAAAAAACCTGCAGTTACTCAGGGACATTCCACTTATCATCACACACAGTTAGCAAAAAAATACCTGTAGATTTTAAAGAGGGGGAAATTACCATGCATAAAAGTTACTGAAGTTCTCAAGTGAAACGTGGTACTTCCTCAACATGACCACTGCTACCACCTCCAGTTACCTCACTGGCTCTAACTACCTTAATAAATACCCAAGAGCAAAACAGAAGCACACCTTCCTGCACAGGTGGATGTTCCTCTGAACCAAACCACTGTTTCCTTATTGTAATTACTGAGAGAAACATTATATCCACCTGCACCCTCCAAGACCCATCAGTGTGTCACTCCCCAAGGAACACTAAGCTCCAACCTGACACACCTTATTGTACTACAGATGCAGAACACCTATACTTTGGGTGGTGTTGGAATTCTATGTCCACTACACTCAAGTAATGTTCAGCTGCAGTATTTGTTCATCATGGAAACAGTCCCAAACATATTCTAACCAAGGAACTTTTTTTGTTTCATTAGTAAAGAGCCACCTTTCCCCTAAACAGCTTAATTGGAAATGACAACACACAGCAAGCCATCAGAGAACTAGAAAGCTTGGCATTTTGAGATAAAAGCATTTAAAACATTTCCAAAACATATATGAATTAATACTTCCTATGCCCCAGGAACTTAAAAAGCACTAATTAACACAAGATTCAGTTTTCCCTCAACTGCAAACAAAGCCCATCTAGCAGCAAAAAATTTCTCAGCTTTTGTAAGTATTAAATGTCAACTGGAAAACGACACAGCTCCCAGCTCAAGACAAGTGCTCTAGACAGCTCACACATCAAAGAAATTGAGACACCACTAGGCAGCCAGGAAGACTTTACAGGGAGAAAAACACACAGCACTCACAAGCAGTTTCCTTGAGTGTGTGTTTTACATCCTCTGACCTCAAAATAAATTGTCAACCATACCATCACAAATCCAGAAACATTAACCACATTTGATAACCACTGGTAACACTCTTATTACCATTGCTTACATGGATTCAACAAATGCCACTTTCATGACAAGTCATTCTTTCAGAACTGGAGCAGAAAAATATTTCATTTCAGTTTCTTTAAACACCTTCACAGAATCATAGAATGGCATGGGTTGGAAGGGACTCTGGGGATCATCCAGTCCAACCCTCTGTCAAAGTGGGTCCACGTAGATCAGGTCACACAGGAACATGTCCAGGAGGGTTTGGAAACCTCCAGAGAAGGAGACTCCACGCTCTTCCTGGGCAGCCTGGGCCAGGGCTCCCTCATTTCAACGGCAAAGAGGTTTTTCCTTGTGTTTAACTGGAACTTTTTGTGTTCCAGCTTAAGTCCATTACCACTTAGAGAACTGAATTCAGGAAGACCAATCCTACCTTGTTGAGTCTGCCTGTGAGATTGACAACAATCTTCCCAGCTCTGTGATCATCAATGATCTCAAATTCGCCAATGTAACCTACAAAAGATTACCAGACAAATCAAGCACACAACACCCAGCTACAGTAATAAAACCCAACTAACTACATCATAGCAAACCAGCTCAAGCATCTTGGGTTTACTTTTAGTCAAAAAAGCACCTTAATACCACGACATCCAGAGACACCAAGAAGAAGAGAGCGAGGGCTGTGCAGTCTGAGACTCACCGTGCTTCATCATCACGGTGAGGAACCGGACGATGACTTTGGAGCACGGCCTGATGAGCACTTGGCGCTTGCCACGCTTCTCGGCATTGTTGATGCTTTTGAGAGCATCGGCCAGAACATTCATGCGCACCATGGTGCCTGTGGGGAGAGGAGAGGAAAGGAGGTTGTGCTTGTGAGCTTTGCAGCAGAGAAATTCTGTGCAGTGCTTTTTATTTAGACCTAGATCTAGACTGACAGTTACATCAAACCTTAAAAAGTATTCTTAATCTGAAAAGCAGATCAAATCACACAGTGGGGTATGCTCAAGAGGACTGACAACTTAGGAAATCTGACACTGGTTGAAACTCGGCTCTGTCAACAAGCACAAATGAAGATTTAAAAGCCACCACCTGTTTTCTCACTAGGACACCTTTCCCAAGTGTACAGTTTTGAACTTTAAAACTCCACTACATGGTACTAGCCCTGTTCAAAAACGAGGTCATACGTGGTGTGAGATGTAACAGATCCTGTTGGGCTTACTTATCTGAAAAAACGCTGCAGGATACAAGTGCAACACAGCACCCTTAGGAAAAAAAACGTGCATCGACTCTTGCATTCCCATGATAAAGACCTGATGCCTGGACTACACGACGTGACAAGACTTGGGACTGTAGCCTCACTGTCAGAACTGGCCAAGAAGGTGCTTCTGTACTGGGCCATAGGGCCACTCCCGAGACGGTCAGGTCCTATAGCACTCGAGAGCTTCTTCCACTAAGCTAGAGCCTCCCAAACGCACAGGCCTGGCTAACTCCTGCCCATGGAGAGATGGCAGCATTCCTGCCTTCGCTGGGCCCGGCCCGCCGCCCTCTTCCCAGCCCTCTGCTACCTCCTCCCGAGCCTCGGCACACGCTCCTAACTCCTTGAAGTCCAGAGGCTCCGCGGCTCAGCTCCCCCGAGCCCTGTCCAGCCCAGCCTCCCTCAGCACGGGCCTTGGCCTGGCTGCCACGCCAGCCCCAGACCCCACCCTCGCCTCCCGCTCCTCATCTCTGCGGAGCGCGGAGCCATAGGCAGGAGTGCACGTCCCCCCACCCTCCACTCCCGAGGCTCCAGAGAGCGCCAGGGGACACGCCGGCGGCCCAAAACCGGCTGGGCCGGTCGGGCGCACTCTCGCGGCCCCGGCGAAGGGGACAGAGAGGACCGCGGAGCGCGGATGGGGGCAGGAGGCGGCGGATGGCAGCCGGGACGTCGCAGCACCCCCCACTCACCGGAGCAGCAAGATGGCGGAAAAGGAAGAGGCCGGGCGCCCGCGCGGGATTATGGGAGGGCCATGGCCGCGAGGTGGCGCGCCGCGCGCGGTGACATCTCGCGCGATTTGACGTCCGAGCCGGGAAGGCGCCGCGCGCCAGGCCTGGGCTCCCTCCCATTGGCCGAGAGTCGCGGATCGCACTTCCGGAGCGCCGCCGCCGCCGCGTTCCCATGGAAACCGCGACGCCTCGCGCCTGGCGGCGCTACGGCGGCGCGGGAGGGACAAACCGCCGCGGAGCCGCCCCGGGGCAGAGGTGGGCCCGTCCCCGCAGCGCGCACGGGCAGCCGTGTCCTCTTTCCGCACGCACCGGGAACAGCCGCTCCGTGTCCCGAGGGCCGACCGCGGGGAGCTGAAGGCCGGAGCCACACCGAGCAGAGAGGCAGCTCCGAAGGGGAATGCGGCTCTCGCCCCAGAGCGGCGCCGAGGCGGGCGGAGCGGCTGCCGGCAGCTCTTCGCGGGACAGCTCTGGCCCTCGCAGTGTCCCCTCGCCTGGCCGTACTCAGCATTCCAGCTGTGCCCAGGGCCGGGCTCACCAGCCCGAGACGCAGGGAACTGGACAGAGCGCAGCAGAGAGACACGGAGATGATGAGGGGACTGGAACGTCTCTCACATTAAGAGGAAATGCTGAGAGACCTGGGGCTCTTTAGCCTGGAGAAGAGTGAGGGGCGGGGGGGGAACCTCATCAACACTTGCAACGTCAACAGTTGATGGGGGTGACAGAAGGATGGCAGGAGGATGGGGGTGACACTTTTTTCTGTTGTCTTCAGCAACAGTACTAAGGGTAGTGGACATAAGCTGGCACACAAAAAGTTCCACTTAAGGAAAAACTTCTTTACAGCTCAGGCTGCCCAGGGATGGTGTGGAGTCTCCTCCCCTGAAGGTTTCCAAACCTATCTGGATGTGTTCCTGCACGACCTGAGTAAGGGGAACCTGCTTTAGCAGGGCTTGGCCTAGATGATCTCTCGAGGTCCCTTCCAACCCCAACCACTCTGTGATTCTATGATTTCCTCAGCTAAGGAGAGTGCTTCCCCATTGCCACCTCGAGATGGCACTGGCACAGCTGCCCACAGATCAGATCTATGACAAATTTTACTGATTGGGTCACGTTTGTCCATAAACTTGTCACTTTTATCACTGTTTATCAACTACAGATAACATCACAGCCTCTTCCCTGCCAGAGGAGCTGTCACTGTACTGTCATGGCTAGTAAAAGTTCTATTATTTCCAGTGAGCTATATCAAGCAAAAAGGTGATTCTGTGTTGGGACACCAGACAGCACACACACACACACCCCTACCCACATTCCCACCTCCTGTTCCTGACCAAGATGCAGTCAACACAAGTTTCTGTATATTCACAATGACTAGGTCTTAAAGTCTGTATTTCAGACTTCAAATTCATTCACAAAGAGCAAGTCTGTAAAGTCTGTTTGTCTCTTTAATCTGTATTTATCTACTCCACAGCTACAATAGATGGTGAGGAGTTCATTTTAAAACAGTCAACTTTTAAAATGCATTAACACAGGTTTTAGCTTTTTAAAGAAAAAGAGTTCAGTTTTTAAAAAAAGGAGGGAGAGGTCATAGAAAAGCACAAACAATTCAGACAGACATATTTACACAGATAAATCAAGGATATTCAACTTGATTTTGTATCCAGACAACAACATTCATATCAAACCAAACGTGCTACACAGCTCCATGACAACAGCAGGTTTTAGAACAATCAGCTGTTAAGGTAACACACCTTAACTGATTCTCTACAGTCTCAGTGCAACAAGTTGAAGTTCACACTACAGCTAAATAACTGAACTACATATTTATATATTCCAGACCCTTACTCAACAAATCACCTGGTATACGCAGCCAAAAAGAAGCAAAACGGATTCAGTGAGACAATGAGCTCACCTTCTGCCCTGATTTGGGGTATGCACCCTCAGCTATGATCATTTTTACTCAGCTAATTGTCCTCCTTCCACAAGGATCAGTAGTAACAACAAGCCTCCAAGTAGTGAAAGCTTTCTGAACTGCCTTTCACACTTGCTGTAGCCACAAAGTAACCATCAGTAATTAGAAGAGTGATGATCAGTGAAATGAACACAGTTACAGAAATGCTAACACACATTTCAATTCTGCTGTTGTATCCTCTTACAGTTTGGGTAAAGACACTTAATAATAAGCTTCATATATAAAAATCTTTCACATCAGATTGGCTGCAGACCCTGGTCAGCACAGCAAGAGAGACACAAACCCACAGCAGTTGCTACAGTAACATTTTCACTTCATCAAGGAGCCAATAAAAAAAAAAAAGCCAGTGAGCAATATGACTTCTATTATCTTAATTACACATTAATTCTCAAAACTGTTCCCAAGGAACACTTTCATTCTTGTAAAAGATTAGGTCTTCATTCATTTTTCTTCTCCTTGTGCTTGAGAAGTTTATTTATCTCCCTCTTCGCCATTCCAACATACTTTGTAATGATCCCATGCTGGTTTAGTCCAGGAAACAGCAACAAGAAACTTACTAGGGAGAGAAAAAAAAAAATTGTTTAATACTCCTTTAAGGAGCTTCTGTCACCTTGCAATTCCTTGCTTCCCTTAAGCCCCATTAACTGCTTGAAAACAGAAAAATATAACCCTATGACCAAAAACAACAACCCAAACAAAAAAAAAAAGTCACCACACTGACACAATCAGAAATTACTTCTAGCAGCTTCATGCCATTTCAGGGAGACAACAAAAAAGCTACATCCGTTTTTCCTGCTGCACTTACCAATAAGATAGGTCAGAAAGAGATTGTGAACTTGCTGTCCAATCCAGGCCACCACAGCAAGAGAAAAAACCATGGTAATGAAGTACTAAAAAATGAAAAGGGAGCAGTTACCACAGATCTCTTGGGAGTTCTCCCCCTTCCCTCCAGTACCTGCAACACTTCAAGCTAACTTGAAACTTGCTGGCCCTTCCAAACACAATACCTATGTGCGGGCTTGTCAGCATTGAGATTAGAGTCTACAATTATGTTTTCTTTCCAGACCATTAGTTTTACTGGACACCAGTTCCTTTCTGCCCAGATATCCTTAGTCATCTACACCATCCCCACTGACACAACTCACAACCCCACACAGTACCAGCATCTGGTTTTGGGACAGTGATCTCAGTATCATGTACCTGACTCCTTATTAAGATTTCTTTTTGGATAGTTCATGTACACTGGCAACAAGCCATGTTGCCAAAAATCTACCCCCAAAGAAACTGAGTTTAACTTTATCTTAATATCAAGAGCATGCTCCTAACTGCACAGTATTGTAAGTTTAAAGTCATTTATCTTGCCACTCCAGGTTTGAAGAAGATTAGATGCAACTGGCATCAACAGCCAAAACTGCTGGTTCTTGGTATGAAAAACCAGTTTCCTCAAACAAAACAAAATCAATACAATCTTTTAACAATAGAGATGAACTCCTGTAACTCAATACCATTTTGGGTTTCTCTTCCTTCAGTGTGAAGAGCCGTTTCCACCAGCCAACAATCCGGCGACGGGATTTTATCAGATTGCTGCAGATCTCATGAAATCTCTGCTGCTGCTCCGTGGTCCTTTTATCAGAGGGGGGAAACAAAAAAGAGTCAGAAATAAGGATTTAAGATTTCATCTGAAGTTTTATTAAATCCTCTATGGTGTTTTTTCCAGGAGTAAAAATGTATCCAGGACTTATCCCAGCACTTGCTACACTTACATTTATGCCTTGTCTTCACTGAGCCCTGTAATGCAGTTGCCTGTGTAATTCTGCTGTACACTGACTCTTAAACAGACTCCCAAAGAGAGGCCACATTCCAACTAGAAGCCCATTGATTTTCATCTGATACCAGTGTGATACACACAAGTAGTGTGATATCTGTTACCATCACAAGTCTGTTTCAGTTGCCTACAATCATTCACATTCTCTGCATTACTCTTTTCCTTGGTCATATTTACTACTGTCACTCTTTCCAAGCATATAGTCCAATATCCTTATTCATAATTTTAGTTATCGGTATCTATTATTGATTAATTACTAAAAAGCTAGTTTAGCAGAACAAACTACCATTGCAAGAGTTATCTTTAAGAAAAAAGAAGAATTAAGGACATCTTACTAGTGTCTTCACTTCATATATTAGAGAGATTGCCAATTTCTTACTACCATAACTCTACTAAGTAATCATTTGATACTTGCAAGTCAGGTAACCATTTTGATAAAGTTCGTATTTATTTTGCAATCAAACTGTTTTAATTCAAGCTTTCCTCACCATTTATTAGAGCCAAAGATTCTAGGTGCAAGAGCAGGAACAAGATAATCAGCCAGACAGAGGAACATAACCAAACAGGAGACACCTGAAAGAACTGATGGGTCTAAGTAGTAGATCATCCTGCAGAAAGAAGACAAGAGAAATGAGTTCTGGATGTTCAGACTGCTAAACATCAGACATATTTAGTAATCTCTTCAAATTAGCTCAAGATTTCAAACAGCAGACATATCCTTTTGTCCAACCTCAAAAAAGGTGAACATTTGCTCCTATTACTAATAAAAAGAGGTTTAAGTATTTCGACACTATTACAAAGAACCACAGAAAAAACCCAGAGTTTTCTTAATGTACTATAAAAGAAAATACAATACAGCACATATAGTAGGAAGTTCAGTGGAAGTAAAAATTCATTATTGCTGCACTCTCAGAAGTCAATATCTAGTGAATGTAACAGCAGCTGAGGGATGAGGATGAGTGAGAGAACACACTAAATAACCAGGTAGAGAGAAAAGCTCTAACCTTGTTGGTTCTTAGGTAAATCACAGCATTCTGATGCATGACAGGTTGTCTTTGCTCTAACCTGTGAGAGCCAACCAAATCTGGTTTGGATAAGGAGTTATAAATCTCTGATAATGGCAGTGTTGTGCTTTGATATATTAAATGTCATCACTCAGATCAGCAGTATGGCTGCTGGACAAGGACCAGCTCATCTCCTAAGCAGCTGTTAACCCTCAGTTGTGCTTCGTGCTACTTATTTGCACTTGACAGAACTTATTGAACACTGAAATAAAGAAATGAATTGCACAGTCCCTTGCAAGGCCAGTCTTTCTGTACATCTGGCACTGTGCTACTCACTGAATGTTCATTTCTGATGCCGTGCCAGTTCAGAACCTGAAGTAGTTCTGCCTACTTCCTCAAAGTATTAATTCTACACAAGATTTTCCTACTATAACCACTGAATTTATAACAGGATACCCTGAAGTTCATGCAAGTGCTCATTTTAAAAGCTACTTTTCCGTTTCACTTGATTTCCACTCTCATTACCTCTGTTGAAGATCATAAAATTTATATTAGGCAGAAGACCAATTATCCCAGCCTTACCTAGTTCTACATTTATTTTTATCATAGAATCATAGAATGGTAGGGGTTGGAAGGGACCTTTAGAGATCATCTAGTTCAACCCCCCTGCAGAAGCAGGGTCACCTAGATCAGGTCGCATAGGAACACGTCCAGGTGGGTCTTGAAGACCTCCAAGGAAGGAGACTCCACACCCTGCCTGGGCAGCCTGTGCCAGGGCTCCCTCACCTGAACAGTGAAATAGCTTTTTCTTATGCTTAAATAAAACTTTTTGCTCTCCATCTTCATCCCATTACCCCTTGTCCTGTTGCTAGATACAGTAGAAAAAAAGGATGTCTCAAACTCCTGACATCCACCATTTAGATATTATAATTCTCTTCCTTACTCAATTGGCAAGCTCCAGAGCTGGCATGGACACTTATCTGTACAAGGCAGGTTGGGGTCACCTTGACTACTACCCATGTTACATAAAAGCAGGTAGAAACGCCTCCACTGAGCCAGTTCTATATCTCCAGTCCCGAGACTAGTAACATTCTCCTATCCTCTTGGCTGAAAGTTACCTGCAGACTTCTCTTTTCCTCCTTTCTCAAAGGACAGGAAATGTAAAAAAACAATGGTGCAAAAACTGAACACATCCTGAACACCACACCAAAGATGCAGAATAGCAAAGCTTCTCCTACAGAATCTAATTTTCCACACTGATACTGCCATTGATTTGGGGAAGAACGCCAAAGGAAACAACCAGGTTTGACCACACAGCGGGATACAAAGGATGAGGGCAGAAGCAAACACACAAATGAGGAACACACAGCTGAGCACAGTTTCAAACAGCTGGCAAACGAAAGCACTGCCCCTCCTCTGAGCAGATTGTGATTTATGTTACTTCCTGTTCTCAATACTTTTTGGGGGGGTTTTCTTTTCAACAAAGTTCACACACATTCAGAAATAGAACCCAGAGTAAGATTTTTAAAGTTTTAGGTTTTTAAAGACACCTTGCTAATTTACTGAATTGTTTGCTACCAGCCATGAAACTACAACAGTGTTTTAGGCTCCCTCCACAAGCTACTTACAGAAAAGAAAAGGAAACAACACTCATCAGCGCCAGAGGAAACCAGGCTCTCTCCCAGCGAAGGACTTTATCCGTCAGCAAAATCACTTCTCCCCATCCTTGCAACTGCTCTTCCAAGCTAGCAGTTTCTGAAGCCTACACAAAAAGAGAAGAAAACCCTTTTATTACTACCCAGAGTATCAAATTCATTCCCACAGTTGAAGTAGCTAAAAAAAAAAGTCATAATTAAAGACCTCAGTCACAAACCTTTCTGAGTAATTCAACTAGTAATAACATTCTAAGCTTTAGATTAAGTTATGTAACAGCAATACTATAAAGATCCTAACAAGGTAGCAGCAAATATATTATTAGACCAAACAGTATCTCCTTCCAGATTTTGCCAAGGTGTTTCCCCTCAACCCCCCCACTTATGGTACTCCCCTTCCCCTCTAATCAGTAAAAAAATCAAGTTAAAACCTCCCAGGTTTTTGGTGTCAACATCTGGAAAATTACAATATGAGAACTATTTAAAAGGTATGTAACTTCAAAGACCACCCTGCTGCAGTAAACTGGAGCCCTCTAGCTGCTGTCCAACACCAATTCTTTAATTATTATTTGCAAGACATGAAAAACTCAGAATCCACAAGAGAGGAAAGCAACCCAACTGATCACATCTGAACTGCAATGAAAGTTTTCCCACAGGCTGCCCAAGACAGTGACCAGGCAGTCTTTAAAGTTGTTTTCCTATATTATTGCTATATTCCTCCCTACATATCTTTTGCAAGAAGGGCAGGCTGATGCCTGACTTGCTTCACAGCTCACCTGAGGCATTACACATTTAACACAGCTTAACGGTTTTTCCCTCCCTGGGAAAAGGTATCTCAGAGATTACAAACCTGAGCTGTGAGCAGAAACCATCATTGCCTGAGTAGTGAGAGGTGAAGAAGTCATCAAGACTCTCACATGTGCTGTGCAGCAAAAGCAGAGCAGGTTTCATTCTTAACTGTGGGCTACAGAGTTCAAATGGGCAGCCTCACACCACTAGAACAGGGACAGCTGAGTGCAGCTGTCACGGTAAAGCACAGTTTTCCTGCCTCATACCATCAGAAACTATTTGAAAACTGTCACGTGAAGGGAAAAAAACCCTACACTTCTACAGAAGACATTTTATGACAAACTGTTTTGCTTCATTACCCCTGGCTATCTGCATTTGACATCACAATCAAGAGAAAAGATAACAGGAAACAGGGTGGAATCGTTATTAATAACAGCCTGTGTCTGTCAGCGCAGACGACAACTACTGCAAGTTGCTCTCCCCCTGGGCCACGTAGAGAAAACTTCGGTCAGCTTTTATCAACACCACCTTCACTCCAGAGTCCATTCATCAAAGGCAGAGCTTTTCCATTAACGAAGCAACATAAAGCTTCCATAACTAGGAACTTGTGCTCCGAGAGGAGCTGCCCTCGCGAACACCGCACGGATTTCTGCCCGTCGGGTTCCAAGCACCTTCCCTGCGCAACCACGCGCGCACAGCCTCCCTTCCTCGGCCCCTTCACCTGCTTTTACCCTTAATTGTCCCTTTTCCCATGGCAGCCGTTTACCCTGAGACTAATACGCATATATCCTTGTATTTATTTCATTTGTTAGGTATTCAAGGCCGGCCTGGACGTATTTAATCCAACCGCTCCGCTCCCGCCGCTGTCCTGCGCCTCTGAAGCGCCCGGTAACAAAGCCAACGGACGTTGAAACGCAAAGACGTGCATACGAAACGCGAGCCCTGCGCATCAGGTAGGGCCCAGATACTCTTGCGAGCAGAACAAGCGCCGCGGCCGCTGCGGCGCCCGGAGGCGGCACACAGAGACACAGAGCAGCCTGCTGCGGCCCAGCCCCCACCGCGCCCCAAGCCGGCACCCTCCCCAGCCACCAGCACAAGGCGGCAGCTGCCCCGCGTTCCACAGGCTCGGCGGCCGCCGCGGGCAGGCCTGGCTCCCTTAGCACTGGCTCCTGACCGGCCCCCGTCAGGCCGAGCCCCCGGCCCGGCCGCCCGCCCTCACCAGCTGGTAGACGCTGTTGTTGTCGCCCTCCGCCATCTTGCGCGGCCCCGGCTGCCGCCTCCCGCCGGACACACCCTCCCGCCCCGCGCCGCCGCCTCTTATAGCCTCCGCCGGTCTTCTCCCTACTCTGATTGGCCTACTCGAAACTCACCGCAGGCCAATCCCAGAGCTGCTGTCGCGCCTCATCGACAGCCGGTTGGCTGCTGGGATTCGAATGGCCACGGCCGCCCAATGGGCGCGGGGCCTCCCGTCGCAATGCGACTGCGGCAGGCGCGGGCCGGGGCTGAGGCGAGGGAGGGGCGGCGAGGCTGGGGCCTGCCCGGGCCCCGGCGCGATAGCGGGCTGCTGTCTGATACGGGGCCCTGCCCACGGTCACGGGGAAGACTGGAAAATCCTGCCCCCTAGAGCCCCATTCTGTGCTGCCCAAAAACGCGTTACCTTCGCTTGTGTTCGTGTGCTATGAGCTAGACCGAGCCTCCCGCAGGAGAGTGGCTCAAGGCTGACTCATAGCCCTTCACTGCTGCAACACGGCCGTGGAGGCACTCGCCAACAAACCGGCTTTGACTTAAAGTTCTGCTGTTTTTCCAGCACATCGTATTTCGTTCTGGTACGTGACTGACACGCAGCAGGCGGCGTGTCAGCTGTAGGCACCGACATCCCCCTCTCTGAGATGGGCTGAGATAACCCCGCAGGCAACTGATGAAACAACTCGACTACACCGTGAGGCTCTCCAGCTCCTACTACCAACAGTGCCTGACCTGGCTAGGCTAGTTTGGTTTCTTTCAGAAGCCTTAGGAGCATGGAAATAGACAACGGGGGGGAAAAAAAGCATTAGGATACAAATTTTCTCACTTAAGTGTTCCAGTGACAGGTGTTAATGAGCTTAATCTTAATCCCTAGGATGTAAGGCAATTCCAAAATGGGGGCAAAGAGCACATCACTTTTTGGCACCAAACCTGCAATATTTTTCTAATCCAGCTCACCAGTTTGAAGGAGAGGAAAAAAAGGACTAAGGATGATACTGTAAAAGTCTGTCTGTACTGACTTGTTTTATCTTTTACAGGGTGCTCTTCACACTCATTGAAGGTTCCATACAAAGAATAGATACTTTATCGAACTTTTAAATTCATTTACATGTTGCTAAAAGCTAAGCACATTTTTCTGTATCACTTTGCTCATAGAAAATGATGGAGCCCATCCTCAAAATCTATTGTTTACCACAGAAAAGTTGAAACAAAAGCTAATTTCACAGGGAGCTGATACCAGCACTAATTCTGATTAGTTCCTTGAGAAAGCACAGACACACATAGCAATGAACATTGGTATTCTCCAGAGTATGTGCAGCATCCTGCAGAAACCACCTCTCTGGCTGTTTAGTATGGTCAAGTAGCTCCTGGTCCCATAATATGTGTGATTTTCACCACAAAACCACAAGCACTTACCAATGAAAAAGCAGCTATTTCCATCATCTCCAGCAACTGTGACATTCAATTATTTTCCAGCCACTCTTTCACAAGTCAGCTCAAGTCAGTCTCCTGTTACAGCTTTTCTCCTATCCTCAAGGGCCCAGAGTTGTGCAGTTCCTTCATGTCACCTCTCGTATGTATTACCTGAGCTATAAAATTGTTTTCTGTATGCTCCCACGTGTGACACATACCACGCTGCAGTGTGATGCATTCTTCCTACACACAGATTCTCTCCTAGCAGATGCACAGAAAATTAAACAAACGCCCAAGCTAACTTCAAAGCACCTTTAAAAGGAGTTTTAATTGCTCTGTGCACTTAGACACACATTTTATGTGTGAAGCCTCCACCCACTCATCCCATTAATACAATAAACACACCTCAAGCTCTTTTTCTTATGCTATCAATAAAAAGTCTAATGGATGGCAAAATTGTCATATCAGCTGCATATTTAAGTACATACAACAGTAGTTTTATGTAATATCCCTATTTTCAATTAAATTCTTTACCTAAAACATGTGAACAATATACTCAATAACTATTCTCTGCTTAAAAAAAAGCAGGTTTTAATTTATTACTTGGTAATAATGCAGAAAGATGGATGGCAGGTGACATCCTAAACTTTTTTCCCAGTCCAATTCTCTCATGCAAAAAAAAAAAAGTGTCTGACAATTTTAGGGAAAGCTTGTAAAAAAAGAAAAGTTGGGGAAGTGTGATTCTGTGAAGTGGAAAGAAACATTTAAAGTTCCTGAGTGTGCTAAAATAAGATGGACACATGTACTAGGCACAGAACACACTCATGAATAATCAAAGCAAGTTAACCTTGAGGACTATTTAGGAAAATAGAGCTTTAACCTCTCCAAGCCCTCCAGTGTTTCTGAAAGAATATTTTTAGATGGTGCTTTTCAGTCAGGCATCACAAAGCAGTGAACAAGATTAATATTATTTGACCAGTTCACCAGAGTGGACAGCTGATGGCTGGTACACACCCTGCACTGGAGTTTGTGCAGTGAAACATCCTCCTTTCTCACACAAGGTAACCACATGCTAGCATTAAATGGCACCAGTGCTTTTATAGATGTCTCCTATTTCCTTAGAAAACTGGCTCCTTCTCTCTGATTTATATGGGAGACTCAAGTCCTTGTCTATTTTTCAAGCTTCTGTAAAACTGTGTTACTACTTCAATAGACTGACCACTGCAGGCAAAAGTAATTGTTGCAAATGAAAAAACTCATCATTAAGTGCCTGCAAAGTACCAAAATTTGTTATCTGTACACATCTATTCCAGTTATTAACTTGACACTGCCATTATTCCACCAAAACAACCTAGGACACCACTAATGACTCCGGGTTGTTTAAACACACCCCAGAGCAGGACCCACATCCTGGCTTTAGAGAGGGCTTTACAGAAGGGGAGTGGGGAGAGAGACAAACAAGCAACTAGCTTTTCAAAAGGTTAAGAGCACCTCAACTCCTTGCCTCTAGAGTTATAATTGGGAGGGGGTAACAACTTAGAACTGATGAGCATACTTCCAGAAATTCATTTGTGGCATAGTCCCTTGGTTAGCACTTAACTGCAGGTCAGCACGGTGCAGAAAATTGCCTTCAGCTGAACGGTTTAACTTCTGTAGCTTCAGCTGGTTGCTATATATTTGCAAGGATTTGATCCCAGATTTGCATTATTATAGGTCTGTCTTACTGCAGGAAAAAAAAGTACAACTAAGACATTTACTGAAAAAAATGAAGGGATGGTATCTCTTTAAAAGCAACACATCTTTTAACAAGATAATGTAACTAATGTAGTCTTATTATAAGCAAGATGCACGTGCAGATCTGTATTTTAGGCTCAGCCAAGACCTATATTTTATTTTAACTAAGACTGTCCCAATTTGCCATACTGCCAACCTTTACCAAGAAAAAAAGCAACGACACACAAAAGCTGACAGCCCCACTGACGCCTCAGCCTGGGAGCTGTCTCCTCAGTATCAGTTACACAAATTCCAGTCTCTGTAGAACCCTGGTCTAATTTGGGAGTTGTTTTGTATTAGGCACTTCATCCTTCCCCCCTACTTTTCATAAGCACAAGTGGTTTTTGCATACAAGGAAATTATGAATGCATATTTTTAATTCAAAAACTTTATTAAATTATGCAGTAAGAACCCATCTCCACACAAGTGTTTCATTTCTGGATAGCAGAGGTATAATACATGAGCCACAGGTGAGTGCATTGCCCCTCCCTTCCCCCCAGGCTTCCAAGAAATAAAAGCAGCATGTATAATACACTCTTGTTACTAGGGTGCTCCAAACAAATTGGCTTCTAAGGTTATTTTTAACTGGAGAAAACTAAAAAAGACCTAGAATGTCAAGTGCTTTGTTCTGCATATGAATGTTCTTCACTGCAACACTCAATGCACGGCTTGGCAGAGGGTTCAGGAAGCAAGGGCAGTGGAATGCATTTGCACGGGCATCCTTAGAGATAAAGCCTGTGACTTCCCCTAATCAGGCAGTCAGAATGCAAAAAAAGGCCATGTGTCTGTTGAAAATGCTCATGCTTCAAAGTGCATGTCCACAGAAAATTGGCAACAGAGGAGAGAGCGAGTTCTAAGACCTAGTGGGGAGGCAGAGCAGTTAGCAATAGTGCAAACAGGGAAAATAATACAAGTCCATCACTTACACTTGGTATTAATTTGTGTTATCTGAAAATCACTAGCCAAGCTTTCTACTCAGATGAACTGCTGCAAAGCCATTCATTCATGAAATGAATTTTATGCCAGTAGTGGGCTTGGCTCAAATCCTTTAATACTTAGATTCTGATTGAAAACAAAAACTGCATTTCAAGTGTATTTTTACTCTGAAAAGTGACTAAAATGGCATAGAGCATCTTCCCACATCTCTTGTTTTTCAGCAACCGTGTATAATGAATTCACCGAGTTCACAAAAAGGAAACGTGTTCCAGAGCTACACAAATGTACCTGGGCTGAGAACGCCACTGTGCATTTCTGCTTTAGCTATCAGCACCTGCAAGACTAACTGAATTGGTTTTGGCTTATTCACTCTAAGAGTAAGAAGTAGCCTTTTCCTAAAGGTGTCCCACTTGAAAAAGGAAGGGAGACATCTTTCAGGCAACCAGCAGACAAGCTGGACACCGAGCTAAGAAAGAAGATGTCATTACTAGAGAGACTTTTCTGACCATCATCACACTCTGAGTGCAGAACTGATTTTAAAAAGAAATCCAAAAAACCTTGGAGGAAGATTCACTATGGATGAATTCTTGAACAATCATCTAGAGAAGTCATATGGCAAAGGAAAATTACTTTGCAGGAATCTTTACAGATCTAGTTGAAGAAAAATTGGAGAGTCCTTCATTTCTTGGATTATATGTATACCCCTGTGAACTGAAGCATTATAATTTACAAGCGTAAACTAAAAGTATGAGGAAAGTGAAGTAAAAAGCATATCACTCTACCTCCACCAGAACATCACTTTATTGTTTATCTGTCATCAACAATGTAAAACTCTACTAGGTACTCTATCCCGGTTTTTAAAAAGGTAAAGATTACATTGGATTAGCTACGTCGTACGAAAGAAACTACAGCAATCACAGTAGAATGAGGTTGGAGGGACAGTTTGAATTACAAAAAAGTGTACACTGCAAGCAGAGGGAAGTGCACGTTAAACCAAATGCCTGTAGGATTCATTACTTTTAAATGCACAGTGACAATTTTGAGAAACTGTACATAATAGAATCACAGAAATGACTTTAAAATAACCAAAATTACATTTTGCATTTGACCATCCAACTCATGAGCAATCATTGATGTCCTACATTTTCAGTGCTTTTGGAAAATTCATTTACCAAACAAAATTTAAGTTGTTAAATTTGACTGAACTGTGAAGTAGAAGGATTGAAATAAAAAGTATATTGGAAGTACGCCTAACCTACAAGAATAAGCCAAGAGGGGGGTGTGTGCAAGGAGAAGCTGGGAGGGAGGAGAGAAAGGAAAGAGGAAAAAGGGAGAAGAGAACAAAGGCTTCTTCTTCTATCTCAGAAGTTCTTCCAATGCAGCGCATATCCGATGTACAGCTCTTTGCTTTCAGTCTGTTTCTGAAGTTTACATTTTGTAGCCTTTTCCATACTAACTGGTCGACTCAACCAGCACTGTTGCCAGGCAACAAGAGTTACAAGAATCTGAATGCATCAAATCTTCCCTTGCTGTGATTTCTTCATGGCCCCCTTGGTTTGTTTTTTCTGTTTTTCTTTGAACAGGGTTCGGTGTTTCCTGAATTGTTCACAGGGTCAGGTGGAATTGAGTTCCAAATCACTCTGCGCTTTGTAGCATCCCGATTTCTTTCTGCAGCCAACCCCCAGACACGTTTGCAGTTCTTCCGGAGCAGAAAGACAAACCGTGTTGTTCAAGCGGTGAGCTTCCACCCTTGACCGTGGGGGTTGCAGACCATTGTGTTTAGCGTATCCCTGAGTGCAGCTATCCTGCAGGATTCACTTCCCAGTGCACCGAGATTTCCTAGGTTTCCTCAGATTAAGCCCCAGTATGCATCACCACCGACTGTGGTGCGGCTACGGATGCCTGAGGCCGAGTTGATTCTGGTGGATGTCTGACCTCGCTGAACCAGACTCATCTGCTTTCTCCCTACTCATACCCAGGCAGTCCAACCTTCATACAGCTGAGCCAAGTTATCTAGATTAGTTGCTTCCTTAATCACAAAGTCAACCTATTAAAAAGGTCAAACAAGTAATTAAAAATGAGATAGATTTTTTTTTTTTTAAGTGTACAAGTGATGTGAAAATTTACTGATGTCACCTGCAAATACAAAGTTTCAGTGAGAACACTCTATAGTAGCTGTAAAGCTAATCTTACACAACTTTGGGCAGTTCACCTCAGAAATAGGAATCTACACTAGAGGGACAAAAAAAAGACCATGCAGCACTTTATTTGTAGCCTCTACCCTGAATGTTCTCAAATTTACCTGGATATCTGGGTCCCCAGAACCAGGAGAGTGGTTGTGTTACCCTAGTGAACACAGACAAGTTCTGTCCTACAGACAGCTGTACTATCTCACATTCTCCCTGGATATCAACATTTGTTACATAGCTCTTTGTTGTGTATCAGTAAACTAACAGTTTTATCCAATTCCTGACTTTACATAAGTCTACGATGTAGAAAACAAAAAAACCCCAAACACAGCACCACAAGGCAGCAGCGTTCCTTGACTTGCATTGGTGCATAAATTGTACCTCCAAAGGGACCTCCTCATTCACAACAGGATTTCAGTCTTTAAGGCCTACCTCAGCATACACAGATGTGTTTACTACCATATACTTACAGCAAGGACTGCTACCGAGGCTTTACTATTTTCAACTCACCTGTTCAGCAACAGACATTCTCCTGTTGGGATCCACATCTCGGCCCTCTAACTTGGCTTTGACCCGCTTCCACACGCTAACTGCATATGAATTCCTTTCCTGCACAGCTAGAGGTACAAAATACAACAACATTGAGTTTGACATTCCTGCACAGAAGCCCACTGGTATGTTTTGGGGTCTTTTGTTGTCAGTTGCAGATTTCTTGGTTTATTTTCCGTGGGTTTTTTTCCCCAGCCCTGTATTTACCTTTTCCTGTCTTAGGGTCCCTGGCTGTCTTTTTGGGACTACAGGCAATACTTTTGCCAGTTCCTGGGACTGTGCTTGGAGGAGTATCTGCTGACGTGGCAAGATTTTTCTGAATCAGCTTTCTTGCATTCTGTGACATCACCTCTGGCTGAGTTTTCTGCCCTGTATTGCTACGTACAGCTGGAAAGAAAGTTTAAAAGTGTTTGAAGTATTCAAAATAATACATTATAGACATAAGAAAATGCACAATTAAACACGTATCAAATGCAGCTACCAGTACTTCAGTACAAATGTGTATTTTAAACTCTGCACCACTTCAGTCTAATTTCTTTTACTGAGGGGTTGTGTTCCACTAAGGAACATTTATTCACATTAAGCAAATATTTATCACATCTGAACCTCTAATTCTGCCATTTTCTATGGCAATTATAAAACACAAATCTTGTGCTTGACAGATATCAGGAACCTGTGCTTAGTCCAAATGTTAACCATGGAATAATCCTTGGAACAGGAAGAAATCCATGCTCATATGAAACTTTTTTCATGCTTTTAACTGTACGTAATGTAAATTCTGCAAGTGTGGATGCCTTGAAGATTTCAGGATTTATTCCAATGTCACCATAAGTTTTAATACTGATTTCAACGGAAAGCACAGCTCAGTTAATCCACATGACAATACACTCCCCATGTTCTGAGCTTTGTGGAGTGAATCCAGATCTTGAAGGTTATTCAAAGACAGTCGTTCACTACTGCACACTGAGTGATTTTATAGGCTTTTATAGTCTTACAAGACTGTCTGTATTTTAAAGTTGAATAAAAGTTTTGATCCCCTCTCTAATACCAATTCCTGAAGTTTCAATGTCTATAGTTTTTTTCCAGCATTACCTGCAGCAAAGGTTGGCTGATAGGTAGCAGCTGACGTTGGGCTTGAGCATTCATTTGCTGTATCCGTGACTAAGGGTGATGCAAAACCCACTAGATTATTGTAGACACTAGGAAATATAATAGAGCTGATGAATATTCATGCAACTACTTGACTTACTGAAAACTCAAAAAGAAAGTCAAAATTTTGCAAAAAGATTTCTACATTGTAAGACAGACACCAAGGAGGTACCCCAGGCCGTGTTTCTGCTGTATACACATCCATCAGCCAAAACACCTTCACCTGAGAAGGTGACTTTCTTACCTTTGGCTCTGTGTTTTTAGTTCTTTCAAGGTGGGAGTTATTTCCTGCAGCATTTCAACATGTTCCTGACTGCGGACTTGACCCATAACCTGAACTAATGTAAACAAAACTGTCTGAATATTATCTTGCCACGATTTATATTCGCCCAAGAACTGCCTAACACTGTTCTCATAGGGAACATCTTCGCCATCTGCCAAAGCTGCTTCTTCATCCTGTAACAGAGATGTGCAAAAAGGTTAACTGTCTGCTGAATTTTGGCTGAGAGAATAAAGTTGAGCATTTCTTAGCCTTTTCAGTGCCTCAGTTTGTCATTTGACTACATATAACCAGAATTTTCAGTACTTCCATCTAAAAAGAATATCCAGAAATAAAGCTTTATGAATTCTTAGGGATTAAATCGCTTTTATATCTTGAACTCTATAGGCCTGAACACATGTCACTGTTTATAGATACTTCAAACAGCACCTAGTTTCAAGTGTTATTTTTCTTAAACTATACTGACATGGGTTTGAGGAATAAATCCAAGTTGCAGACATACCTTTGCCATAGCTTTCAGTAGATGTTTGACATCTCCAAGTTGTCTGTTATGACCCGTGAGCACAGTTTTAATACTATCCACCAGATTCTGAATTGTTTCACAAACTGTTTCTGTTTGCTGTTCTCTTTCAGTTTGTACTGTTCGCTGTGTAGATATTTCCTGGGTCAACTGCTTGTGAGCTGAGTGAAGCCATTCAGAGCTGCCAATAGGATGTTCAAGACCAGTGCCCTAAAAATAACAGAAATATTTTTGTATCTGTATCCGGAGATAAAATGCAATTACTGGGTAGATGCTACTGCCAAGTGTCTATCAGCTGATGGAATAAACTCTAATCCACAACCCATTAGAAGGTATCCATAACATTAATTTAGAATGAAGGACAAAATTTAGAACTCATGATTACAGTGATTCTGTCATGTTACATATTTCGCTCTGACCTTTACTTACCACTCTCTGAAGCAGGCGAAGCTCCAGCTCAGAGACTGAACTGTTGAACTGCGACGCAAATGAGCACATTTGTTGACAGCGTTTGAGAAGTTCAAATAATGCAGCATCCAGGTTTAAGGCTTCTGCTGTTCTAGTGCGTAAACTTTCAAAATGAATGATATTACTGCAGAGGAAAGTGACCTGAAGATCAAAGAAAGAGTGAGAAAACATGATTCCAGTTAAATTGACTGATAATAAGCTAAATATGAGCCAGCAATGTGCCCTCATGGCCAAGAAGGCCAATGGCATCTTGGGATGCAGCAAGAAGAGTGTGGCCAGCAGGTCAAGGGAGGTTCTGCTCCCCCTTTACTCTGCCCTGTTGAGGCCTCATATGGAGTCCTGTGTCCAGTTCTGGGCTCCTCAGATCAAGAAGGATAGAGAATTTCTGGAGAGAGTCCAGCACAGGGCCACCAAGATGATCAGGGGACTGGAGCCTCTTCCTTATGAGGAAAGGCTGCAGGAACTGTGGCTGTTTAGTCTAGAAAAGAGGAGACTAAGGGGAGATCTTATTAACATTTACAAATATCTAAATGGTGGGTGTCAGGAGGTTGGGGCATCCCTTCTTTCTATTGTATCTAGTGACAGGACAAGGAGTAATGGGATGAAGCTGAAACACAAAAAGTTCCACTTAAACATAAGAAAAAACTATTTCACTGTTGAGGTGAGGGAGCCCTGGCACAGGCTGCCCAGAGGGGTTGTGGAGTCTCCTTCCCTGGAGGTCTTCAAGACCCGCCTGGACATGTTCCTATGCGACCTGATCTAGGTGACCCTGCTTCTGCAGGGGGGTTGGACTAGATGATGTCTAAAGGTCCCTTCCAACCCCTACCATTCTATGATTGTATGAAATCATCTGTTATACAAACTGCATTTGTTCCATGTCCTTAGAAGGTCAGAATTTTAAATACATCAGTAAAGCCACTCTGTTACAGTAGTGGCTTCATTTCAGGGTCAGCCAACCATGCAGCAGTACTCTCAGAGATTATTCATATTGCTTTTAAAGTGGGATTTTGAAGTGGAAGTCCCAGAAGTACTTGGTTATCTATGTTTGTTCTTCAGACGCTGAGGAGGAAAAATACTTTCAACGTATAACTCAAGTAGGAAATACAGAGTGAACACACTTCTCAACTCCATAGTACTAATGCATAGTACCTGACTTGCTCTTTGACTTTCTTTCAGTACAAGGCTTCTTCTTTCAGCAATAGTGGCATCGAAATCTTGCAAGACTGGTGCTAGTGCAGGATTAGCACCTCCTGCCCATTTTAAACGCTGCTCAATACTTGCTTCAAGTGCTGCTAGTTTCTCCTGCATTGGAGAAGAAAAAGAATACACAGACTATCCATACTGATACATATAACATCTTAAGCCTAACTTTAAAAATAAATATGCACATATATACATGCAGACATGTTCTTATATAAAAAATACCCTTATATAAAAAATAATGTGGTATTTATGATTGGCCAATATCAGCTTATGCTGTTTAAAGGTTTGTTTTCAACACATTACAACTGGATTTGATTGTTATGAAAACAGTCACCTGCCTAGATCTTAACCTATAAAAAAAACACAGAAGCAAGTTAAAAGTCATAGTTCTTGACTAAACACGATATAAAAGTCAGAGTCTTGAATTATTTTACAAATCATTTTCAAAAAATGATTTCAAACAGTACCTTCACAACTAAAAAGGAAATTAAAATTCAATAAGCTAATCAGTATTTACTTCAAACAACTAAATGTTCCCTACTACTGACACCCAAAAGCCTAAAAAGCTGAGCCAAGCCACAGCACACAGAAATCTTGAAATACAGGATAACTGATTTGTCCAGACCTGCAAAGGAAGATCTAAAGCAGACAGACTTAAAGAATAAGAGCATGACTGTCCTTCAGAAGGAAAGGTACTTTCACATATTTGTATTTTAGCTCATGAAACAGGTATTCTGATATTTCAGAGAATATTTTGTATGAGACACCAAACTCAATGTAACAGTATACGTCAGCCAGCCAGAGATCAATTAAAAAAAAACACTAAACTTGTGCTTCAACAGCATAAGAGAACATAACCTGCAGGTAGCATATCCATTCCAATATGCTGCTAAACAAACCTCAGAAAAACAGTAGTACCTGGACTGTTGCAATCGAAGCTTCGATCTGACTGAGCGTATGAAGTTTCTTTTTCATGTTGGCTAAAATTGCAGAACGAGGTGGAGGAGTAACAGAAATAGCTTGTGGGCGACTGATGAGGAGATCTTCATGCTGCCACTTTAAGAAAATAATGGGAACACGTGTTTATCACTATTGCTCAGCAAGGCTTCACAAGTGGCAGTTCTAGTACTCTGGTACACTTTGTAACTCAAGGCTTTTTAAAATAGCTACGTGTCAGCACACTTAAAAGTCCTAAATCATTAGAGCATCAAATCACATAAGTAAGTGTAAATTATGTTTTGCTGGCCTGGATATTTATAACATTAATCAGTCATTAACTTAACTTATGAAAAGTGACTTCTACACATTTCCCTGATCTAAAAGAAAATACATCGATAATCAGAAACAATTTATTTCAACGCATTATAACCAAGACAATTTTGCTTACCAGTCTATGAAATGGTTTAACTGACATGAAGAAAGCCTTTACCCTCAATCTACAAATCACTACAAAGTAAAAGATTGATGATGCTACAATACAACTGGGTACCAGCACACAGTCCAAGGCACACAACAGCATTTAGCTAAAGCCTCACAAAAGAACGTTTTCAGGATTAACACGGCTGCTATTCATATTGTTTCATGAGGCCAACAGTGGAGCAAGGAGACAGTTAACACATGAAAGAAAGGTACAAGATGACATTCAGCAATTCATACCCTGTTTGTCCCTTAAAATCCTAGTCTGAAAAAAAAGGGGACAACAGGACATCATCATTAGTAAGGAAGCCAGTGAATGACGACTTCTCCAATAAATGACTTAATGGTTATTGAAATAAAAATAAAATGGACTTGAAAAATAATTTATATATGGCCCCATTTGCATCTTCCAAAGCAGTTGGTGTTCAAAAGCAGCAAGCTGTAACACTTTTTCCTTACATATTTGCAATACTTTAAATCCAAACTACTTTATCAAGATAATCTAAGCTCAATCAACAAAATATGAAGTTCTTGTGCTCAGACACAGTAACCAAAGCTCACTTTCCACAGAAACACTTTGGAAAGAACACACATTGTGGTCTAACCTGAAACATGGCAATATGCAGCTGTACTCTCTGAAGACTGGTCTTGCAAGATGAAATACTGGTTTCAAGTCTGCGCACCAGATCGTGCTTCTTCCACGCGGTATCATATGAACTGGCCAACACTGTTGCCCTGTTCATGACCAACTGCGAGAACTTGCCGATTTGGATGTTGTGCTCCACAGCTTTCTTGCACAGGTCATCCACAGAAACTTTGCTTTCTGCTCCAAAGTCTTTAGCTTCTACCTGAGCAATGATATCGACACCCAAAGCGCTGATGAAACTGCACAAAGTAAGTCCCAAAGCTTGATTTGGAAGGCCTATTAAAAGCTGTCTCACAAAGTCAGCTGTGAAAGCCTTGATTGGTTTGGCCATTTGGTCTTCACTAAAACAAGAGTTTCTGTAAAGGGCTTTCACGTTGACCATTTGAACAGGTCCATTTACCGCATTCTGGTCTTCAAGTGAACTGATCCCTTTTAAAGGAAAGAAACAGTGTTTTTGTTATAAACATCTGAAAATACGGTCTGATACAAACACAGCAATGTTACAAGAACTAAATTTCTTCATACTTGCCACATATAAAAGGTAAATTGTGGTAAGAGTGACTAAAATTTTGCATTCTTCTCTAATGGACGTGGGATGAGAAGTGGACAAAGCGATACTGAATCTTGGATAACATTTATTTACCTGACAGTGTTTTAGAAAAGGTACCACAGAGCCTGAAAAACTCTTTAATTGTTTGCAGTCTCTTCAGAAAGAAGATTTCCTCCAGAACTTGCCGATTATTGTCATCATCAAAGAAGTTCACTTGGGTGCTGCGGGCTTCCCTAATTATGTCAATCTTACGCCAAGCAACAGGTATTTCCATCTTGTTTAGCTGTGTAACATAAAGGAAATAAATCAGGTTTGGTTTTATAAAACTTTCATGTTCCTGACTCAGAGTATTCTGAAAAGAACAAATCCATACCTTCTCGATCAATAAACCAAATGCAGTTTCCACTTGAGCAAACATTCCATCAAAGGCTACCAAAAGCATCTGACCAGCTGACATTTTGGGAGTTTCATCAACTGAACCGTTTCTTGGCTGAATGAGTTCACCATACTGAGCATGAAGTACTCTTAAAAAACAAGAAAGTTTACATGGTTTCACTTAGTCCCCAAGAAATCACTACAATTTTCTTAAACTGACTAATCTCACAAAGCAGACTGGAATTAAGTTGTCCCTCAACAAGGTGAAATTTTTGCACTTCCCCACTTACTCCCTGAATCCTAATGCTGGTCTCATCAGAACAGCAAAGGATACCATCTAAGATGGACCAGTTTCCTATGAGCATGGTAAAAGTTATGAAGCTTCCTTGAAAACCAAGTATCGGTTTTATAACATAGGCATGTAACTGACTGAATGGAGCATGGGGTAAAAAGGTGGAGGATGAGCTTCCAGGTTATGGCTGAGATGGTTTAACAGAGTGCCATTCCTGAAAGGGCAATTTTATCCTCTCCCTCCCTTATATCTCTTCCGACCTTCAACTAAGAGGCTGAGCAGACTTGCCAATGGGTAAGCCAGGAAGAAAGCTAAGAGAAGATAAACAAATATCTATCACTTTTTTTTGTTTGGTTGGGGTTTTGTATTTTGGTTTTTTTTAATCAAGCCACTGATTCATTATGCAAAAGCTACTCATCAAGCCTCCTGACAAGAGGAGTGTCATGCTTACAATCTCTCCCTTTCACAGATTCCTCATACCAACTAACAGACCTGTTCCCATTTTTACCATCTCAACTTCAAACATAATATCTAACCACATATTTTGATTACCAAAAGTCAACTTTAAGCCTATGTAAATATAGCTCTACATTCGTGGATAAACACACAGAGAGGAAACATGTGCACTTCAGGCACTGCACTCTTAAGGGTATTGTTGGGCTAGAAAAACCTGTATGTCAAACAAATAACAACATTTAGACCAATTATTTTTCTTGAGTCTTCATTTGCTCCTACCTGCACTAAAAAATAAGTGATTTACCTTGCAACATCAATGTAATGAGTATGTGTTTCTTCCTCTAGTCCCATAGCAGCATTTCGTAAGTAGGCTTGAAGAGATTCAACCAATGTTTGCAAAGGGACTCCATCAGTTGTTTGTTCAATAAGAGTATCTAATTCATGGAGCATACTTTCTAAAGTATACTCTCCTTTCATTAAGCACCTCAGCGCTTCAGGAAAAATGATCTGTCGGAAGTTGGAGTTCAGCTCCTGTTGGGAAGGAAGTAAGCACGAAAGCCTAAGAAATTTTCCTTCCTCAAGAAGTATCACATGCAACATCTTCTTTCTCATTTTAGTATTACATCCCCTTGCTGTACACATTACCTAAAAGATTACATGATGGTGGTCAGCCAAGAGTCAAAATCTACTTTTTTTGTTGTTAAAAAAAATAAATCAAGAATACTTTAAACCTTGTTGTACACACCCAGACATCTGACATCTGCATAATCCAGCAACAACTACCTCAAGAGCATCAGCAGCAATCCCTTACAGTCTTCCCCAGCAGAGAGAAATCACACCTTGCAAATCAATTTCATCAACATATATAGCTTTTCTTTTCCATTATGTTAACTATAAATTAGTTATTTATTGAATTTATGATCTGCTAAATTGATTAAACTAGACAAGGCAAAAGAATGTAAGACTTTCCAGATTATGATTACCTTGCTGGAGCCCTACTCATGCTGCAGAAATCAATGCAAGCAGCATAAAGCAATTTTCCCCAAGCAGAATGCATCAGAGTGCTAAAGGCAGCCACAGAAAGAACCAAGCAATGTGCTCTGTCTCCAAGGTGAGACAAGACATACCAACAAGATTAGTTATTTTGACTGCTCAGTGAGCTCACAGGGAGGACAACACCACGTGGGTGAAAGACCTCAGGTGCGATTGGAGAGCAAAGAAACAAAGTGATGAAAAAATCTCTGTGTACTTACACAGGTTGGTAGGAAAATATTTTTCTAATTCAATACAGTGGAATCAAAAGCCTCAAAAAGCTATTTACAGCAGTCACAGCTCATAAACCACCTATCTTCAGCAGATATTTTACTCAAGCTGCCACTAATGGTTTTTTGTTCCATTGGAAATATTCCTAAACCACAGAATAGTAAAAATATTTTTCTCCTTCCCAATCTTGCAGATAAGGGCTTGTAAAACAGTTCTTCAAAATTTGTCTCAAACTACTTGTTTTAGGTGAAAATATATAAGGTTTATCAGGAACAAAAAAGAGAAAGAGCACGGGTTAAACAGTCTGGAAGTTGTTCTGGACTGCCAGTAACAGAATAAAAGAATGAAAGCAAGACATAAAGCTGATATGTCTGATAATAACTTTTCTTGAGGTTATCAGATGTATTTACTTGACAACAGTTTTTAGAGTTTGTCATGTATAGATAAAAATGGTTTCCCTCCAACCAATAAACATGCAAATGGCAGTAGGAAATGTCTGTTCAGCTCAGCCAAATACAGCAATCAAGATTAATGTCCAACAAAAAACCCTCAGCAACATCATAAACATTTAGCTGTTAAAGGAAGAATCTGTTAAGAATGGCTTAACTGAAGTCTCAGAAGGCTAAGGATGAGGAAAGAAAAAGTAACATAGAAGTGTCACCTGAAGTGAGATATATACTCCATTCGCTAGGTGAACAGCTTCTGACGCTTCAATTGGGTTAGGGATATCTAAGTCCTGGGGTACAAGATGACACTGCTTCAGCAACTGTACAAGGCATGTAACATTCCCACTCATGCTGCAAAGCTCCTCCAAGAACCAGGCTCCATCTCTTGAAGTCAAATCAACCAGTTGCTCTCCAGCACTAGATGCTGCACCTTCCATCATCAGATTTCGCCTAGATGAATTATGACAGTTAGTAAACCTGCCTGCTACTGCATTCTCCACATGAATGTGTATAAAAACATCTCATGAGAGGGAACTCACTTTGTCAGCGTACAAAGAGCAGAGATGATGACGCTTGCTAAGCTCAGGGAACCCTCCTCTCCATTTTCATGAAGGAAAACTTTTATGCAGCGTTCAATTTCTTTCAGCTGCTCTTCACAAACAGGTACAGTAACTGCCTCCTGCTTCAAACGCTCCATCTGCCTGATCAGTCTGTTATTTATATCTGCTGCGTAGCGCTGCAGAGTCATTTCTGTAGCAGTTATGAACTGACACATACTTGGAGGTGGCTGAGGAGCATATTGCATTTCATACCTGTAAAACAAAAGCACAACGACAAAATCCTGCCTTCTCAAGTGCTAGCAAATTGCATTCTGCTCTGGGGGAAGGAAGAATACTCTGCATTTGAAGAGTTCCCACCTCATCTACTGAATATTAACTCTAAATATCACAGCAGTTGATGGCTATCCTGAGGATGCTTTCATAAAGTTCCAGAATGCACAAGGGGTAATTGGGCTTAAGCTGGAACAGAAAAAGTTCCATTTAAACATAAGAAAAAGTTGTTTTACTGTGAGGGTGAGGGAGCCCTTGCACAGGCTGCCCAGGGAGGGTGTGGAGTCTCCTTCCTGGAGGTCTTCAGGACCCACCTCATTGTGTTCCTGTGTGACCTGATCTAGGTGGACCTGCTTCAGCAGGGGGGTTGGACTAGATGATCTCTAAAGGTCCCTTCTAATCCCTACAACTCTGTGATTCTATGACAGTTCACACCTCTTTGCAAGGACAGAAGACAATAGTCTTCTACCATAGCCCCTGAGGTAACGAATGAATAGACTATAAGAAATAGGAAGGAAACATGTTTCAGTGTAAATGCTTGAATATCATCTAGATCTTGTAAGCTAAACTGAAATAATGCTGAAATGGCCTGACTTCAGAAGTAAAAAAAGTTTGAAAGTCTGCTTAATAATAACATTTTAATTTACTGAAGTGATTTTTAAAATACTAGAAGCTTTTAAAAACCCTAAATTTCACTACCCTAAAGTCATAAACATGGTGCTGTGTAATGAACAAATGAAGAACAGTTACTTAGTTTTCCTTTTTGTAGTACACAGATTAAATTCTGGAACAGTATTTTGAAAGTAGTTTCTCATTTTTTCCTCTAAAGTTCTGGAGTTACAACTTAATCTTGTCTTGCTTCATAATTAGATCCATCCTCAGAAGACTAATAATTTTGATTAGAAAACGAAAATCCCGAGAATAGCTTGAAAATTCCATTCTTGAAATATTCCATTTTTCTGTCAACTTACTTCCTGAAGATATCCTGACAACGCTCAATCGTCATGTTACAGATGAGTTCCTCCATCCAGGTTTTCCACTGCTCTATTCGGTGCTTCTGAAACACAGCTTTTGGATACTGAAGAGCTACCGTCGCATAGTTGTGCAATTGTTCAAGACAACCACGTAACACGGATCTTCTCTGCTGAAGAAGAGCACCAACTTCTCCTTCCAGTTGTTCACACTGACTGATTAGATGTGCCTGGCCTGCATTTTGCAGAAATGCTGTTGCTGGTACATAACTTGGAGGACCTTTTGAGAAAGATGGTTAAAAATGTAGATGTGTCTCTGCAGAACATAAATTTATAACAACCAAATACTGAGCATTAAGGTCTTTTAAAAAGTATTATTTTACTTGTGATAAGAGGCATGAAGAACTCACATTGGGAGTTTTGTGCACAAGGTAAGATCATAATCTCATGTTCAGCTAGGTTAACACAGACACATTCCTTCAGACAGCTTGGCAAAGGAACCTTAAAGTGCTCTAAATCACCCTTTGAAGAACCCCTTTTCATTTATTATACAAGTCATCGCCTTTAAGTTAAAGGCTACTCATAATAACTCTTGATAGTAAACTCTAGTTATTTTCAACCATTAAAAAACCCCCACAAATACTATTTTATACCTAGGTCCATTTGTGTGCTAATCTCTTGAAGAAGACTTGCAAGTTGTGTTGCCTCTAAATTACTGAAAGCAGTTTGGTAATGTGTTATCCACTGCTCAAACTCATTCAGCTTCACCTGGATTGCTTCCTGGACAGCTCTTTGTTGAGACTGCAACTGAGTGTGCTCCGAATACCTGAATTATTGAAGCCACAGAATCAAGTAAGCACTGTGAGAAAAAAAACACTACTATACTTAACTATACTGAATACAAAACCATATTGAACAATATAACTACCTTGTTGACCAGAAAATGAATACTTTCTCACCAATTACATCCAATTTTAACAATGCTGCATTAATAAAAAAATGTTATCCAATAAACCAATGAATACACGATATTCATGCAATTCTGAAACCCCCAATCAATTTCAAATACACTTGAAAAAGAAAGAATTAGAAACTATCAACAGCTGCATTATGTGGATTAATTTGATGAGACACAACATTCAGCACATGCTGTCTCTTGCCATGAGGGTCAAGTGTGAAACATGGACTAGCACAGATTATGTTGATGGAGTATGAGGTGTAAGACAAATAACATTGTTCACTAGGAAAAGGGTTTCAATAGTTCTTCTGTACAATGAGTGACTTGCTTACTGTAATAGTGGCTTTTATCCAGCTATTAATCTTTCTCATATATACATTTTAATGTTTAACTCACAAGCACACTATTCAACAATCAACTGTATTGAACTGTGAGGCTCCCGTTGGAATGTCTGGCTCCTCTGTACCTGTGCTGAAGCGTGTGGGAGGGATGATCCACTCCTTCCGCACCCTCCAGAAATTCTATTTCCTCCAGTAGTTTTCCTTGCAACTTCTCTACATCTGTTAACTGCTCTTGCAGGTTCAGATATTCTTCTAAACTACTGTCCAATTTTGGCAGTACAGCAAGCATTTCATCTCTGTTCTTAAACCAGTTAACCTATAAACAAGACAGAGACATTATAGAGCTGGATTTAATTCAAACAGGTAAGAGAAAGTAGTATGTGGCAGCACTTAACCCTTCAATTACATTGTTCATCTAGGACTACCTCCAGTGCTACATATGCCAAAGCTTAACAGACTTTTTTTTATTTAGATTGCTCTCTAAACCTCTAGTTTTATTCCTCTAGTCCAGATTCAGGCAACACATTAAAGCATGTTTTAGAATTAAGCACACAGAAAATGAAAACTAAGTACTTGCCTCAAGTTCCATGTAGCCACTTCCCTCAATACAAACCAATTTAGCTCAATGACATTTGTGAACTCTTTCCAATAAATTACCACCCTATTCCACCTCTCCCAAAATGCAAATAAAGTGAAAGCACAGGGTCTAATTTGGTTAGGAAACAGAATATTTCTGTAGTAAACTCACCTTGATCTCAGCCACTCTTGAAGAAAACAGACTACGTGTAATATCTCTTTCCATTTCTCTCTTGCTTTGTTTGTTTTCAGCCTGCTGGCCACCACCACCATAGACAGCACCAGCAAATCCTGCTTCACCTCCTGCTGTCCAGTCCACCAGAGGATCATAAACAAAAGCTTCAAGCAACGTAAGCAAAGTCTCTCTCCCACGCCGCATAATATGAAGGACCTGCATCATATTTTAAACAGACTCATTCTGATCTTGTGTTATCCTTGTAGAACAATGGAACTTAACATGCAACATACTGTACTTGGCTAGGTATAGAAATCCTTAACATAGGCCTAACCACTGCAGATAGAGGAGGAGCACCACAATCCATACAAATGCAGTTAGCCTGTAGGAATGTCACTAAAGATTGCATTCTAGCCTTCCACACAAACTCTATACCAACAGACACTTGAATAAAAACCCTCTTCTTTGTTCAGAGTATTTTTCTTTTTAAAACATACCTGTCATGTTTATAAAGGACAGGTCCCGAAGAAAGAGGATAAGCAGAACTTCACTAAAGAAAAAGCTTCAAGGAAACCATAACATTTTACATCTAGACCTACAAGTGCCCTTCCTCTCTGCACTGTAACTGTACCACTACTTACATATACATTTATCTGAAACTCACTTTTCTTAAACACCTCCAATAGGACATATCTAAAATAAGTGCTACTAAAATCACAGTAGAATAGGTGAAGGCTTCATAAAACAACAGAATGTTTAATAAAAGAGTTCTAAAACATTATTTTTCAAGTGATAACCCTCAAGCTTTCTGAAAATTTCCTAACTTACCTGTTCACAAGAAAGTCTGAAAACCCCTTCTACTCCTGTCACTCCAAGTGCTGTTTCGATATTGTGTGTCATCCGGAATGGAACCTTCTCTGGTACCCTAAGGCTTTTTCCTTTAAGATAAAAATGTAAGTTGCTTCTTTTAATTACCAAGAAGAGAAACTTTTTATTTGAATAACATATAACATTTTTTTAAATTACCTTTTTCAAAGCAAACATTATAATCTATGTGGACAACTTCTCCTGTAGTCATATCTATAAGAACATTATCCAGATGTCTGTCTCCAAGACCAATGATGTAGCCAACCATGGACATAACTGCAGTGGATCTTGCATAGGACTTTAAAGAGAGTTTCAGGAAAAAATTATTTGTGGGAATCCTCTGCCAACACATTGGATGACTACCATCTTAAAACATTATTTTAAGTGTAAGACAAATCAAAAGCAACTTATTCCAAGCTGTTGTCTGATGATATTTTTACAAGACTTCATGTCTTAGGCTGACAATTCTACTACAATAATGCAGAGCTGCCAGGTGTATACTCATTTTTTATTCCAGATGGTACAATTACCAACATTTCCTGTCACATGAAACTTCAGCAGTGCTAGTTTACCTAACTCAAGTATCACTGCCTGAACGACACCCCAGACAGTTGTTGCCCCTCACCCCATTAAAACCACAGCCTTTCAAAGGGAAAACATATTTGTTGTAACTCACCTGTGTAACTCTCCACCATTCATCTGGTGTAGTACATGATGACCAGAGCTCCTTAGCTAGGAGATTTGGAGGAGTTGCTTCCATCAGTTCTTCTAGAACAGCCCTCATAACATTCAAGGGCCAGTCACGACGTGATACATCAAGACTAAGCCCAACTGCCTTTAAAGCAGGTCCAATTTTACTGTAGTAAAGTTCACTGGGTCTAGGCACAATTCCAGGATTCTGAGGAGTTTGATAAGAGTCCTGAGCCTAGAAGAGGTAAGAGGGGTAGTTCACATATCACAACTCATTGCCACAGACAAGGAACACAAATTCAGTTTTGGTGGGAATGAAATAATGACATCAACTCCTTCTACTAAAAAGGACTTTTACAGCTTGGAATTCTTTCAAAATCAACAGTTTAAAAAGCCTAAATAAACAGAACATATATTGCTCTGGCCTAACTCCACCCTTAGCAAGGCAAATTTTAAATCCAGTTTTTACAGTTGTATTTCTGAAACTTAAGATGTGGAACTAAAATACTTTTAACCAAAGTTAACTGTATTTTCTCAATTCTCCTTAAATTATGCCAGAGCAGTATATTTATACACATAGTATCTAACAAAAACATATATGCAAGTTCATTGACATCTGGTGAAATCCCAAGAGATATGTACACACAGAAACATTCTGCATTATTACCAACAAAACACAAACCTTTTAAGACCACATTATTTAGAACTGCAAAGTGAATCAGAATGTTCCTCTTCTGAATTATTCCATGTGGCATAAAACAAGAAGTTCTTACCTTTTGTGCTTGTAACGCAGCTTCTCGCTGTTGCCACCGTTTGTAAAGACCAAACAAAGGTGTAGCTCCGTCCACCCACTGGATCAAACCTGACCTTGTGCCCAGAGGTGTCACAGAGTAGTGCCTCGCGTGAAACCTCGGTGTCTCTTGTCGATTAATAGTAGCAAACATTGTGTTCACAATTGATAAGAATTGCATGATTCTTTCATCTAGATGCAAGTCTTCCAAACCTGTGGTAAGTTCAGGTCAAATTTAGTTTCTGGTTTTTAAAAAAACCTGTTCTGAAAGCCTAAAATTCAGTACTTTTTTAAATCTTACTTCATTTCAGACTATGAATACATTTATAAATTCTGCAGATTAAGAACGAGCTGTTCAGTCTAAACCTAAGTGTTTACATAGCATTTACCTACTAGAATCAGTAGTTTATGACATGTCTCTGAGCAGTAAGTACACACAACAGTTACTAACATAACAAATAGGTCTTTCCTGTTCAGGGAAAGTCTCTCAAGTTCTCTTCTGGGTGCTACCTTAAGCTTCTGCAGAAGTGCATCCAGCTAATCTTGCCATTATGCAAGCAGAACAATGTTTCTGAGGTAAGTCTTATAAGAAAGGATCTGAAACACCCTGACTTAGAGCTTCACAAGGCAGAGTTCCTTGAAAATGTCTGATGAAGTGGGACGTAGGGAGCAGATGCCCCAAACAACTTTCTCCATATCATGCAGGCAACCATGCATCTTCCCAACTTTTATTTAGTCTAATTTAGAACACAGAACTGGCACTTGTATGAGAAAATTTGCATTTCTTACCTTTGAACAGGTAGGGATAGTTCTTCCCATCTGAACCCAAGAAAAGTAGCTTTTTAGGCTTGGTTTTGGTAGGCAGGATTGTGATGGTGCTGCCCACGCTATGAATTGTGACTGTGTCTCTGGTAGACACTTCCCCAGGAAGTGCTATTTCAGTGTTCATCATGGCAGCCAACCAAGGGCTGATTTCTTCAAGTCGTAAAAGGTAACTGGCCCGTTTCTGTGCTCTTTGCTGCAAACTTAGCATAACCTATTCCAAAGAAAATGTTTGGTTTAGGTTCAGGTTATCTTAATAGCTAGCATCAAAACACATCCCAAAACACCAACAAAACAGACTTAATGTTGCCATCTTCCAGAAAGCATGGAGATTTTTCTTACACTGCTTTTCATTCTCCCTCCGTACTAAGGCATTTACAGCTTAGGATGAAAAACATCCTTTATGCAGCAAATATCCCCTGCCTGGTGATAAGCACCAGAGGCACAACAAATTAAACTCTTCAAGAGGTTTGCTCCTGCATTTGTAAGTATTTGTACTGAGGTCAAAGGCACTCAGCAACCTCCTGTTTTTGCATCAGCACACTTGCTTGCTCTGAAAAGCAGATGAACTACAAAAATAGTAGTCTATTTGTGTGAAAATCTAGGTTCTGACTAGCAAAGTATTTTAAAAACAGCAGCTTGGCTCTGGATATCCAAGTGAATACACATTTTGCTCTCCCTCTGACCCACAAAAAACTAAAACAAGACCATATAATTGAACAACAAAGTATCATTGGGAAGAGCTGATCACTGTTTCTGTACAGCCCAATCACTATGTTTAGATAATAAGAGTACCAACTTGTTAAAATTTAAATCCACTAAAAAAATAGCATTCAGAAAGACAGTATTTTTTTAAAAAATAAAGCCCTCTAGCCCCAAAACTGGCAGCATCCCAGACAGCAGATCTGAAAGTTAGGAAATAATTTCACTGGGTGTAAATGCAATAAGGCAGATGGTCAGTAGGACTTGTCATAGAGGCAAAAATTACTATGTGTTCATGTCTAACATGCCTGCTGATTCCAGATAAGACAAAGCTTCAGGCTGCAACTGATTGGCAAGAGAATATTAAGGGTCTGGCACATAATGCAGCAAGTATCAGGAGTCTCCACATTGTGCTCTTAGTCTGTGCATGTAATACCTCTTTAAATGGGAGCCAGCTGCTTCCAGGTTTAGCAGGATTCAAAGGATTCTTAAGTTTCTCTAGAGCATTTTCGATTGCATCTCCATAGTTATCCTGAAACCATTTCTCATGGGGAGTTTCTGCAGGAGCTGCAGTGATGCTCCGGACATGTTCCAAAGCAAATACAATTGGCTTCATCAGAGCTGTGTGCTTCTCACGCATGATTGCTATTTTCTCCTCTCTATTAAAAACAAAACACACCAAAATTTCCTCTTAACTCCATAAAATCAAATCACTTCCTAAGTAAAGCATTAAAATAAGACTGTAAATGAGACACCTAAGAATTCATGAAAATTATTACACCTCTAAAGTGAGCTCTTAAAAGGTGACTGTATTACAAGGAAAAGCATTTCATCCCACAACTGAATGCATCCTCCTCTGAACCACAGGTTGGTTTTGTTTTCTTAAATGGAAACATTTCAACTGGGTTCTTCACCACTGGAAACCCTAAGAAGCTCCGAGCTAAAACCATTCTAGGGAACTGATTTCCTTAAGAGTTCTTTACTACTTTTCCTGAAGATGTACCACACTATAGAGAAAAATACAGATTCAGATTATGCTGCTTCCCAATTCCAAGTCAGGTCTGACTACAGAATTCAAGAGGCATTCTTAACCTTAGCCAGGTGTCCAGTTAATTGCTTTTTTCTTCCACAAATTCCTTCACAGGAGAACACAAGTGAGGGAGAGAAAAAGAAAGACCTGCTAAACACTGAAAACCAAAAGCAGATGAAGATATTTTGCTTACAAATACCTGCATTTATAGTAAACTCCAAATAGATCACACCCTTTGACATGCTTGTCCTCATTTCAGTCAACTTATAAGAAACACCTTAGAAATGAAGAACTATAGAATTTCACAATCCACAAGTTAATATGCATTGCGTTGTAACACGTTATTACTAAGGAAATCAAAGCGTGGATTGACAGGTAGACTGCTGTTTCTCATTTGATTATAATGCTGGCTCTAGCATCAAAACCTCATTGAAATAAGACCCCTGGCTTCCAAAGAAGCAGCTAGAATTTATGAATTCAGGAGCAACATCACTGTTGGTTGGTTTGACTACATGTTTTCCCAAAAACAAACCTTTGTTACAAATCTTGCTTGAATTATTAAAACAAGACATACTTCCGTAAAGTGTTGTTGTTTTGGACCCTCTTGACTTCATCTTCCAGCTGTTGAATCCTTCGGAGGACATACATGTGCTGCTGCAGTAAAACTCCCAGCCAAAGCTCATCCCAAAGAACTGTAACTCTGCGTAGTTCAGCCACTAACATCTGAACCTGTATCAAACAAATTGAAATTCAGTTACTTAAGAGTACTAGTATTAAGATTTATTTTTGTAGATTAACAACTGAGAAAAAAAATGTAACAGCAATGACACACCAAACTTTCAGGTCTACCCACAATATACACAAATCATGTGTTCTGGGGTTCAAATGAGATCACAAGTAGCATCCATTTGGATTATTTACCTGCAATACCATTGTTGGATTTGCAGCAGAGAGTTTCTCCACAATTTTGCTGTAACAATCTTGCATCATTGCTTGATCTTCATTTAATCCAACTTTTGTGTCATCTTTACTGCTTTCTTGAGAATCTGGTGGGCTCCCTCCATCACATTCGCCACCCAACAGTTCTTCTCCTTGAATATTACCTAGTAAAGTAGGGATGGCAGAAGGCAGCTTGTTTCCTAAGTTAAAAACAGATGTTAAAATATTAGCTCCACTGTTCTGGCCTTGAAATATACATCTCAATACTTCATTTAACATCAGATCCCCACATTATATTGAGTACTGGCCAAGTATAGGATGGTAACATGGAAAAAACCTAACTTATTTGCCAAATTGGCAAATGAAATGAGAAGCAACAGTGAGGTGCTGTAACAAAAATATTCTTAAGATAGAGAGTATCAGTTACTCAAAGAAAAACCTCACTATTGTTTTATCCAGTATATATGAATATATTGGCTGAAGTATATTTGAACGTTTTGTTTTTCCTCCATACCTGAAGTCTGGGATTCACTGCTGAGTGAAATTGTCCCCACTATTGCAGGATACAGTATGAGATGAGGAGAATCTTGAGCCACTCGACACAGTAAGTTGCAAATACTCTGACGAACATACACTTCTGGATGATTTAGGCGGGAGAAAAGCTGAGGTATGATACCTTCACAAACAGGAAAAGAAAACAGGATGATTCATTTCACTTCAAGTGACGTGGAATTTCATTTGATTTTATTTTTAAAAGCATGCTGGCTTTGCATTGTGAGAACATAAATGTCTAGCTTCCCAATAAAAGCTTCCTTTAAACAACTGCCTTTCAGGCAATAGCTTATTGTCTTCCACTATACGGGCAGAGATGCGACACAAATCACTTATTCAAGTAGCAGGAATTGAGTTTTGGATGTTGTAACTGTTGTATCATTTTTCAAAAATAGAGTCACACAATCTCAGAATCTTAAGGGTTGGAAGGGACCTCAAAAGCTCATCCAGTCCAATCTCCCTGCCAGAGCAGGGCCACCTAGAGTAGGTCACACAGGAACTCATCCAGGTGGGTTTTGAATGCCTCCAGAGAAGGAGACTCCACAACCCATTTGGGCAGCGTGTTGCAGTGCTCCCTCACCCTCACAGTGAAGAAGTTTTTCCTTGTGTTTCTTTGGAACCTCTTACATTCCAGCTTGTACCTGTTTTCCCTTCTCAGTCACATTAATACTCTTTAAGCTTGCATAACTGGATGTTTCAAAAGAAAGTACAATTTTGCAATAGTGAGCCCCCTCTTCTGCTGCCTTGCACATTAACTCAATAACCTTTTGTGGTTATGACCACATTGGTTATGACCAATTATGTCATTGTCCCTGAGCAATGACATCTAGCAGTGTAGTGATGAACAACTACTTCTGAGATATCTGAGTTCAGTCACACATCTCTAAGCTGCATTTCAAACTGCAGCTAGGAGAAAATCCATCACAATTTTATTTAAAGGTGGTAATGTAATACTTCCCAAACCACATCTCCTTTCTTCTTTCACTGTCTTAAGGCACAGGGGACAGTGAGATCAGAGTAGATCAATAGCACAAATTCTAAGACCAAAATGCATGGCAGACTTTAAGATAGAATCTGTTTCCAACATGCTTAAACAATAATTTTATGAAATTGCAATCAATACCCTTGTGTCAAAACTAATTTTAACAACTAGGTAACATATATTTACCTCTCCAGGGAGCAGTAGGTGTGGTTTCTAGCCCATGCTCTAAATACTGTCTAAGTTCTCCAGCATGTTTCACAAGCAACCGTAACAATCTTAGGGTTGCCATCACAATAACATCATCAGTGCTTTGCTCAGAAGTATTTCTTAAGTGCAGCCTGGGATCATCTTCATCAAGTGCAACCTTGAAAGAAAGAAATACCCCTCTAAGCTAAGCATATAGGTCATACCATCATTTAGAAAAGTTTGTAACTGTACTTCCTCATCAGTACAAACACTAACCTGACCAGCATTGAGTTTGAGGAAAGTAAAGTATGCACTGCAGGAGAGTTTATAGAGACTGAAGATTCTGTCTACAACTTTCCTCCACACTTTAATTAACCCTTCTGTTGCGTTTTCATCAAGATCTGAAAGCCACGGACAACTTGTTAACAACTGACGCCATATAACATCTACCATATCATCTTCTTCATTGTCTTCATTTTCAGTGATTTGTAGAGTCATATCTTCATCCTAAATGCAAACAGAGAGAAGATTTCACAGGTGATTTCTTAGTGAACTCTTTCATTGTCCGAGTTTTAACTTGAAAACATTTAGAAGAGCTAATATGAATCATAAATAGATGAAAAATCAAGGTCACATTGAAGTTGAACCCTTTTTAAGCAAGCAAATTTATACTTACTTGAATTCCAGCTGGACGACACACTGCTTGGCCAAGAATTCCATATATTTTCTCTTTATCTTCCTCTGCAATATTGTCTGGAAGCAAGTTCTGAACCTCCGATTTTTCCCGGGGCAGCAGACGAACACCTTCTCCCTGACTGTAATGTTAAATGAGTTATTGATCCCCAAGGTATTAATATTTGTAGAGCTACTAAATCCATTAAGACTGTAGATAGAACTTCTTGAAGGAAGAAAACTTCACCCTTATCTCAGAATTAAATGTGCTTCTTTTTACAGAGGGCAAGTAAACAAGAGAATATTCAGTGCTCTGCTCACATGCAACTTCAGACCACAAAGAACAGTAATTATAAATACAAAGTTAGGTTTTACCTTAGGAAAACTAATTGTGCTACATACATTTAAACATTAGGATGAATTTACCTGGCATTATCAACTACTTTACGGCCCCATCTATAAGCCCAACTGGCCAGGGCTGCCCAAGACTTGGCTACTTCAGGTGCCTGTACTGAAGACAAGTGATAGAGCTGTCCCAAGATGAAGTCAGGTTCTCCAACTCCAATATTTACTGTGGGGTGAGGAATAAAAGCAATAAACATTATGATGTAAAAACAACTTCTAATTTCCCTAGCATAGAACATAACACCAAAACGTTGTAAGTACATAGTATTTTTTTCAGTCAGAATAGTACCTAAGAGTGTAATTATTTTTCTGAAGTGCACTTATTTTTCCAGTTCTGACATTATTTTACAGCCAAAGACCTGTTTTTCATTGGTCAACAACCCCTGCCTGTACTATACAATTGCTTTCTTTTTCACAGAAAGCTGTAACTGAGGCAACAAACTCATGATCTCCAGAAGAACAAGATACTTCAAAGAGCAGACTTTTACAAAGTACCTAGGGCAGTGTGTTTGTGCTTATTTGTGTACATATTTATTTTCTTCACCATCAATTCAGAAAATAGTCATTACTTAACACCCATTACAAGCTCTAAAATATTTTGACTCTACAAGAGAGGAACTGGTATTTACGAAATTCACATTTAAGCAAAGAACAAACTTCATAATGTCATTTGAAGAAAAGTCTGCCAAAAATTGTGAAGTGGAGTACATTGTGGTAACAGAAGTGTTGGACTAGATGATCTCTAAAGGTTCCTTCCAAACCCTACCATTCTGTAATTTTATTATTCAAATTAAGTACGGATTAAAGATCACAAGAAAACCTAAGGTAACTGCTTTTCACACTATCAGGGCCTTGAAAATATAAATCCCATTGAAGCTTTTTCTGAAACTCATTCAAACTTTGGCAAATACAGGAGATGAAAGCACACAAAAACATAACAAAATGTTAAAATCTTCTTTTAAAAGAAACACATTCCAGTTTTCTTAAGGATACAATCACTCAAATGAGAAAAATGAATAATATCAACATTAAGGTATCTGATTTTTTTTAATCAGTGTAGAATTACCTATTGCACTAAACAAACACTGTTTGTATGTGTATTAGGAAAACAAACACATAAGTTATGCAGCACTTAGTCTTTATTAATGTAACTAGCACACACTCTCAAGTGGAATCATCAGTAACTAATAAGGAGAACAAATTTACCTGTAGATTCACTTTCAATCCTAGGATATTCTTCTTCTAGTGTATTAACAGTTGGGAGATCAATCAAATTATATATGTTTTTAGACAAAGTAGACAGACCAGTGTGATTCTGCTGCTGTCGAGCTCTATAAACTTGTTTCAACTGTCCTGAAATCTCTTTCCATTCTGCTTGAATCCATTTAGCCAACGTGAGAATAGATTTAGCAACTGCATATTCAGCTTTGGCAGATTTGCAAAAGGATATGGCACAAGAACTCAACATTTCCATGGCATGTGTTGACTGACCTGCATATCATAAGAAGTAAAGTGTTCATTTTATTTGAAACACTATTTCTGAAATTCAGCTTACTCTGATACAGCTTGTAACGAGATATTTTTACAGAGAAATTTCCCTTTTGAAGTTAACAAGTAAAGACTTATGAAAGCACTTTCAGACCTGGACAACAGTTAATTGTAAAGTCGGTTCTAATGATACTGTCCTACTATGATATCTTCAAGGTCAGAGAAATTAGGCTGGTTATAAGGACAAGAAGCTGAACTACTTACAATAGCAATAGCAAACACTCACCTGCTGTGTATAACAATTTTGTTTTCTCGATATCAAGTTCGGGACCCCATTTTTCATCTGTCTGACCCGGTGCAGACAGTTTTTTGAAGTGTTGGACTAGGTCTTGTGCAGTGGTGGTTTTGCCCAGCTGAACCTCGCTGCACTGGGCGAGCAGACGTGTAGCTAAGGCAATATTTCCACGCTTCCGGGCAAATTTTGCCGCTGTTAAGCCCAGCTCCATTAGATGGCTTTTAATTGGGACTGTTGGTTCTGAAGAGGAAAGCAAGACATTATAAACAAAGTTATTTAATAATAGCTGTGCCTGGGTTATACAGACAATTTCTGCCCCATGTGTTCTGTACATGATGGCCCTCAGTAAAAAAACTGCACAGCTCTTTTGCACCTCCCAACATCTTCAGAAATTTAGATGACTTCATTTCTGCCCAGAACATTCATATACATCATATGAAACAACAAAATATACCCACAGATTATCTGCTAGGCGAGAGTAATTTGTTTCACTGTAAGCATTCTTCACTCAGAAATCCATCTGTTTGCCCTGAAAAGGTTTTTCTCCCATTAGCTCTTACCATGTGCACACTTAAATGGCTTTTGTGCCTGTTTTTAAAGACCTATTGTTGATAACGTTGAACAGTCCAAAACAGAAAGTATTTAAGTATGAAGAGACAAGCCAATGTGATTAGGAGAGTGAGTACTGAACTGCAAAGCATTTCAGCAGCTTTTTTTTTCCAATACTGTCTACATTACAGTAACAATTGAGACCCCCAGCTGTAAATAACCAGAACTTGTCTAAATAATACAGAAAGACACAGCTGCTGCTTTCAGCCAAAGGTTTAAGTACAAATTCTGCGTTCAGCTTTCATAACACTAAAACAAGAGCTTAATATACCTTTAAGTTTTTCCATCAATTGATTCTGGTACACTGTGTACCTCAATGCATGCATCCATGGCCTTACATCATGCTGTTTGCATGACCTCAAAGCATCATTGAAGAGAGGTATGAGACAGTCCTGGAAGAAGAAGTGGAATAGCTGTAGCAAGACTCAATGAGACTTTACTGAAATGTATTTTCCTGTATTAAAACCTGAGATCATTTTAGTGCAGCATAAGTAATTCCATTTGTATCAGTAGCCATTCTATCCTTAACTAATAAAATGCAAATATATTTGATGCAACTCTAGGAATAGATGCTTGATTTTGAGGACAACACTAAAAATAGCTCAAAAACAAGCACAATTACTATCTGAAAAATATGATTAGAAGTTCCAATTAGATCATTTATGTTGGTTGAGGTTTGACAGAGTTTTTAATTGATAAAGTGATTTTATTTAAATGGTATTTTAAAGCTGCTTTTAAAACAAATTACAAGTGGATGTTATAGGTGTGTTACAATGTTATTAGAGAATAGCTACACTTCCTTAAAAAGCAACTACTAATGAACTTAAAAATACTGTAAGTGTAACTGAGACAGTGTATTCATAACTACAGAAAGTAGTCCAGAGATGTAACTTGGGCCAAGGCATGTTAGAAAACTAAATGAGGTCTTTTTACAGTATGATTAACAATGATCAAACCAATCTATGTTCTATATTTAATACTTCATGATACAACATGGAGAAAGACATCACTCTAAATTATGTTTTAAACACAAAGCCATACCTCTGATGTCAGCCTGTTGGATACAGTGTTTTCTAGAGCAGAAGAACAATGTAACTGAAGAGTGCTCAGCACTGGTAAAGACTGAGACACCGTAAGTGTGGAAAGTCTTAAAGGTCCAATAGCGATTCGAGCTGTTTGCTTTAAGTACTTAATAACATTTCTGAAATAAAAGAATCAAAAAACTACTCAAAGTCTATCTAACAAAAATTCAACACATATAAAATTACTAGAAGAAAAGGTAAATTTGACATCTTCAAAGAGGTAAGATGATCTTGGAATATCACACAAAAGTTACAGTATGATACTTAAACAATAAACTGACAAGAAGCAGTACTTCATCAACCCAAAGAACTACATAATCTCTAAGTTCAAAATCATCTTATTTTTCCTCAGTAAGCTTATAACTCCCAACGGTTAAAATTGGTAGCATAATACCAAGTACAGGGCAGAGTATGCTTTTCACAAAGTTATGTCAAACCAGAAGAGCTTTTCACACAGTATATTACATGACCTCATAGCGCACTTCAACTTACTCAGAGATTGACTGCCACTTTTGCTCCTGTTCCATGTGGTTTACAGCTGTTGCCAGACATACCGAACTTCTTAAAAGCTGTATTTCAACTGCTTTTTGAAGTTCTCTTGGATCAGGACTTAGCATATTAGGAAGCAGCTTCTTCATGTCTACATAGAGATTAAACAATTGAAACCAACTAGAAATGTCAATTTTTTTCAGATATCACTGTCTGAAAAAGTGTTTTTGAGCACCAGAAAACTTGGAAAAACTTTTTTTAATACATACACAGAGGCATAAGGTATTCATATTAGAAACTGATGATAAGTTACTTATAAATCAGGTTGCCTATAGGTTTACCTATAAGTTACTTATATGCATCAAGAAGAGTGTGGCCAGCAGGTCAAGGGAGGTTCTGCTCCCCCTCTACTCTGCCCTGCTGAGGCCTCATCTGGAGTCCTGTGTCCAGTTCTGGGCTCCTCAGATCAAGAAGGATAGAGAATTTCTGGAGAGAGTCCAGCACAGGGCCACCAAGATGATCAGGGGACTGGAGCCTCTTCCTTATGAGGAAAGGCTGCAGGAACTGTGGCTGTTTAGTTTGGAAAGAGGAGACTAACGGGAGATCTTATTAACATTTACAAATATCTAAATGGTGGGTGTCAGGAGGTAGGGGCATCCCTTCTTTCTATTGTATCTAGTGACAGGACAAGGAGTAACGGGATGAAGTTGAAACACAAAAAGTTCCATTTAAACAGAAGAAGAAACTGTTTTACTGTTCAGGTGAAGGGGCAGTGGAAGAGGCTGCCCAGAGAGAGTGTGGAGTCTCCTTCCTTGGAGGTCTTCAAGACCTGCCTGGACATGTTCCTATGCAGCCTGATCTAGGTGAACTTGTTTCTGCAGTGGGATTTGGACTAGATGATCTCTAAAAGTCCTTTCCAATCCCTACCATTCTATAATTCTATGATAAGTAAAGATAGTAACTCCCAAAACCACACCACTCATCAACATTTAGAATGACTACCGCCAATCCTTTTGAAGCTCAATTCATGAAGGTTACAGTCAGTCCACCAAACACAACAAATCACATTTAGAACTTTCAATCTGTCATTTATGCAAACAGATACATGAAAAAAATATTTCATTTGTATTTGTAGTAATGTTAATTTATCCATTTATACCTATTTTTTCTTTGGATCCCCCTGCAAGAAGGTTGATATTTTCTCCTGGTAATAATTCTAGTTGTTCAGTGCATTCAGTAAGTTGTCCAGACTCAAAGCTGCTCAAAGATCTGCAATTCAACGTATACAGTTTTATTTTCACACTACTTACTTAATTTCAGTTAAGTATCTTATACAGCAAAAAAAAAAAGAGACAAACTCAAGCCTAACTCAAAAAAGCCGACAGAGCACTCACAGTTAATTCTATGCAAAAATCTCAATTTTCACATAGATCAATAAAAGGCAATAGTACTGCATCAAATGGACAAATTCAATATCAGAGTGAAAAGAAAACACCTCTGCAGCTGTGAAGTTTTTCACATTATCACCACTATATATAATGCTCTTTTAGTATAGTCAGGAAGAAAAAGATTGGTTTTGGAAAAGTTCAAAAATTAAGAGAACTTCAAAGCTTTCCCTTCCTTCCCATGCACAGAAAAGTAGAACATGAGACAAATTTTCATGAGGTCATGGTTTCAACACCTCAGTTTACACAAAACAAAAACTCCAGAAATATTAGAATGTTGTGCAGGTCACAGATTACACAAATCTATATTGCACAAAGCAGCAAATTTCACTTTTTCCTCCATTGTTCCACATTAAGAAATAAAATTTGGGTAATACAGACTTTTACAGAACCACACAAGTAAAGAGCACTGAAAGGCTGGATAGCTCAGAATACAGAAGACTTAAAGGTTCCGTATTCTTGTTACTATCCACTGAAGATGGAATATCTAATTATTTGTATTAGAAAAGAAAAGGAAATTCAGCATGTGAAAAATCCACTTTCTGCTGAATTATTTCAGTTCTCATTACCGCAGAGTCTTTTCTCAGCCTGCTCAGGAGCAGAAACATCAAGTGCTTCAAATCATCACGAGCTCTTTACAACATTGTCCTGATACAGTAATCATACTTCCAGCAATTATTTGGATGAAAACTAACTCCAACCAGCCAAAAGACCAGACCTCTGCAACTTTACAGCAAGCACACATGATGTTCACCAGAAGTACAATGGGTTTGGAGTACAAAAACATGAACATTCAGAAATTGTACATTTTCACATCCACGACACTCAGTCGTAATGCATTATCTGCACAACACTGAGTTACTGCAGTAACAAAAAAAAGGGATCAGTCCTTTCTGTGAGAGAAGTAGTCACCTTCCCAGACCTATAAGACTTTATTTCAAAGCTTTCTTTTATGCTTTTATTTTCAAGTGAAGAAATTTCAGTCAAGAGGATTTTATGATGTTCACCACAATAGTAACCAAGCCGTCAAATGAAACAGAAAGGACCCTTAAACCTTGAAGGACTATTTCTATGTCACAAATACCAAAGGTTGGAAAACAAAATAAACAAACTACAATTCCAAATTACATTTTAAGAAAACAAAATGAAAAAAAAATGATTTAAGCAGCCAAGATCACCTCCTTAAGATACTTTTCACATTAGATTAATAAAGTATTTTAAGAACTGTACCCGACAGGTGTTTTATATTTGACTTAAGTTGTGCAAGAAGGAGATGTCTTCTGTCAATAGAAAGAATGAATTTGATCTCTTTTACTCTCAACAAAAAGATGTTTTTCTTGAATACTAAGAAACTTTAGCAGTCAAAGTCACAGTAACTCTTTAGAATGATATTACCTCTTATTTGCATGGTTGGTAAATATCATGACCAAGTTTCCCCCTCCCAGGAACACGACTTTCTTCTTGTCATACCTCTATTTAAATGACATCCAGTTTCTAAAACCATAAAAACTTTACTATTTCAGTTCTAAAATACAAAACTCTAAGGTACATTGGAAGTTAACTACATCCTTACTTTATGTAATTAAAATCTGCTTTCAGAGTGATTGAGGTATTACTATTGCTTTTCTTCAAGTCATGGACCATATTTTGCCACTCCTGAACAGCAGACCAGTCAGCAATGGATATGTAACATTCACATGCTTTGTTACCCAAGTAGTTTATAACTTCAGGTGAAGAGTCACTTGGCTTAGTCAGAACAGTTTTTCTAGCTTCTCCTGTGAAACAAAAAATTAGTAGATATATACTTGAATATATATTTATGCTTCTATATTTTTAAGTAGCAATTCTATCACTCAAATGTAATTTTTCTGTCTTTTGTCAAGAACAATACATTAAAAAATAAAATAATTATATAACATTTACAGTATTGTTCTTCCACTAGAAACTTTTCAAAGGAGGTTTTGGAAAAATTCAGACCATATCTGTACAGATGCATCAAAAAAGGAAAACCAAACTAAAATGAGGAAAAAAAGAAAGTCTCTTTTGAAAGATGAAATTGAATACTGCAATAAAGTCTCAGTAGTTAAACTGAGTCACTAGTGAATTTATGATACAATTAGATCATACATACTAAGCATCTTAAGTTACAATGATCTAAACCAATTCAAATTAAATTAGTAATTTACAAAATATTTCACCCATTATCTTTAGTTTCACTTAGCTAGACCTCAGTACTGCAAACCCTCATATCTGCACATAATATTCGTTTCAATAACATAACTATAGCTAGAAACAGGTTTTCAGATGTAAGAATTAGACATCATCATTACTATGGCTACACCACCAAATGTCATAATTCTATGTATATACAGGTAAAAAATTGCATTTCTCTTAAAAAGAAAACAATAAATACTGACCATTCAAGGAATGCTTTGGGCTGGCATTATTCACACTGTTTGAATTTGCCAACTTCAGAACAGTTTTGTCAAAGCCTGTTATGCAGCAATCCACTCCTGTCATGGAGCACAGGTGCTCCTGGTATTCCACAGTTGCCTTTTCAAACCTTAAATGGTTTAAGATTTTAGTCAGCATTTTACAGAATCAGTTTTCTTTTTGGTAACTAGACTATATTTTAAACATTCCCACAAATACTCAAAAAGCTCAGGTGTTACCTTCAGCGAAAGAATGGAATTAACAGAGAATACAAGTTTACCAGCTGAATTTCCAGGTTACAGTATAGCATAAAAGCTTTTGCATTCAGGTTTTAATGCCAACTTCACACCAAGAGCAGACTGAAGGAGATAAACAAGTTTTGTATTTGATTGTCACACTATTTACCTGAATGAATAAAGATGAACATTGATAAACGACTTATTTAATAGACGACTGTGAAGCTGGGTCTAGGGCAACAGCTCACAGTTTAAACTTCACATTTCTAAAACTTGTCAAAACTGCACATTATTTTAATGAATCATATAAAAATGGGAAAAATAGATATAAAAGCTCATTTGTTTTGTTTGTGGATTTTTACATGGGGGTAAATAATGGAAGGTGTCCCTTTTTCATTTCATACAGATGAATAGATGCATTCCTTTAAGGAGATGAAAACACCAAAATGAATGCATACCCACTTATTTGAACATTGACCCATTTATTTGTATCTGCAGCCAAAGATTCTACTTCAATAGACGTAGAAGACACTTTCAAAGCTGAACTAAAACTGCAAAGCATCTCCCTCAGAGTCCCTCTCTTGGCAATCTGTGGCAGGTAATGAGATCACACCATTGGTCAGAAACTTCAGAAGATATTTAAATAAATAATATGTTGCAATGGAAAACTAAATACCATATGAAATTAGTCCTGTTGTGTACAAAAAAATGAAAAAAATTTCTTAGGAGCACCATTTCTTTTAAAATCCTTGTAATTTAGTTAAAACTAAAAGGTAAAATACATAACAATTGTGGGTGTTTTAGGTATCTCTGAAAGACACAATGACTTGAATTGACACAGAAATTAGAAATTGGTAGCCTTGACTCATGCCACAATTTTAAAAGATTCAGAACTATGCATAAGGAGAAAACACCCAAGTTTGTAACATTGTTATCTGAGAACACTTACCGCCCTTCTGCTTGCTGAGCTACAGAATTGATCCAGGAAAGACTCTTCCCAACAACAGCAGAAGACCAGACGGCAATACCCTGAATAGCTTCAGGACAATGAAGCTCACATAACGCTTCTACCAGCATCATAATTGTCACTTCCAACTCATTTCCCTAAAATCAAACCAAAAGCTTAATTTACCATTTAAAATAAGAGCTATATTTGTGGTTAAATACTGGGAAATCGTAAAGCATTACTTCATTATATGCATCTGCAAGTGAAATGCTCTGTCTATCCATCCATGATGCTGCTTTTGGAAAAGCAGTGGAGCTAAGGGAAGAGAGTATGCTGTGAATCCACAGCCTGAATACAGTCTACAACTGTGTTAATTTGAGATTCATAAGATAAGAGGAAGCAATAAATATTTTATTTGATATAGTTAAGCAAATCAAGTAATGTACTGAAGAAACTATTCAACCTAAGAAATTTTAACCACTTGATCCACTCATCCCACCCCTACACTTACCTGCTAGTTACATATAGACAAAGGATATCACATATAGAGAAAGGACACTCTCAGGATACATCCCCCTCCTGCTGACATCCAGAGCTAAGCAAAGATACTCCACCAGCATAAACTTGGGAAAGCCTCAACTACTACAACAGAAGTTTCATAAAGCTTAAGCAGAACCTTATGCTTAAGAAGAAACTGTTTCATTCAAACTGCAAACCAACTATAGCATTCATTTGGGTATAGTATGACCAGTGTACAGTACACATCCTAATCTTCAACCTACAGTATCACTTAACCAGAAAAGTCTGTCAATACAGAAGCATGACTTTAAAATGTAGCTTCAAACAAGAAAATCTCCTTACAGACCAGTTGGTTCAATAACTACCAATTGTCTTAGCCTAGTTATTTTAGAACATCACGTGAACTTTTTTGCAGTACTCTACAGACTTGGAAAAGAATAGTACCTGAGAGATACTATTATTAGTTTTCATTTCTGTGAGTAAATCAAATCCATGCCTGACTGTCACAGCAGGCTGGCCAGCCAGCAATCCAACTCTCATGATTGAAAGTCTAATCCGCGTCAGCCAATCTTGGCATGTCTGACGATTGGTATAAAAGAATGTCCTGATAACCTTTAAAGAGAGAAAAAGAGAAGTTTTACCATACTCTTCTTCTGTATGAATCAAAACAGGTTACATCAAGTACTTAAAATGGACAACACTCAAAGGCAGAACAGATTTCTTTTCTCCAGTTGAGATTTCAATTAAGGGATGAAGAAATAGGTAAAACTCTGCATCTTTATTAATGCAGATGGTCTGAAATGACACATAGCACACAACTGGCCAGGCAGGCTGGCAAGCTAAAAATCTTGAAATGAGCTGACAATAAGTTATGTATTACTGTCACATCAAAGAAGATTAACTAAACAGCTTATCTCAACAGTGAAGAATGTTTGGCAGTTAAAGCTACATAAAAGGGTATGTTGTCTATAAATAATTATTATATTCCTCACAAAACAATTTAAAGCCTCAAATAATTGTGATAAAAGTAACAGAACTGCTGTTATCTACAAATAAGTGATTGGCTTGATTTGTACCACCATACAAGCTGGTACTTCAGAAATAAATCCTGTTTTCACATGTTCTCTAGGAATAAGCCACAGTCAAAGCCAGATCAATTATGAGTCTCAAATTTCATTTGAGAAGTTCTTCTGGAGCTCCACATTTAAGACCTGAACAACCCTGCAAGCATTGTTCATTTAACAGACTGATTCAAGTAAAAGCGATACTCTAAGACAGACAAACCTTGGGTGGAGAGGTAAGGGCATTGGCACATCCTTCATAAGCATTGTACATCAATTTTTCCAAGTTCTCCAGATACTGCAGGAGGAGAACAAGCCTAAGCTGGTTGCTACTGTGTCCTTCATCATTGTCTGCAGTAGTCCATTGGCTAACATCTTGGTCAGGGTTTAACGTATGGGCTGCAAGACTCCTAATAATACCTACACATTTTACCAAAACACAGAAAATAAGTTAACACACAGTAGTTTATTGAAATGTATCAAGGTATAGCAATGCTAAAGCAAAATCTCTCAAAAGTTCATAGTAATTATGCAGTTGCTCTTCTGCCATAGCATGTTTCTGACACAAAGGAATGCAAAAATGTATCATCACTGAAAAATAAAGCCATCATGCTCCTTGCCTTGGGCATGAAGTTCATAGTTGCACCATCACACCAAAAACACCCCACAAAAAAAATAAAGTATAATTTTTTTACATTACCTTCAATTGTTTGAAACGTATCTTGGGCTCTACCCAGAGGAGTTCGTAACTTTGAAAGAACAGTAAACTGAGCTGCTTCCCAAACAGCCCATTGCCAGAGAACAGCATCAGTCTTCAACAGATTACGAGGGATGGTTGGTTGATCTCTTTTATCTAATCTTTGACAGCTATAGAATAATCTTTCTAACCAATTATCCTTCCTGAAAGAAAACATCAGGATGTTAACACAAGTTCACATGCTAACAAGTTTATACTGCGTACACTTCAGCTCCCTATTGCTCTCAAACCAAACCTCTTGTAGGATTATTTCTAAATGGCAATGGGCATGGGCAAATTTGCCAAAAGGTGTATATCTGTAGATATTTATAAATACCTAAACAGAAGTGTAAAAAAACCAATTTGAAGTAATTTGTAAAGATAATTATGATTTTTAAACTAAACATAGCTTGGAATTGTTTACTACAAATATATGTGGAATTTTTAGAACTATAACCATCCATGGATTTCAGTTTCAGAAGTTCTTACCCGGTTCGGTGAGAGTTCCCATATAAAATAAAACTAATGACATCAGAGAAATCCTGTGGGTGGAATGTATTACTTGGAGCTTTGCTCATATGACTTCTTATAGCCAAAGAAATTTCTTGTATTTCAGTGTGGGTACGGTTACTGGAGGAAGAGAGGGTGAAAAAACAACTCATGCTATAACGTACTTGAGAAAGTCAAAAAACGTTGGGGGAAAAAAGTTACAGCACCCCTCCCCCCACCTTCCCATATATATGCCTGCAATGACTGGAAAGAAGTATACTATTTGGTATTAAAACAAAGTACTTTAAGAGTTCAAGTCTTTGAGAAAAACTACAGGGCATGAAATTGCTGAAGCTCTGGATAACATGAATCTATAAGTATTCATTCCTATTTGCTGAAAGAAGTGCTCCACAGCTTATCAAATTTGTTAATTACTTTGTGTACTACCTATTGTTCTCAAACCTATAATAAAGCAGAAGAGATAGCTAGACACTTCATGCTTTTTGGTTTCTAATTAAGAACTGTATGATGACATTCAACTGGCATTACTTTTCAGATGTCATTGAAGAAAATAAACCATTCTCTCTATTGGTTAATTGAACAACTTACCTCAACACAACATCTAAAGGAATTGACTTGAGAAGTTTTCCAAAAGCCTGTCTCACACGAGCACTGCTATGTACTAGTTGAACACGACACACATCAACACACCTGCAACACCCAAAAGGGAAAAAAAAATGTGAAAATATTTCCATTCACAGCATTCATTCAAATACTACACAGAAGTCCACACAACTACCTTTGTAAAAGGTCATCTGGGAGGGAGGAAGACAGGGCATGGAGGCTACTACATGCTTGAAGGCAAATGTTCACATCTTCCAGCAGGGCTAAATTAAAGAGTTAAAGAAAAAAAGTTATTTTTTTGCTAGAATTAGATAATTTATGCATTGCTGCCACATTGCACTGTGGTAGAACATCTGAAGATGTTTTTACAGCATAGCTGGTAGAAGACGACACAGGCTTTAAGCATTACTTTTCATTTCATTTACTGGTTTTACTGCAAGTAAATGCTTAGTAGCAAAAAGTTACTTGTGCTACATGTTACATAGAAGCCTCTTCTGATGGCTGACATTAATCCTTCTGTGGTCTCAATACATTGACATGATACACAGTATTTCAACAGGAAGAAAAACTAAGGTAAAGTTCATAAACTTGCCCTTGGAAACTTACTGCTCTTGGTACTATTATGCTTAGACTAAAAGCATTTGTTCCCATATTTCTGTTTCCAGGTTTTGAAATTCAAAAATCACATTAAGGAACAGTTCAACCGCTTTTGATAAAATAAACCACCTTACAAGACTTGGCATATCACTGACATTCTTGGTCAATCAATTTCACAATTACAAGTTATTATTTTCAGGAAATTGTTTGTATAACTAATAGGTATAGAAAGAGAGTGCAATAGGAAGATTTTGTGCAATACAAACCAGAAGCAGCCCTAGAAGTAAATGAACAAAGTCTGGTTACAGCCATCAGTAGTATGTGACAAAGTCACTTAAGCACTTAGTTATGCCAAGTAAGAAACAGTTAATAAGTAAAACTATGCAATATCTTACTGTTTGCTAGAAGTCCTTTACAAAACTTATGAAAAGATGGGAGAGAAAATAACGGTGCATATGTTTCTGATTTTTTCATCAGAACAGCCACTTCCAAAGCCCATGTCATAAGTAGTTTCCTTCAAAAAACAAAAGTATATGTCACTCTATATAGTTACACAATGATATCTTCCAATATAACTTTAACTACTTCAAGTTACAGATGAGTACACCATAATTCCTTTGAGTTTTAAACAAAAGCTTCATAACTTTAAAAATACCTCTTAAGCTTTCACAGTATTTTGATAACACAAGATCGTATTATTTTAAAGGGTACTTTCAGCGAGTAAAAACATGGTTTTTTTTTCCAGTGAAGTCTGATAGCTCTGCATTTACTGTGTAAGTCTTATGATGGTTCCCATCTTTCTAGTTTTCACTCACAAAAACGAGCAGCTACTTTTCCTACAGGTACTTCATTATTAACGTTTCAAAAAACCCAAATACTTGATTGGTTAAATTCACATCAAGTTTTATAGATGAAAGTTATGCTGGTTTTTTAATTAAGGCATTCTCCTGGAAACAAAAAAAGTCTCCCAATAATAAACAAAATGCTAGTTACCTGGTATCTTGAGAAAGGTTATCCTTCTTAAGCAGTAGCCCCAAAAGATTTAGTATGATTGAGAAATGTTTTTTTGTTGCTGTGGTGACAGTACTTATAACTGCTCCATCAAACAGAGAGGGAGAGGAAGAACTGAGGCTACTGGATATGAAATGGTCATGCCTGAAAAGGCAAGGAAAAATCATAAAAATACAAAACCACCCCAAGACTAGGAATACTTCCTTAAAGAACACAAGAAGAGGGAAAAATCAACAACAAAAGAATCCCAAAAAACCCATTAAACAAGAGAAAAAACCAACCCCAAACCCAGCAGCAAAAGTTAATGTATACCCACATAATTACTACATTATGTCAAAACCCACAAATTTTGATCTCTGCCCCAAAAGAAGAAAGCTGCAATTTTACATTAGTCCACCCAGTGCAGTAAACTGGGATCAACTGTGGCTGCTACCAAACATCTAGTGAAAAAAAAAAATCACCCAAACCAAGAAATGTACAGTTAAACTACCACATTCCCTTACTTTGACAACATGTTGTAATAAGAACAACCAAAATGTGTTTAAATCTGTTGTTTACATTTTATTACCTCTCCTAGATCTCACAGTAAGCAAAATAGTAAATAATCTTTCCTTATTTACTTTCAGTACATCTCTCCCTCAGTTACTTCTATTCAAACACAAGACTTCTAATCTGCCTTTGAATAACATGCCAAATTTCAAGCCAGGATATGCTTTCTTGGCTGAGACAGAGACTCCCTGCAATTAATGAAAGTAAAAACTGATTATGAATGTTTGAGCAAAAGCTTAATTGTAATAGCCTATTTAAATTCATCCCTCTAACAATATAATCCCTTCAGATCAGTCTACTGAAGCGGTCTTAAAAGTATTGATAAAATACTGATTCATACCTGGAACAATGAGAATATAACGTATAGAGTACTGCATACTGGACAGCAGGAAAGTGAACTGCTATGTCATCATGAACAATCATCAGATTTTTACTCAGTAGTGCAAACACAGTTGGTGAAAGGGCCCACATCTATAAAATGAGTGCAACGTAAGGAAAGAAACATAATAAACAGGATCTATTTTTAAGTGTAGTTCTCATACCATTATTGTCTTTTGCTTTTTCCCAAGGGAAATAATTTAACTCTATTATTTTCTGACCTTAATTGGAACTTCTCTCACTTTTTAAACAACCTTGCAAAAGCAGTTTACATTTTTCTTTGGAAAGATCTGCAACAAGTGTTTGCACATGGCTGACATGCTACTAGAGGACACATTAAATCTGTCTTGATTTTCCAGAATAATTACTATGACAATCTTAGACTTGATCTATGAATAACCCTGATAAGATGTTCCTCCCTAGAAACTGCTTTCCATTATGTACCAATTCTAGAGACACAACCCACTCATTCTGTTTCCTTGAAGTTTAAATATTGGAATATCTTCTATAACATAAGTTAGGAAACAATTATGATCATGTTAATGATGCATGCGTACTACCTAGAACATACTATAGTGTATTTCACTAGCTAAAAAATTGGTTATTGCACAAACTTTATAATCTGTAGAGTTTCACTCACCCCAATCAATGAGTTTTTAGCATTTCCAATGGTACTTAGAGCACTGATGTCAAATATAACAACAAACTTTGCATTATCCACATTGAGTATATGCTTCTTGAAAGAGTCATGCTGGATTTCAGAACAGGCCTTAGGAAGATGTAAACTATAGAGAAGACTGTTTAGAGCACAGGTCATTTCTCCTAGAATTAACCTGTAAGCAGTCTCCAAAACAGGAATGTTCTTCAGGCTCAATACAGCTTGGTATACAGCATGGGCTGCTGCAACAACCTTGGAAATATAATTACAGTAATAATTGATTAGCATGAAAGCATAAAAACGTATTCATCATCTCTATAGAATTTACAATCATGCTTCTTTATCTATGAATAGATTAGCCTGATATACAATGCCTATGTTCAGCTTTCTGTAATTAAGTACTACTTCCTTACAGAATCTATTAATTAATTTCTGGATCACCCACATAACACATTGGGTAGGAAAGCCACATTAGCTACGAACTTCTGTTTGGTATGACAGCCAGCTTACTAATTTGTTAACAAATCAAGTGCCAAAACTAAGAACTGGCTACATCCACACTTTCAAAAGTTTCACAGATATATAGTTAGATGAAGTATATTTAAAATTAACAAAGTTTTACAGCTTAATAAATATATTCTAAGATATGCATGAAGGCTTTGGAGCACACTTGTAAAAGTCAGTTACTCTTACCTCTTTCTCCTTATGATAACGAAGAACAAGTAGTTTAGACTCTGGTATAAATAACTTCTCTACAAATGATGATGGTAGTTTTGTATTTATTTGTTCAACAATCTGGGGAAAAAAAATGCAAAATGACAAAATTTAAGTATTTCATATATGTTTATTATAATACATTATCATCATTAAAATACTGCCTTGCTAGACTCTATGCACTAAATGCAGAAAATCAGAGAACGGTGGGGGTTGGAAGGGATCTTCAGAGATCATCTAGTCCAACGCCCTGCAGAAGCAGGTCAACCTAGATCAGGTCACACAGGAACGTGTCCAGGCGGGTCTTGAAGACCTCCAAGAAAGGAGCCTCCACAGGCACCCTGGGCAGCCTGTGCCGGTGCTCCCTTACCTGAACAATGAAACAATTCTTTCTTATGTTTAAATAGAACTTTGTGTTTCAGCTTCATCCCATTACCCCTTGTCCTGTTACTAGATACCATCGAAAAAAGGGATGTCCCAACCTCCTGACACCAATGCAACTATTTTTGTATTTGCTTTGCTAAACAATTATCTGAATGTGAATTTTCAAGCTTTAACAGCACAGCTGAGAAAGCTGAATGATTCACTTATATCGATGTGGGTTTGAGTTTGTGGTCTACACATGAAGAGATATGTTTCTGAAGACCTGATTTCCCAGGTCATGGCACAAGTAGATAAATAGAACATATTAAGCACTAAGAATCTGAGATTCATCAGGTGGTGTTACCAGCTGCAGAGGCCTCGTAATGGCACTGTCCAACAGTCAAGCCAGACAGAGAGAAAAGAAAAGAAGCAACCAACGAACCACACAAACCCTCAGGCTAAAACAAAATCCCACTTTAGCAACAAGTCAAACACATAAACAAGCTGTCAGCATGAGGTTTCAGAGAACACAAGCATTTAGAAGAAGAATTACTTGCTTGTGATCAGGAACAAAACAGTTCTAAATATTTATCTAACACACACACCGAAAAGTAAGGTTGTATTGGAAAATAGTATTTCCTAATAAAAAACTGTGGTAATGATAATATATACAAACCAGTGTCAATAGATTCAGGACCGAAATGATATAATCAGTGCCACAAGTCTGACAATTTTCCATCTGATCTAATCCGTAAGTGATGACCATGTCACAGTGTATGGTCATACTTGGATCTAAGCTGCCAAGTAGAACACCAACACACTCATTGGCAGCTGTAAGTACAGCTTCAGAAAAGAATACTTGGTTTGCTGCAGTCACACATCTCATTACTCTGTACAGAACCTGGAAAATTATAAACAGATCTAAATTAAAAACTTTTATTAACCAGAGACAAGCACTGAATACTTTTTAATTACGTTCACATCCATTTGATATCCTGTCCCATCACATACTCTGCAGCTTGGTAAATTCTGTCAGTAGATTATTCTGACTAATTCACATCATGGCATTATACTTCAGAAGGGTAGGAAAACCCAAACCTTCAATTGCCTGGTTTCCTACTTGGCAAAAGGCCCATAAAGATTTAGAAAACCTAAATGCCTTATTAGGAATTCTCTTCAGTTCCAACTGATGTCAGTAGAACTTCTAGCACAAAAGACAGGAGAGTTTGCCTCTTTTGAGCTTTGTCACAAGAATCCTCTGCAGGTTAAGACACAAGTTACATAACTGTCTTGACTTTAATTGGGAAATCCATACACTAATTTAAGCAAGAAGTTTTGTCCCTCAGAATTCTGCTAGGGTATAAATTCCAGTTGTGCAGCTCATGAGGGAACAACAGATTTTGACTGCAGGTATTTGTACATTTAAAAAAAAAAGATCATTTACAACTTCTACAGTTTCTGTTTCAAAAGTATAGCAGCTACTTAGAATATTTTTTCTGTATACACCACCCTATAGTATGCTATAGACTATATATATATAGTGTCTACAAATATACAATTTCTATCTTAATATTCTGTAAAAGTCTTACAGCACATTCTTCAAGAAAATACATTTGTTCAAAGCTGAGCGAATGCATATTCATGTAATTCACAAAATCTAAATAAACTCAGCAAATAACATCATTCTATGGTGATAAATCATGTCAGGAACAAAGAAAAACAAAGAGAAAACCTGAATTCTTACATCAGTTACATATGCTTCTGTAATTGGTGGTCCCCTGATGGGGCTGAAGCGTTCCCCAATACTCCTCACCACAGTACTGAAAACCCGAAGAAGCGCAGCCAGTTTAGGTAGTGATACTGAAGGAGGAGGAATATCTTCATCTACTGATTCCCCAGAAGCCACATGACTGAGGTCCTACAGCACAGAAGTTTTTATAGATCAGAACACACCATTAACAGTTATAATACATGCATAGAAGACCAAAATACAACACTGAAAATACTCCATCTACCTATTATCCAGACATTTTATAGATACTACTAAATTACAGGTATGTTTATCCAATATCTCTAACTTCATATACATATGAAGATGGGATATAGGCACACAATGACAATGAGCAAGACAGAGCACTAATGAGATGCTGATCATTAGTATAGCCACTGAAACAGACTTTATCTTGTACACTAAAATGGAGGCTTATGATGTTCCAGGCTTCTGGAACATGACCATCCCTGTTGCTGCGCTATTAACCCACTTTTCTGCACACTTTTACCACTCTCCCAAACAATTCTCATCCACTAAGTGGAGTCAGGATGTTCAAGTGGCCATTCCCACTGCACTGTTCACATACAGCTACCTTGATCTAGAGACCATGAGTTTACTACCAGGCTATTTCATGCCAGTTGGCATCAGTTCCTACGAACTTTCCCAGAAATGCTGATCTCATTAGTGTAGATATAGCCTTGGACTACCCCACTGGGAGATAAACACACACTAGCTGGAACCACATCCCTCCATGACTTAATGAATGTTACCTTTAAACTCTTCTGTGACTAAGAATACACACATTGTTCAGTCCAGCAGACAAGCTGATCAGCAGTGACTTACTACACTGACTGAGCACTTGCAACCGTGTGCCTACAGTCACAGCAGCACAGGTTTCTGTGGGCTTGACACTACCAAAGGTGTCTGTTAATCCTAACTCAAAGCTGTACCACCAGAAGTCTTGGTGTACATCCAAGTATACTAATTAAAATCAAATTATTTATTCTCCTTTAAGTGAAACAGATTATGCTGGAAGTACAGCTTCACCTACAGGATCTGCATGTTGACATATATAATATAGCACAATCTAGTTATAAGCATATATACATGAGCACATATACCTTACAAGACAACACTCCCCACCTTCCCCAACCAAGTCTTTCTTTAATGACAGGATTATATAAACTCTACATCCTGTTAACTAAGCAAAGGTTACAAAATCAAAACAAAGAATGTTAAATGAATATACTTTAGTTTTCTATCAGTCCCTACTGCATTATCTCCTGCACAATATAAATGCTATTTGATGTTTTATAAAATAAGACAGATATACCATTAATCTATAGAAGCATTAAGAATCTCTCCCAGTAGTCACTACTTCTGAAAAACTCTGAAGTCAGGCAATTAGAGAATATTCCAAGGAAAATGCCAATAAGAGAAAATATTATGAAATGTCTTCACTGCAGCTTTTTTTAAATGTAGGCATTCCTGTTAGGTTAATTGTTTTCTTTTTATTATAACATGATATTTCAAAATAACAATAGTTGAAAGGCTAGCTATGATACTACTTAAGTAGTTCATGAGGACTCGTGTAGAACTGTTACTGTACACACTTGAAGTATACTCTGTCATTTGATCCTTTTTTCCCCAGGAAAACCATATCATTTTATTTTCTACAAAGGTAATACATCCATAAGAATCATAGCTGTAAATTTATTAAGACATTCACAAGAATTAATTCTGGCATATATCAGAGTCTTATTTACCTCAGCATAAGCTTCCATGTCTTCCAAAAACTGCCCCAAGAGTGTGGTAGAAAAAGTAAGATCAGCCACCCAGAAGGGCTCCAAGCTCTGCAGCCATCCTGTGTAAAAATACCAAGGCAATTAAAATAGAGAACAAGGTAACATATAAAAATTACATCTTATTTGCAGGCTGCGGAAGTAAAAGTTGCTAAGTTAGGAGGTGGTCATCTGCATTTAAATTTTAATATGTTCTTTTTAAAGTAAATGTAAATTGTAGGTCCGTCTTTTGTCCTGTTGACAAATTCATTTTAAGGTTCAAGTCCTACCCCACAGCAGTTAAACACGAAGGACAGAATCTAGGACTATGACACAGGACAGATAACAGACTTGCTGCAACTAATTCCAAAACACCTGCTATAGCTATAGGAAGAAGTTTGTCAATTTCTTAAATGGCAGTACAGTATCTTTACCACAGATTTGTACAGGAGAAAGGATTTATTCCTCAGAGAATAAATTAAGATCTATAAACTTAATAAAATGTGTTTAAAAGTTACACAAAACATTGATGGAGTCTCAATAAAGCATCCCAGTTTTCCAGATAAGAGGATAAAATGGCAAATACAAATTAACTCAAAAATTAGGGGAAAAAAAGTCTCTTGTTACGTAGTCAGAAATTCGAGTTGGTTTTATGTCAACTTCCATGTCAGTAGGACCAGATTTGTGTAAATAAGCCTACAGCATCTGCAAGCCAGAGTAGGCTACATTAGTGACTGTGGCCAAACTTACCAGACACCTGTTGCGTCAGCGAAGGTTTCTGAGTGTGATCTATATGCCACCCAACCAGTATGTCTACTGTGTCCTGGAAAGCAAATTTGAAAAAAGGTTGGTTAGCCAATATGCTTCATCAATATTTCTATGTGAGAAAGAAAATACAAATAAGAAAGTAACCTTACCCTAAAATTGGTGCTGAAAATGTGTGGGTAGCATCGGGACACCAAAAGGATACACTTGACACATTTACACAGTAATTCTGGGGTATCCACATTTTCTAGAATGGACTGCAGGCTGGTCATTACAAGCTAAAAAGTGAAGCAAAGCCACTAAGACATTTTACTTCATTAAAACAACATCTGAAAAAGTTATGGTATTTGACACAGATTTATTCTGTGTTGAATACTTTTTAGCAAACTACTTTGATTCAAACAGCAGAAATCTCTCAATACTCTTTCTGCAAGAAGGAAAATGTCACATATATTGCATTAAATCATCATTTCAAGTGGACATTTGCTTGAAATATGGCAGACTCAGGTTCAAGGCTTGGGGATACTGTTTTATTTAATTCTTCAGTCACTGGACAACTAAGTTCTTGTTTCTCCTGACGAATTTTTTTGCCTCCTAAAAGCAAATATTAAACTGGAGCACACACCTGGATGTAGTTTTCAACACCCAAAATAACAGATTGTAAAACTTCAACCAGTGGACAAGATTTGTCTGCACACATCCTACTCCCTCTTAGATCTAATTACGATTTGACTTAGAAATTTTAAATAGAAGGCAGCACAGACCAATCAACAGGCTGGGTTTTGTATACTGTTCAACTTGTTCTTTTTTTGGTCTCAACAAGATTCTTCCTCGGAGATCTCCGATATATACTAAAAAGTCAAAATGCACATCATGCTACAAAGACTTGACATTCCTTCATTATGCAATCACAATCACTAAAATAATCCCATTCAGTCAGAAGGTTCACTCCCAGCTGTAATTATATTTACTTATGTCAACATAGCAGTATTTATTGCTCATTCTAGTTTTAAAAGTTGATGATTCATGCATTGTGCTGAAAAAACCATGAACAATCACATTTTAACTTGTAGTCCTACCTGCATTAAAGATGAAAAGGCTTTCTTTTCTCCTACAGTCTCTAGTGCTTTGTAGGTTGCACACAAATAAAGAAGTTTAACTTCGTCTTTTGTGGATGAGCTGAATTTGCTAAAAATCCATTTAAAGATCTTCTCAGCCTCGTAGCTCAAAGAAGCACAAAGAAGGCCAAGACAGCAAGCTCCTTCCTGTCTCAGTTCTTGAAGCAATTTGCTACTATATTTACAGGGAGAAAAAAAAATGTGAAACCTCCAAATGAGAACAGAAGCAGCCATGAACAAATGAAACCATTTCTAAAGCAGAAAAATATATGCATAAATAAAGCTGCTTCTCTGCTACCTAATGGCAGCAATGTGGAAGCTGAAACAAAAGTTAATTATCTCTACAATTCTATGAAATATTATTTCTGTGGAATAAATCACCTTGAATATAAGTGTGCAATAAATAGACTTTTCTATTTGCAACACTATCTGAAGAAGAAAATACTTAACATACAGTTGACTTTGGGTAATAACACAAACCTAAAGACCAAAAAGCCCCCACACACACCTGAGCTCCCTCTTAATTGGATGCAAATGAATCAGATCAAGTTGTAAAAAACAGTGCTATTTGCAACTTAGACAATCACAGCAGCATACTACTACACCCAGGTGACTGAACAAGGCTGAGGCAGACTTCATACTACCTCTACAAGTCACACTTGGGCATTCAAATTCTGTGTGAAATGTACTCCAGACAGTCTACCAGTATTGTTGATATGCCTAAGAGTCTTAACTCTTCCCCAGTTCCGTCTTGTTATTGCAATGTCACATCTATGCAAAGTTAGTGGGTCAACTTTCAACCTTTCTCCCTTCTATTCCATTTCTATTGTGAAATACAAACCTAATGCTCTAATTTATTCTTCCCCTTCAAAGTCCTCAAATTACTCAGTTTTTCCAGCTTACCTTTCATTGAGCACATCATGAATGGCAGTCAGGATATTATCCAGTTGTTTAACTAGTACCTATAACACAGACACACAAAAGGCACAAGTATAATAATCTCACAATAACTTCTGCCAACTAGGTCTTATTTACACCCACATTAAAAACCATCACTGCCAGTTGTTTGCTAACAGAATGCTATTATGCTTTCCATGGCCACTGCAGATTAGTATGAACTATATTAAGCAATACTGCAATATTACCCTACATGTTACATTTCACATTTATTTACAGTAGCCACAAAAAAACCCCCACACTGGCTGCTTGCAGTCAAGGTTTGTTCTAAGTTTAGTTCCTGTTGGTAACATTACAAATGTTAAGACACATCATACAGCTCATTAGTGTGTCTACTGAAAAGCTAGTCTCCTACACAAATCAATTGTATCAGCAGAATATTTAGTTGATCACATTGCATCAATAGAAGTATTAAAATTTCTCCTTAGGCAGAACTGACTTTCAGAGAAATGGAGTACTGTTCAAGGGATTGAAACACTATTGATGAACCAGTGTTTCTCCGTAAGCATAACCAGAAATACTTGTTTTCCTAATATGCACTAAAAAAACACATTACTGAGTTCAGTTGCAAAATAATACATAGTTGGAACTGTGCAAGATAAAGTTTGCTTGACAAGGTATTAAAAGTTTTGTTCTCTTCAGAAAGACACTAACCCTTAACAGAGTGGATGTTAATCTAATTTTTGTTGTTTAGTTTGAGCAACATCCCTCTTGATCTGGGGTGGGGAAGGCCCAGAGAGAAAGAGGTCCACAAGCTTGGCCTCTCAGAACACACATTTTAAAAGTGGTATCTGCAAGAAGGCTACAAAAGACAAGAGAAAGCATCTGTACAATGTAGAAGCTGATGACCAATGTCATCACATGACAAAGCCACTGCGCAGTGACTTGTACTATTTTACTTTGTTGAACATACATTTCAACATTACAATGTAAAGAACACTGTTAAACTACACTCAGTGTCAAGAACTGCAGGAACTATTGCTAGGTTAAACAGTGTCTATTATCAAGTTTTAGGCTTATCATTGTAGGTATCACTTGATATTTGATCTTGTTCTCATTATAAGATGGGAAAAGTATAAAGAAAAGTTTCTCAGTGACAAACTCCCAACATTCTGACTGCTAGTAAGTATAAAGTTTGCTACTTCTGTTAGATATTAGAATGGTAGTTCCAATATATTTTAAGATATCAATAAACATAAATTAAATGCAGTTACCAAGAAAAGAGGAAAAAAGATTTAGAATAATGGAAGTAATTTTTTAAAACCCCACAGAATAATTGTGGACAGCATTTACTCCCCAACTCCTTGTACTAACAATGGTTTAGTTTCAGAGGAAAGCTGAAGTACAAGCCATGTTTGTCCATGGTCTGCTTATATAACAGAAAAGTTTCAACATTTCTGTCATGCCTTTTGGAAACGAGCAGAATTACCACTTGGTAATTAACATATGAGAGAATGAATCAACTTCTTACACAAATGGACAGACACATAGTCCCCAACTGAAATATCACAGAATTCCCTGTAAATGAGTGGCAGGGTACAAAGTCATCGCTTCCTGCTTTTTCAATACCGGGAGAACTCCAAAGCTCTCAAAAACAGTGGGGATGATTTGTCAGATAAAATACTCTTAATACTTCAAAGTAATACTAAAAACAGAACTCACTATGAGAACTTCCTTCACAACCTCAAATTCTTTAGAAACACTTAAGGGTATTAGAGAGTTCAACAACCCATTAAAAAATCCAAAGGCATAATGAAAACAGACTCACTTTGTTCTCTTCCTATAAAGGGCATACACAAAGGTGTTTAGCTACAAAGCTGAGTAACTCTTGAGATCAACTGTTCACAAGACTGTATAAATATCTGCATATTTTTAATTTAAAATATAGAAACAATTCTTAAACAACATATTTTCCTTCCTTTTTCTTCTATTTCTTTGCACAATGATCCAGAGGATATTGCTAAGACCAGTTGAAAACCCCACACATAAGCCATGTTTATTCCTACAGCTCATGCATTCAGTTTGCTTTAAGGCAACACGTCAGAAGTAATCAAGCAATGAAAAAAGTCCTGAATGCCAGAAAAAGCACAGGCAATCCAGAAACACTTTCCTTCGTTGTCAAAGGCAATCCCTCGTATATGAGATTCCTCGCAGACATCTCGATATTCAGGTTCATAAAAATACAGGTTTACTAAATAAGAAATACTCCAGTGCTATGGAAAAGTAAAATTTACTAACCAGCTTGTTTTCTGGTTGCTGAATGAATTCTTTCAGTTGCTTTACAGTAGCCAGTCTTCGGTCTCTGTCGTCTTCCCGAGTAATCCTCCGAAGAAGATTTGACAGTCGAGACTCGTCAGAATAAGACAACGATCGCTCTGAAAAAGGCAATGATTTCTTTTTTCTGCAACAGTCAACCAGTAATACCTGTTTTGTCCAAAATGTGTATTTGTACACTCAGCAAGTCATAATAGTAATTTGAGAAAAAAAAGTAAAGCAATTAGACCTTGATTCATTTTAAATTAAATGTCTAATTTAGCTACCAAAATCTTTCATTTCTTCCAGTGGATAGCCCAGTACCTGGGTAGAACTCACCCAGAACTAGGTAGAACTGTTTTACTTCTACATAAAAATCTGGATTTAGTTCCATTATACATAGATGGAATTAAAAAAAGGGTATGGTAAGATTAAATCAACTTTCTGACTGAATATATAAAGATTTCCTCTACCACTTTGCACGCAAAGAGAGATTATGAGTAGTCCTCTGACAGTTAGCAGGGTTCTTAGAAAAAAAAAAAATAGATCTACCTTTCCTCTAGGATGAGCAAAAGTACATGGCATGCAGATGTGCAATGGTTCCAAATTTAAGGTAATGATAATACATGAGAATTAGCATCTAAGAAAGACTTTAAGTTGATACCAGCAAAAGTCATAACTTGGTTTACCTGATTTAGGTACCAATTATAATGAACCCAAATATGTTTCACTATTAGACTGTCTACATATGAAGCCTCTCAAACCAGCAATTTGAATCTGTCCTTGAATGATTCAGTGCATTGGCCATCCCATATGACAGTCCTTTACAAGACAACAGATGTGCCTCAGGAGAAAGAAAAATCTATTCCACAATCAGCTGCACTTTATCAACACTAATCTGGAACAGAAACACGTAACATCTCTTCTGTCACCCCCAGTTTGACTGATCTCTCCCACTCAGTAAACACATGGGAAACTACACAGGCATTAGATAGTGCTCTTGAAGGGCAAACCACAAAGGAGTAGTTTGGAAAACATCAAAAATTATTTTTACTAAATAATCCTTTACAAAGACATTCTACAGCTCAGCAAGATCCCTAGAACAGTCCTCATTCCAGTCCCTAAAAATGCCAGTTGACTCTTCAGTGTCAGATGAAAAGTCAACAGTAAATACAAGCCTTGAGTTAATTAAATCAGCAACTTGTAACTTTAGTGTTGTCTTCTCTGCATTCTTTTTGTTTGTAAGTCTCTTTATTGAAAACTGTAATTTACTTTGAAATATCTTTGTGCATTTCTACATTAAAAAAAAATCCTAAAACTAGAATGGTATAAATAAAACTACCACCACCAAGGTTACTGGTATGAGACATACATTTAACGGCTGCTAGAACAAGACGTACTGTTCAAAATTCTATACTAGAAGCAGCTTTGTTTTTATTTGGTTAATATCTGATGAACATTGGCATTATTCCCTAAGGGAGTGTTAGATATCTGTCAAGCCATAATCATAACCTAAAAATAAAAAAGAATAAACTATCCAAGAGCATGACAGAATCCACACTAACCAAAGCACTAGTCGATGAACATCTGTATGACTTCCACTGTGAAAAATCAGCAAGGTCTCAGTCACAAGCTAACTTACTCACAGAAGGTAATTATTTCAAAACTTGCCCAATGCACACACTCACAAACAAAAAATACCACAGACTTTGAAAACTAAGCTCCCGTTGCAAAATAATCCCACTGTACTCTGAAGATATGAAAAATCAAAATGACTTGCCACAACAATTGCTAAGCCCATTTAAACACTCTTGAAATCTGACATCTAGACAGATGCATAGTCATCTGAAATTATAGTTCCTCATATTTAAAGGACTAAAGATGTGCTCACATACCTAGGAGAACAGTCTGAATTTTCTGCCAGCACTAATTAACAGCAAATTCATGCTGAAGCCCACTACAAGTAGTAGTATTTACAGAGTTCTCTATTAGTCAATTATCTATTTCCTCTATGTCAACATAATTTAAGACACTAAAAGGACTGAGTACTTTTTATACTAGGATACTGGAATGAGACTATGAAGTGTTGGTTTAACCCATTCCAAACACCAGGCTTTTGCAACAGTCATGTTACCACTTGCATCTCTGTTCTTCCACTAGCAGAGCACACTGAACACTCATCTTTCACACCTTTTAGCTCCTCTAACAAAAATCCCCGAGGTGAAACAATGTGTCTTCATATGCTTGTAACGTGTCTGGCATAAAGCAGTCAGTTTTTGTCAGTGGATCAACTACCACTTAAACTAATTGATGCGAGAAATGATTAGTCATAAGAAAGTTTCTATTTTCACTCTGACATCTTTGGAATAACTTACTTTAACAAAAACTATGATTTAAACCCAAATGGGGGTGGGAAAATAACACCTTCTCAAAAAAAACACATGCCTAGCATTCTTGCACTCCATTGCAACTCCAGATTTCCTCTCACTGGATTTCCCAAGACCATGCCCACATTCTTATGATGCCTCCAACTCCTCCCTGCCCCTGCCACTGACAACAGTCAGCTGCGCAAGAGGGAGCATGAATTGTGGCTGCTTCACGAGTACACATCTACTGACTAATCAGTTGGGATGATGTAATGACTAGTTGACCTGCAGGCCAGTGCACACAAATAACGGTTGAGCTCACCGTTGCAAGTTTTCCTGCACTAGGGACTCATTAATTGAGAACTTTTTAAGCAGGTATCAATTTCTGACAAACCTAAGAGCAAATTCTCCTTCTTGGAGCCCTTGGTCTCTGCCAAATTTGGCTAACCTAAATAAACAGTTCAAAAGCTATTTAAAAGGAAATTGAATGACTGATAGCATAAGCCACATAGTTGAGAGACCTGTCTAACCTACAGAGGATGTCTCAGTGCAAGGAACAGTAAATACAAGCTGACGGTTTCCATCAACATCATCTAATCATGTATCACTAAACACGAAATCCATATGGATTGCCTAATGGTACTGAACTTCTCTTCATACTCTAAACACAAGAGATGTTGCCAAAGAGATCCTCTTTTCTTGAAGATCTGTGTTACCCTTACCCTGTGATTTCCTCATGTCTTTTGTGGCTAAAGCACGATTCCCATGCGGAACACTGGTAAAATCAGGATTGGTCACATTGTTAACTCTCAGCTCTTGCCCCAACGACTTCCGACCATAAGTATTTTCCCCAGATCCTCCATTGACACTGTAGCCACCTATGGAAAAATCAACATGAGATTAAAACAGGTTGTGACACTATATATGTAGTAAAGTAGTATGCTATGAGCTATCCAATTCATATGCAAATTAGCCACCCTATCATCTACCGCCTCTCTTTTAGCTTCCATTCTCATTTTCACATGCAAAAATGTTATTCCTTGTAAGTTTCCACATCACATATTCAGAATCTCATCAATCTTTTTTTTTAAGCACATGAAAAAAGTCTTGTAATGAAGTCTAGCATCAATTTTGTTGGATTTGGGGTTCTCTTATTATAAATGTTGACCCTGTATTTTACAAGGCCTTGTGTGTCAAACTCCTAGTACACATGTCTAGACACATTCACTTACTCGCTCCTTCATTATGCACATCAAATTTCCACTGTTTTTGTTAGAAATCCACTACATAGGTTCAGTAAAGTGGCCAAAAATAGGAGAAAGCTTTTAAAAAGCCAAAGACTATTTATATGTACAGCTTGAATAACTCTCTCCAAATATGCAACAGTCCATATTTTCACACATTAATACTGACATTACCTTAAATTAATTAAGCTCAATCCTACATTCTCCCACTTGAGATACACATGGTACATCTTTGGTAACAACATAAAACAGAAACAGAAGTGTGATTTTGAGTAATTCTATTATTTTCACTCCTAGATCCACAAGAATTTACATACTTGAATGTTGAAACCAAGGATTTCCCCAGTCTGACACACCACTCTGAAGGGCAGGTTCTCCCTCTGCAGTACTGTGGAGAAGTGAAACTATCCCCTGAGCCTGCCCAATATTTCACTCGCTTTGAGGCAGCTGTGCAGGCAGCTTTCTAAAGTTACTTCCCTGCCTGAGACAGGGAAAAATCAACTAATAAAATTAGACCCACAACAACAGAAGATATACAAGACTTCTTTCAGAAAACCTATTTCCACAATTCCACCTGCATCAGTGTATAGAAGAAAGTCTGGGGAAATGGAGAAGGGGAAAAGGAGACATGGGGAAATGTAAAAAGAGGCAGCCTACTGAGACTACAGGATGGAGAAAAAAGTTAAAACATCCCAGTGAATCTGGACCTTAGTGGATGTAAAGAATGTCATCTTAAAGGCAATGTTCCTGATAAAAAGAAGCTGTCAACTACGTGTATAGAAACATAAAGTTCTACTAACAGGACTACCTACCATTACAGAAAATCCTGCACATAGTCTCATCGGTAACTAGTTATCTACAATTACAGTAAAGATAATTTGTATATATTTGGATTTACAACACTAAACTCAATTTTTAAACACAAACTAGCATGTATATATCTTTAATGTTATTTTGTCACACCAAATCATAGTGTCCTATGAAGGAAATCACTTCTAACAGCAATAATTACACTTGTGGCTGAATTTTAGTGATACACTTCTGTTTAAAGTAACAAAGACATTAGTTTAAATGAAGATGTTGGATAACCATGCATTCAGACCTCAGACACCAACTTGCAAAAGCAGACTTACTACCATACACTACTGGAGCAATTGAAGCTACTACACTTGCCCTCTAGTACACACAAAATCAGCTTTTTTGGTTATCTGCAAAGGTATGTAGTATTTGCTACAGTATGTATTTGACCTCATCTTAAATGAACTAAACACAATCCCATATTCTCCCACTTGACAGATAGATGGTACATCTTTGGTAAAAATACAAAAGAAATTTTCATTTAGAGTAATTAAAACTGAGCAAGGCAATCGGGTTTCTTGGCAATAAAGCTGTAAATATTATGTTACAACTCTCCAGTTATCTCCTGGTCTAAAAAGTCTTAAAAAAATCACAATATACACAAACTCTATTTGTTTTCCTTTAAATGTTAAATCCAAGACCAAGGAAGAATATGACCAGTTACGCCACATCAATTTTAGCATAAATATGCAGATATCATGACATATAAATACTAGTGCAGAATATTTTAACAGTAAGGACTCAGAGCACACCACAACTACAAATTAGAAGGGAGGAAAGTGGTGCAGGAAGGGAGTACATCTCATCTAGAAATAAAAACCCAAAGGCCTTCTGTTTAGTTTCAGAAACTTAAAATCTTCCAACTCCCGTCTTGTTTTTATGAAGGAGAGAAGAGATCTAACTGCAATCTTCCACTGGTTAACATGAAGGGTTATTAAAAATATCCATAGAATCATTAGAAGAACAAAAGCGTAAGTTGCAGCAAGGCAAATTGAGTACGAGAAAATTACTTAATAGAAGAGTGGCAAAGCACTACAGAGGCTAAGGAAGGATGCAGAATCTCCCATCCTTGGAGGTTTTCAAACATGAACAACTCTCAGAAATTATAAAGTTGGAAGTCATGTTCATTATGAACATCAGAAACTAGAGGTGTGTGGTGGGAGGGATAGAAGGAATACCTTTTCAAGGACTGTAGGTACTTTTTGTCATGTGGTTATGCAGAATAGAAAAATTAGTTCTTAAAAATGAAGGTTCCATGTTGGCAGACTCCAACAAATTAACTGAAAAATCTTAGTAAACAAATGAACTATTCTGCATCTGTGACCTTACAAATTTCTCCAATAATAAAACTGAGCTCAAGATATTTGGAATTTGGTTTTATACAACAGACTATCCCAACCATCCCTTTTTCACATCACACCTGAGCAACACAGCAGTTAGTTTTGAACTAGCAGAGACATGCCCTGTAAGATACAGAATTTGAGGGAGAGATAGGTGCTTTTCCAGCAGCTTTACAAAGTATCTTACTGAATTAGTTCAAAACTTACCATGTCACTGTGCTGTCAGTACATTCCTTAAATACTAGCACCCTATTCCTTAAATACTAGCACACTTCAGAGCATAAGAATAACCTACTATGTCAGTTTGTGTGAAACTCTCCATGTTAGTAGACACACTAACAAAAACACTCAACTCCTAAGCAGTTTCTCTGCTGAAGTTGAAAAAAGGTTAAGGCTCTCAAGGCATGTAGATAAGTGCCTGTTTCATGCTCTTGCCTCACCATAACAGTACCTACTATTTATTAAAAAAACCCTTAAATTTGCATCAGTGCACCCAGTAGCAATTTCCCCTAAGATGTAGCAACCCTTTACAGACAGTTACTGGGCAAAGAAGTAGGAGGAGTGCAAAAGCTTTTAAGTTCCTGAATAGAAACTCCCACACTAATATTCCTGTGAATTTTTTTTTTGAGTCTGGACTGCCTAAAGAAGATTTACATAGTCTAAAAAGAGACCGTGCAATTGAAAAAAATCTTATTTTCTACCTGGATTAGGCAATTGAAAAATATCAGAATACAGACTTTTTCTTAAAGATGAAAAATATATGATTCTGAATTTTTAGCTAATTTGGGGGGGGGGGGGGGGGGGGGGAAGTATTTCCATTCTTCAAAAGAAATGGGAAAAAAAAGTATGAACCATACATCACATAATTTACATGAAGTCAGACTGAGGAACACAGAAGTAGAAATTTCCACTAACGACAAAATATCAATTCGTTTCCTAAACAAAGGTTCTAGTTTACTGCAGTAAAGTTGAAGAGGTGATGTGTCAGATCAGCAGTCCATTTTTTAGGCAGTTCGTTTTCAACAGCAGAAGCGCTATACAGTACTCAGGAAGAAATGACAACTTGCAGATCAGACACATAAAGGATACTATTGTTTAGAAAAAAGTTAATTCTGTTAATGTATTAAGTCATCTCTTACATTCTTCTAAAGTAACTGCATATTTTTTCCACTATTCATATCAACGATAACATTTATTTGATCCCTGCTAAATCTCAGTGACACTGTGGCAATGAGCTGTAGCAGCTCACTGCCTTTGTAAAAAAGAAAATGAATCTCCACAACTTCAAGTTTACTGTCTTTCTCTAAATGTCCCCTCGCAATTTACACATGAAACAGCAATCTGTGTACCTTTTTCTTCATTCTGTATGTCAGTGTGGACTCTGATATCATCGTGTCTTTGTCGAGACACCACAGCTGAATTTGAGGGTTGTAATCCATAGGAGGCAGAACTGCCCCGATCTCTGGATGAAGAGTATTTTAAATTGTCCTGGTCAGCTGATGCACTGTCAGTTCTATAAAGAGAAAAATATTTTTTTTATGTAGAAGTATAACAGGAGTGGGAGTCACATTCACTTACAAATGCAATATATTTAAATGGCAATCCCAAATGTAATTTCCTGTGTTAAAAAACTTGTACATCTAACCTGCTTCTTAAAAAGTGACCTGAAATTCACATTGGGATCAGAATTGACTGGTAACATGCAAAGGAAACGCATTCTAGTGTGTCAGTGCTTTTTCTCAGGACTTTCCAGTCTCTTTTCAGTTGTACATTTATACAAAGACAAATTACTTCCCAGAAGTGAAAACTCAAATACAACTAGGTATAGGTATATACCACAGCTAGGCAAGACAGTCTCTACCATTTGTGAAAGTCGTTTCTAATTCACATCATATGCTATGGGCTCTATTGAGCCATGTAAAACTACTTATTAGATGGAGGTGTTACTAGCATGTAACTGAATCAATATGGGAATCGCATATTAAGTTTTTACAAAGCAAGAAAACTCACTTTACTGTGGAAAAACCTGGTGTAAATTAAGAGATGTCATCCTTATGTGTTAATGTTTGCATTGTCCTTTAGAGTAAATGTTTACATTAAAAACTCTGCATTAAGTTTAAACCACTCAGAAACTGATTTACAGACCACAATCAACTTTTAAGCAAAGCACTAAAATTATGAAATGAACTTTTCTCACTTGACACATTAAGTGATTTAATCTTTAAAAATACAGTAACTTTAATATACTGAACTTGTACACGTGAGACTTCAGAACCCAAATCGCTTTAAACACATTCTTACAAGCAATACTGGAGGTTTTGCATTAAAACCAGTAAAACAATACCCATCCAAATCAAGAAAAAGAAATCAGCAGAATTTTGTTCAACTCAAATATATTTGGAATTGCACTATTCCAATTCTTTACAGACATCTTTTCCTAAACAAACGCTGAAGATGTACTATTTTCCTTTTAAGCTTTGGACAGTTCAATTCTTAATTTAACAGAAAGTACGACAGGTAATTTCTTTTTATTCCTGTAAATTTGTGTAAGGAAAAACACTGCATGTTCCTGAGGAAAAAAAATCTTTCAGTTCTACTTTCCAGAGAACACTGAGTAGAACTGGTAGACAAATTCAGGGAAAAGGAGCTAAATATGTCTCAAGGCCAAAAGGGGAAAACCCAGTTAAAATGTTTGAAAAGCAGTTTTTGCTTTAGCTGTCCTGAAGAACTGCTACTTTCAAATATGGCTCATCCTCAGTACATCTGGAAGAGTAACACCATGATGATTGATATTTGCAAAAATAACTGGAATTACAGAACCCCTTCAACATATTTTGTTCTCTTGAGAATGTTAAAAGACGATACACTATCAATTTGGAAGAGAGCTCAAAAGAATAAAATTATGCTTTGGCTATTTTGCTCTATAAGTAAATTAATCTTTAGATATATACACAGTACTAATTGTCATTCAGTATTCACTGTGGCAGCACATCCATTGTTTTGTCAAGCGCTTGCTTGGACTATTTTATAGAACACACTATTCTATGCAAGAGGCAAAGCCTTAGTAAAAGTCTTTGCTCACGACAGTCAACTAAGACAGTAGGAATACTTACATAGTTAGACCTTCATCACTCACCTAAGTTATGCTGACCAACAACTAAGTTCTGCTCTGTCCCTTCAAGTGGTATCAACTTTAAATGTGCTGACACCGTGTGCAAATGTTCCAGTCAGCTACAGAGCCCACAGAGCCCTGCCATAAAAATCTCAGGAGTCTTCCAGCTCACTTTGAGAAGCAGCAGAGTCTATTATGGGACAATTAAATTATTTTAGCCTTTCAATGAAAGTGACTGACAAATTTTCAATTAAAGTGAAGTGCTGATGGGTCCTAAATAGTGTACCTCCTCAAAGAGCATCATTTTTTTAAGGCTATATGTGCTGCAGACTGTATCATCTCCAATTGTCAAGTATTAAGTCTGAAATTCTTAAGCCTTCAGGCAAGCTGCTTAAACACACCATTTTTAAGACTGCTCTGCAGATCTCAAACAACTGAAGGACTACATGTGTTCTCAGCTAACCTCACTTACCACAGCCTTTGAAAGCTTCCTAAAATTTTCCACTCAAAATACATTGGCCTATTGTTTCCCTGGAGAAAGCCACACGCTCACTTTGTTCTGTCTTTGGGAACGTCTTTTTGCAACCTAATTTATTCACAATTTATCACTCAACTAAAAGGTGAGCACCATTTTATTAAAGATACATATGTTCTCATATATCAATTAAAGATACAGTATTTCCCACTGAAAACATTGTTCTCTGTACAATAAATGTGTAGCTTAGATATTCAACATTCTGCCATTTATCAGGCAGAGAAAAAAAAACTTCATAGAATGATACTGTTTCCAGAGAACTAAGTTCTGTGACCCAGTTGGCTGCTATGGTCCATATTGGAATTTGGAACTGAAAGAAGCTTGGAATAAGACTGACATCAGAAGCAGAGCCCACCACCTCATGGTGCATTTCCAGTTGTCCAGTCACATACATCATTTCTCAAGTGGGAATAAAATTTTATTCCTGACTCCTTCATCAGCACTTTGGGAGTCTGTGGCACGGGCTCGTCAAGATCTGCAGATGTGACCCCAGTGCCTGTTACCTACATCTGTGCTCCCTTCCTGAGGAAGCCAGATGCCTGGGTGACGCAGGACACTGCAGTGCAAACTCACAGCAAAGCAAGGACTATATGCACAGGAAGAGACATTTTCATTTTCAAATCTGTTTCTGACAAAAAAAAAAAATATCCATTTTTCACATCAGTCACATACTTGTGATTTTGGAAGACAACCACTGAGAACTTGCAACCCAGTCACACTATGGACAGGCACTTGCCAAAGTCTTATAAAGAAACACTTTTTCTGCTTCCCCCCAAGCCTGTTCAGGTACACTGGTGCCAGTCCCTTGGGTGATGGAAAGAGCTGTCCTCCCAGCTACCACAAGCCACGCATTTCAGAAGGGCATTTCTCTTCTAAAATGCTTCCACTTTAATGTCATTGCGCCAAGCAGATCGTTTCATGACAGCTTAGCATGTTTCATGAATGCTTAGCACCAGCTTTCAAAAGAAGTCTGCATCCCAAGACATTTATCAGTTACATACATTGATATTTTCACATACCTGAGCAAATATTGTATACTAATAAAATCACAACATACAATGTCAGCAACAGATAAGCAAAAGTACAAATACAGTCTGATATTAGACAAAGTAGGAATGGAAAAGTGCAGGGATGAACATGACTGATTACCTTACACTGCAGCTTCAAAAGCGTATTTCCCACTTTGAGACATTACTCTGCTTTAATTCCCCCCAAAAAGAACACTGATGAAATAAGCAAAGTACTTTAAGAGTTCATCTAACGGTTTTCATCTGTGCCTGGTTCTGGGTGGAAGACTGCCTGATTTAGCATCAACACTAGCATCGATTACCTGCATACACCACTTTCACAATATCATTTATACAGAAAAGATTGCCTTCAGGTTTCTTGCAGGATGATTTTTATCCTGCCTTTACCCATCAGAAAAAAGTTCACTCAAATAAGCAGAAATGGCCATTACATCTCCCTTTAAAAAAAAAAACTATTTAATTTTTTCTCCAGGGACACACAAAAGGAAAGTTAAACTTCTCAAAATGTGTGTATCATCCCATCAAAAGTATCAGCGTGATTTGACTAGCCAGTCTGTATAACTGAAGAACACATGTCTGAGAACAACTGGCTTCAAATAAAAGGTTTTATATCTAGAAAAAAAAGAAAAATAGTTCAACCAAAAATACGTCATTTTCCTTTATTTATACAGAAGCCTTAACAATTTCTGTCCAAGAAACTTGTTAAAAATAATCTGGCGTACACTGTTCATTATCTGTAGCTCTTTCAGAAGGACCCTGCCATATGGACACTATTTTGAGACAAAAATAATTGTTATTCTATTTAATTTTTTTCCAAGTACAGGATCTACATAGAGAACTTATTCTAAGAAAATTCTACTGTATGAGCTGTATTTATTGTCCAAATCAGTAAATTTACTTATTTGCTCTATTTGGCAAGTTTATTTATTATAATGCAGATAAATTCTTCTTTACTTAAAATCTCCACTGGACAACTACCTGCAGCCACAGTAGCTTTCCAACTCTTGATTCTTTATCACTCCCTTCTTACACAGTAGCTCATCAATTTCCTTCTGTCCTGTGATGGACATAGAAGGAATATATCACATATATGCACCCTGTTCCTATTTTTCCATAGGCTGCTTCTGACAGTCATTTCTGGATACAGGATACTATGTTAGCTAAATCACTGGCCTGATCTCATATAGCTTCTTGTTTGGAAGACTATATGGTCTCAAAGTTCCTTTTGCTTCCCATTGACATACTTTCATTTTTCATCTTTCTCACATGTTGGTCTCTGTCTTCACATGAAAGACAAAGGCTTTCACATTATAAACTTAGGCTCCCCAATCTTTCATCTCACACCTTCCCAATCTTATCAGCATAATCTCTTTTTGTATCTGAGTATGTTGAATAAGAATTACTTGTTGCCAGTTCAGAACTGAACCCATTCCTGTTCAGCATCTCCCACATAGTCTACTGAATCTCTTCCCAAGGTTTCTATTGACCTCTTCACAATGGCACCTCACAACTGATACTGCATCTTTTTCTCCAAGCTGCCTTCAACATCACAGACTATTTTTTCCTCTCTCTCTCTCTCTCTCTCTCTCTCTCTCCCTCCCCCAATGTACACATCTATCTCAACTATCCCTGGAGAGGTAAAGAAGCCTTACCAACTTCCATTCCTTGTAACTATGTCAACTCTTAGGTAATTTCAGTGAAATCTCCGTGTTGTCGATTGGTTACAGACCTGTCCAAATGAAAAATTCAGTCTATTTCTAACCAATATTTTCTGTATACCTTGTTTTACATGCAAATGCAGAAGGAATAGTCTCTATCTCAACTTTCCTTATACACAGCATCCACTACCATCACCTTGCTTGTCATTCAATGTGTTAGTCCAGCATTATGAACAGACAATATCCATAACAATTAGTGCTTGCCTTTTGTAAAAGGCATGCCTCTGCACCTCACAGCCACATAAAAAACACCCCACTTCTCTAACCATCACTTTCTTAGTCCATTTGCTCTGATGAGAGTCTATGCTTCCTGCCAATACCTGCCATTCTGCCTTTAATTACACACAGGGTACTTGTCCTCAGTTATAAAGTGCTAGTCAATACTGATCTCCTGCTTAGGATATAAGCTACCTGAAGGGAGAGCCAGATTTTACTGTCTGGTCTCATCACGTCTAGACCCGTGGGGACCAAGACAATAACCTGGTTTGGCAGGTGCTTGCTAACAGAAGTTAGTAATTCATAACTCTGACTTACATTGCATGAAAAGGACATATTTAAGTACTGAACCTAATAAGACAACTTCTAGAATTTCTCAGAAGTGAAAAATGTTTTCACTTTTCCACATACTCCCCTGCTAATCCACATTTATGACAAGAAGTGCTGTACATTACAGTCTCACCTTCCTTTTCTCAGTTTCTCTAAGAATAAGGAAGTCTGGTGCACTCTGCGCTTGCTAACCTGCTACCTTGCACTCACACTCCTGCTTAGTACCACCGTAAGCACACGAAACTTAACTTGCTTTGCCAACCAAAGCATTCCCTATCAAAGGGAGGTATTGCTTGTTTCACTATATAATTAGCCTTTAGTACTCTACCAAATTAACTTTGGTCACATGCAAGACCTGGACACTGACATAATTTTGGTTTCCCTTGAAGTCACATCAGGGAAAATGCAGCGAGATCTGTCAATCAAGGAAAGAAAAAAAGAAGTAAAGGTGTAGAAAGCTAAAAAGTTCAGAAGAATAGGGAACAAGATCTTATCAAGCCTTCTTGAAAAAGCCTCACTGTTCTGTCACAAAAATTCCACTTCTAGATAAAATGGTTTTGTGTTGCTATTAGTCTAGAATCTGGTACACCTCAGCGCACAAACTACTATGCCCATATATATCAGGACAATTCCTTCCTCTGTAATACACAGCTCTATTAATACACACACTGTAGGAAAACCAGTCCACGTGCATCTGACAGATATGACTGCATTTATGCAAGCACCAAAGAAAATATTCTAATTAAAAATGCCTCTCCCTTAAAGAAGGATGCAGCCTCCAATTTTCAGTTTCACACAGTTTTCACCTCAAGTCCCGATACTCATGAGCATTACTAAAAATAAGAAGGAATTTGGACCTAGTAATGAACACTGTGTAAAAATTACTAGATCAATGCAAGATGTGCATTTGAAAACATATTCATCTGATAATATACTCGTGCATTAGCAGTTCTCCTTTCCCCTTTAGGAGTTTGAAACAAAATTACTGCAGTTTTCATTACTTTAGCCATGTGCATTCCCCTCTTCCATGCCCTGTGAGAAAGCATCTACCAGCAACATCACTTAAGCTAAATCAAACAGAAATCAACAGAAAAGAAGGGAAAGAATAAGTGGGTATATTTTGTATTGTGGTGTTTGTCCAAGATAGTATTCGAAACAATCAACAAAAACCCCCACTCACTGTCAGTTTTACATAACACATGTCCTTTCAACCATGCACGTGAATCACTTTTCAAAATTATTTAACACCAAAGCAACAAAGACTGATTTAATCTGTGTCATTCTTTAAGCCCTGGGTGTAAACTCAGAGGTTCCATACCACCAGAGCTATCTTTCTGAGATTTAAAACACCTGAGCATAAAATATAGAGAAAAGTGTGCTCTGAGTCTGGGACTGCACAAACATTTGTGATCCCTGGGTTCTCTCACTAGATTTTAAATATATATTTAAAAGAAAGGATAAAGCTAAATTCTAACAAGTGACAGGATCAGTGAAGAAATACTACCTATTTATTAGCAGGAGCTCTAATCGCAGTGTGACAGAAACTGCACTAGGCCCCATCCACACTATGAGGCTCCACTAGTCTGCCCACACTTTCCCCAGTGCCTTCAGATTTTTCTTTCTGTTGTAGCTTTTGGGGTAATTGTTTTTGCAGCCCAGTTTTCAGCAGCTATACTTGAGAGCTCAGGAGGCAACAAAACACAGAATGGGGAATGGATCAGAGTCAGACATGGAGATAACAGCCTAACTTCTTAAAACAGTTCTATCATTGGGCAAAACACTTCTGCAGCTACACTCTTACTCTCACTCCCATCACAACTGAATACATTGCAGACAATGTCAGCTCCCCAGCCCCTTTGAGAATTATTTTTTAGGCTAAAAGACAAAAATTGTGACACATTAATATCTCGAACCAAAGAGCATTTATAGAAGCCATCCACTGCAAAGACATAAGATGTACCTTCCCAGGTGGAAAGGTCAACAGTCAAGAGTCCAAGATTCTAGACTGCAGCCCAAAAATCTGAAGTAAGGCTGTAGTTAAAAAAGACACGAGACTTAATTGCCCTCCCTAAAATCTAGATGCTATGTCACCAATAAGGCTTTCAAGTTTTTAAGTGAGGAAAAAAATACTGTTATTTGACCAAATAGGTCAACAACAGAAGAAATTACAACTTAAATAACCATGCCCCACATAAGATTAAGAACTGAACAGCCTCTAGCATTAGCCCTAGAGGCTGCAGTGCTAGCTGCTCAAGGAAAAGGAAAGCTTCCTTCCCAGCAAATAATGAAGCTACATCTGTGTTTCCCAAGATCTCCCTTCACATATACCCAATTTTCCTACCACATGCAGCAGAGACCATCATCTGTAAAAACATTTCCAAGCACATGCCACTCTGCTCTTGGTGAAAAGTTTAAGAGTAGGATCCTGTATTGTGGCAAACTTTCAGAAGCAGTTAAAAAAAAACCCTCCCAATCTTTCACATGTAAAAAAAAAATAAGAAACATGAAACTTATTTACAATTTCGTCATGACAATTTTTACTTTTAAAATAGCAAAGCTGGACAGCACAGCAAATCCATTGGCATCAAATGTTAGAAGCAATCAAGACCTGAAATACACTCTCTGTACTTGACTAAAGAAATCAGATTGGTACTAAGAAGTACCAGGCATAAGCACACCTTAACATCTAACACACTGTATAAGCTCTCACCCTATTTACAGCTCAACTACTTTCCTCAAATAAAAAAAATAAGCAATCCTGTACTATTTTATTAACCCTCAAGGACTACGAGTACTTCTGCAGCTTCTCCTCTTTTCTGATTTACTGCCATCTGAAAACTAGACTGAAAAAAAACAGGTATGAAGCCCATCCCCCTGCTCTCCGCCCCACTGCAGGCTCCCCCACGCTTCGCCTCTGCCGCCCCGATGCGCAGCGCGAGAGAAGTCGCTGCCCGCGGCCACACGCCCGGTACCGGCCAGCTACGCTACAGCCACTCCGAGCCGCCAGAGACCGAGGGGCAGCGGCGGCAGGAAGGAGCGCTCCCGCCCGCCAGCTCAGAGCCCTGGCCGGGGTCACACGGAGCACCGCGCAGTGACAGACCTGTCCCCGTCTCATCGGTGGCCGCCGGCAGACACGGATCCGGAAATCCCCCCCGCGCCCCTGCCCGGCTCCCGCCGCTAGGCCCGGTGCCCGGCCCGCCGCCACCCGCCCCGCACTAGGCCCAGCAGCCAGGAAGTGGCTCCGCCGCCGCTCCGAGCAGCCGCGGCCCGCGCCGCGCCGCCCCGCTCCGCTCCCCCAGGCCCGGCGGCGGCGCCGGACCGAGCCGAGCCGAGCCGCCAGCCGCGGCCCCCGCGCCCCGCAGGCGGCCAGGCCGCGCCCCCGGCCCCAGCCCTGCCCACCTGGGTTGCCAGTCATTCCAGCCCCGCGGGTGGTAGTGCTGCCTGCTGCCGGTGCCGCTCAGCCGAGACCCCGGGGCTCTGCGGCTCATTACCTTGCCCGAGACGGCATGGCCGGCCGGGCAGCGGCGCGGGACGGGGGCGGCGGAGGCGGCACAGGAGGAGAAAGGGTGGAGGGAGAGGCGCGGGCGGCGGCTCCTCACTCGCGCTCCGCGGGCGGCTGCTGTCTCACACCGGAGGGAGGGGACACGGCCGCCGCGGCTGCTCCGGCTGCTGCCCGGCCGCGCGGCATGCCGGGATCACGGGCACGGGCCGCCCGCCCCTCCGCGGGGCACGCCGGGAGGGCGGGGGCCGGGGCGCGGGGGCGGGGGGGCTCCGCCTCCGGCTCGGGCTCCACGGGAAGGGGCGGACGGGCTTCCCCGCGGGACGGGCTTCCCCGCGGGACGGGCTGTCCCCGCCGCTGCCGCCTCCCCGCTGAGGGCGCGGGGGGGAGCAGATGACCGTCGGCATCACCCTGCCCCGGAGCGTGAGCGAAGCGGGCGATCCCAGCTCCTCGGGGCGAGAGACCGGCGGAGGATCTCGGGGCCTGAGGGCAGCCGGAGGCCCGTCAGAGGCGGTGACAGCCGGCAGGCTCGCGGCCCCACAGCTGTGAGGGGAACCGCGGGCCCCTGTGCACGAAGGCAGCCAGCTAATCCCGGCCTGGCCAGCGCGAAGGGATCTGGGGCATCCCGAGCCGATCCTGGCACCCTGAGGGGCCGAGGTCCCTGGGTCATGAGGGGACGCGGGACTCCCAGTCCCCCAGCTGTGAGGGGAGCCACAGGATCCCGGATCCTGAGGGCAGCCTGAGCCCGCTGGATGCTGAGAGTACTAAGGTACCCGGAGTGTGAGGGGAGGCTGGGGTCCTGAAGCCCTGAGAGGAGCAAGACTCCTGCGCCACTCCCATTCTTTGTCAAGAGGTTGTGGACATCCTCCCTGCTTCCCTCCGCTGCTGTCAGTGCTGTCCCTGGCCTTGCTGGAGTGTCTGTGGGGAGCTGTGGCCCCTCCAAATAGATGACATACTCATCCCCTACTTTTCTCCCCTTTAGAACATCTCACCCATATGTAACTAACTGCCAGGGAGAAGTCTGATTTTTCAGTCAGTGGTCAGCAAAGAGCTGAATAATCTCACGCTAAATACTAACTAAACCCTCCTTCACAGCTGCTAAAAAGTGTTTCAAAAGCAGACTAGTGAAACAAGGTCTCTCTAAGCTTTGAATGACTTTTCTGTGTAAAGTAGTCGGCACATTTGCTAGAAGGGCATTTCTTGTCCGTTGTGGGGAAAGCCTATCTGTAAACAGGAAGGCAGGCAAGTCTGAAGGGGGGGGAAATGTCTCCTCAATTTGGAAGATATTCTGAGTACATTTCCCAGAAAAAAGATGTAAAGACTCTCTCAGGCATATTTTTAATTCTCCTGCAAGATCTGGAAACGTAGATTAGCTGTTTTGATAAACCAAATTCCTTACTGCAGAATATTTCCATAGTTATGAAAAAATGTATTTCAGTCAGATGTTCAGCAGCGATCTGAGCAGATCAAACTGGGGTTTTTTAATTACAATATCCTAGTTTTGAGACCTGAGGAGAGTTTTAAAACTCCCCTGAGGCTAATATGCCACGGTTCTGTTGGCGACTTAGCCAAGACAGATGGCATACTGCCGCTTCCCTTGGATTCTGCTGGGCAGCCATCATCCTGCTGATACGGACTTGTTGGCTTACAGTCCATGAGAAATGCATGCAAGACTTGTACAGATTTCAAATTCAGCTTCAGGACAAAAAATGTGAACATCCTATCACACGGCTTTGTTGCCTTGTAATTGGTGCAGTACAACCCCATGCCTATCAGGCTCCGTTTCAGCTGACATACCCCTGTGTATCTTAAGAGAATCAGTTTTCCCCTTCTGTGTAATTGTGACAGACGGCCAGAACTACACACTCTGAAGCAATATTTGTTTTTTATGACTATAGCAACAATACCCACTGCAGATTTACTCTGCCCCTGCTGATGCAGCAGGTGATGATTTCTCTTTATTCCATGACTTAGTACTAGCCCAATGGTAACAACATGAATCACTTGAGGGGCGAGGTAACACTAGGAATGTTTTTTTAACTACCTTTTACATTAATTTAGCAAGAGGAGTCAAGAAACAAAGCTGGCATACCATGACCAACAACTGCCTGCGTATAGCAAGAGTTTAAGAACCACTGATTTAGTGTTTGGTAACGTAAATTTTGTATCAGAAATCCTGTATTCTAGTGGTGAATTTGCTGCAGTCTGTGTGGTCTAATGCAGATTCCTCTTCTGAGTGCAGCCATCTCCATTTGTAAAACGGATCAGTGGTGTTTAGTTTTCTAAACTGCTGCTGTGTGCAGCCTTAAAACTAAAATGTTACATAGTTGCCACATGAAAAGACATACTTCATCTATTTCTAAAAGGGCGATTATATTGTGAAATGTGAATGGTGCACTAGATAATAGTTACAATGCTCATTATGATTTGTAAGATAGAACAGTAATTATTTGTACAGCACTTTCTTGGTTGCAGATTTCAATCAGCCGCTTTGCAAAGATGGATAAGGCCATTCAGACACCACTCTATGACTGAAGAAGCCCAGCAAAGCTGGGGCCTGGATTTTCAAAACTCCCTTCTAATTTTTTGTCTTCAAGTTTGGGGCTTCAGTTTTGGGTGCTTAGTGGACATTGCTGACATCAATTGGAGGTGTAGATTCTTGAGTCTTGTTAAGAAAAACAAAAAAATATGTCTAAATCAGAACCCTCTCAAAACAGAAATATATAGACTTACAAGACCTGTCTTAAATCTCAAAATGAGTTGATGACACTCACAGAGATGCGTCTCCCGTCTCATTCGTGGGTGCACGCTCAATCCTCTCCATCCGACTGTTCACATCCATCCTGATGCCGAACTCCACAGTGACAGACACCGTGAACCACACTTCTCCTGCTTTATGATTCATGGTAATGATTTCTCTATTTAATGTACAGCAGAACGCTGTATTAATGTGAGTGTTATTTTTAGTTGGGATGAAGTGCAGATTGCATATGTTTAATGTACTGAAATAGGGTGGCAAGCTCATCTTTTACCCCTTACTAGTTTATTTTCTTACTAAGCTGTATTCTAGGAACAGTAGCATGTGCTCAGGATTACAAGTCGCTTTTGGCCCTTGGCTCCCTGTGATCCATAACAAAGCTACAGATTGAGAGCAAAATAATCACCAGCCACGAGAGAAAAAGAGATGCTACTTCCTCTTCTGGAAATAGGACAGAAGCCAAGGAGTAAAATCATGTTTAACTAGACCAAAGAAATACCAGACGCCAAGATCCTGTAGCCTGTATATTGCAGATGGATACCTCTTAAAAAATGATAAAGGATTCCTAGAATAGTTATTCCTTATACCTGCCAATTCTACTGCTTTGATGGCAGAATCCTGTTTTTATCAGCAACCTCCAAAATTTTCAGTTGAATGGCCCAATACACTATTTTCTGGCCATAGCAGACTCAAAGCACACGTGATGTATGGCCAATCTGTGCAGGCACAGAGAGCCCAGGGTTTCCAGAACATATTGTACTTGTGGCACAGGCACAGCGCATCAGCACATGCACAGTGAGTCTCTCAGGGCTCCTGCTGTTTTCTTCATTAAAATGCCAGCAGGTAGAACCATCTCTGGAGATTGTCCTGCTGAGTAAAGGTCCCATCTATCATCCACAAATGGTGCCGTCTGTATTGGGGCCTACCTTGTTTCATCCCAAACTGGGATTTTGCTTCATCCTATAGGGTATATTAGGATGGAAATCCAATGTACAAATAGTGCTGATGGCGAGGCATATTGAACCATTCCAGAGTTTTGTGTGGAAAATCTTTTTCATGCAAAAAGAAAAGTCAATCTTCTACTTTAGAATTCCATATTAAATGCACTGCGATTTGAGTACTAACAAAACCCATCTTTTACTTTCTTTCTTTTACATAAAAGGCCAAGGAAAATATTATTTTACCTTTTCTGAGTGTTTATAAAACCGCTTTGAATTTAAGTGGGATAGCACATGGAACCATCTGCTCCATTTCCTCAAGGTCTTTTGGAGGATAACTTCTACAGAACAGTATTCCTCTACATCCATGCCACAAATCCATCCGTTAACTTTCTTAGAGCTTCTGGTTTTGCTCTACTGAATTTCTCCAAGGTGTTTTACACCTCCTAGGTAAGGAAGTATTATGTGCAGTATACAAGTAAATATTTGCATTCCTGTCACAGACATTCACTATAGATTTACAACATTGTGGACTATAGAAATCTTTGGTTGTGTATATAAGCTGTTTCTTCATTGTCTGTGTTATCAACAGTATGCTTTTCTGTTTATTAACTATATGCTTCCTTAAATGTCCTAGGCATCATTTACATATTACCAGCAGCAGTCATAGATAACATATGAAAACTGAGCACTTCCATTTAAGTGTCTGGTTCCCTAAACAAGTCATCATTGGAGATGGACCTGACAAATACATACAACTGCAGGTTTTTAAACATTTAGGTCTTGAAATTCCCAAGGAAATATGATAGGAAAGTAAAATTTTTGTCAACACAACCAGCTGTATTACATCTGTAAAATTCCAGCTAGGGTAAAGATGGTGAGACAGCCCAAAGCAGTAGTTTCCATGCTGCTTTTCAGGAGAGCAGAAACTGCAGCAATCCTTTTACGAGTTTTGGAAGCCACACAGAATGCCTTAGAGGAAAGTCATAGTCTGCATGCAGTGTGTTACGTAGTTACACTGACAGCGTCATAGCAACTCGCTTAAAAGGATTTCTCAACATCTCCAAAAATCAAACTCTTTGTGGGACAACGGCATGTCTGATTGGTAGGAAGCACCAGTTGAGAATCCAGTGTGCTTTTACTTATGCCAAATACGTGCCATGAGTAGCACTTCCCTTTCTTCTATTCAGTGAGGCAGTTCTGTACCCAAGCTCCTGCCCAGGGTGTTCTGTTGTCTGCAAGCCAAGCAGCCTGGCTGCAGATCAGTTCACATTGCTGCAAGAGGTGACTGTTTTGACTAGCAGCTGTTGGGAGATGTGTGCTGCTTGCCTTACTTCTGGAGAGCCTAGGCAGAAGCTTAGTGAGAAACATTGCATCCCGTGAGACTGAAAAGCTGAATCAGGGCTTACTAGCAATTGCACATTACGAAATGCTTCACAGTGCTGGAAGGGAGCTGGCGTTTGCTGCACTGCACTGCAGAAAAAGACAAAGTTGGATCAGGAAGCCGTTATCTTTTACCGTGGATGCCAATAGTGCAATGCGATTATACCGTGAAGTCTTTGTGAAAAATTAACAGTGTACTTGATGCTTCACCTTTCTGGTGAATCTGATAATTCCCATCTGTTAAAATAACTGCTCTGTCATAAATTTTCATGCTCTGCAGACCCAAGTTTATGTCGTGTTTGCTGAAGGGGTAATTTGAAAGAGGCTGCCAGGAAAGTATTGAGCCTTTAAGGCATAATAAGCCCAGGGTAATTTGTTTGGATTGTGTAACGAATCCAACTTGTTAATTTTTCTCAGTTTGGTGCTTATTTCTGATAGTAGAGTGCTATAAACATTAAAAGAAAAATTAGTCTAAGAAGTGCAGTACAATTAGAAGTGAAACATACAGTAAACTCCCCCAGGGTATCTACCTTTTAACCTTCTCTAATTTTAACTGCTTTTTCTGGGGTTATTTTCCTACCTGTTTTTTTTTTAGTGTGTTCTGAGTCTCAACATTACCAAGTCCTTATGTCTCTGTCTTTCCTTGAAGCCTCCAGAAAAGACTTGGATGATATCGCTAGAAATGTGACTTGGATCATTCTTTGAGAGACAGCTCAATAACCAGCCCTTGTGAGAAAAAACACTGAATCAAAGAACGAAAGGGAGGAGGCATGGGGCCAGACTTAGAGTGAGATTTAAGCAGCAAGCCCTCGTCCACCAGAGTTCAAGCTCTGACCCAAGCAGTCTTCCATGGGAATGATTCCATGGGTGAAGTACAACCAGACTATCTGCTAATTCTGCACATACTTCTCAAGTCCCACTTGGATTTTCTCACAGTGCTTCTGAAGGGTGTTTTTGTGGAAACTCACAAGTTGAGATGTTTGACAACAGAGCTGCCAATGGGACCAGAAGTTATTACTAAACGATCCACAGCCCAGCTACTGGTCAAGGGACCATGTAACCTCTGCTTCCATAAGCAACCAGCTAAGAAGACAAAGTCTTTCACACCTCTGGATGTCTGCGTGGTTTCACACTTACAATGGTTGAAAAACACTTACCAGCAGTAAACAGAGTTAGACTCCTTCACCTGTGGCATGTGGAGAAAACTGGAGTACCCCTGGGGACAGCAGCAGCAGAAGTTGCTCAGCTCCAGCTCAGCTGTGGCTCTTCTGCTTGGTGCTGCAGAGGATGGCCAAGCCTGTGGCTGTGGGTGTCTGGTGCTATCTACAGCAGACCCAGGAGCGTTCAAAGTCTCCACAAGGGGAAACTGAGGCCCTAGGCACTGCATGGTTCAAGTGTAGTTGTTATTGCATGCTGTTTTTGTGAGATAGGCTGAGTTCATGTCCAAATCACGACAATTCAAGCTGAATTAAACACAAATAAGTCATCATCTACTGCCAGATACATTCAGTGCAAAGACTTGCTATTAATTTGAGCCTGTGAAAATCTTGGTGTGGGAGAGCTGTCTAGCATTATGTAAAAGAGAATCTGATTTCCCAAATAACATACATCCACTGTAACCACCAGATCATCTTCCTGTAGTGCCCTATCTAAATCACTACAATTTCCAGCTTCTCTAACAACAGCCTTACAAATCACAGCTTCCTTCAATACGCAGCTTTGACTCATCTCCAAGCCAGGGTGAAAAAATAGCATGTGTTCTTGTGCATAAAAAGCATACATGATTCCCAGTCAACCTGAATTATTCTTCCCAATTTGCAAATGTTGCTTTTGTAGCCTTCATAGAATTCAGTTTTGGCACATTTACAGAGAAAACTCCAAGGATTTAATCACAAATAAACAGAAGAAAGAGAGCAGATCTCACCACACAGTATTGACGTGTTCTTTGAACTTTTTTTGTTGGTGATTTACACATAATTGATACTCCTTAGTCCCCAATACTTGTGATTTTTCCCCTAAAAAACACGTTAATCTAGAAAACATTGTATATTGTGAAGCTTTCTAGGCAGAAATCACATCTTTCCTTATGTTTAGCACAGTAAGACCTTGATCAAGTTGTAATCTTAGAGTAGAACATAATGTTAAGTCTAATAATTCTGCTATAATCTGCTATATTGTCCAAGAGCCTGAAGTGGGTGGGAACTTCATCATTTGAAGAAGAATGAGCCCTTGAACCAAGCACATCTCTCTCCTCTTTCTGTCTTTCGTTGCTTTTCTAGACCATAGTTCATGCCTGGTTCCTTGTAGCACAGCCCCTTTCTTAGACCACAACTCACACAGCTGGTGCACACACCAGCATGAGCGACCTGTCATTCAACTAGAAAGTAATTGATAAGTGGTGTAAACTTATTGTTATCTTTCACATCAGTTCCTTTAGATTCTTATTTGAGATATTAGATAGTTTTCAGCCTATAGTTTGTAATTACTTAATTCTCTGGACTTGTTCCTCGGTCTTGCAGATAACAGCAATCATTCAGAATGAATAAAATTAACCTTGAAATAGTAAGTAATGCACAGGGATAGTGCTTCATCATGGTGCTTTTTCTTATTTCTGTTCACTGAATATAAAACCAGGCAATGTTTTGCTCTCTCAGCTCATTCATTCACACGTTTCTGTAAAACACTGACGGTAGAAGCTGCCCTGCATTTATTCCATGTCTGATGTGTCCATTAGTTAAACACCTACTCTTCAGATAAATGGAATTCGGCTTGAAGCCTGCAGACCCAGTCCACCAACCCCATAATGACGTGCTCACAAATCCATAAATCCCAGCTGTGCAGTTTCACCAATACACAGCTAAAGAACAAGCTGAGCATTTAAACACTAGGAAGCAAACCCATTACACTGAGAAATATAACAATATGAACCAGAGCTGAACAGGTAACTGCTGCTTGGACACAGATATTCCTCTGAAATAGATTTGCCTGTGTGGTGTACACACACATACATGTACATTTCTGTAGACACAAGCTGGATCAACACAACTGATTTCCTTTAAATCTGGAATCCAAGCTGAAAAAAAAGAAAGGAACACCCAAGTTTGAATTAAATGCATCCTTTACATTTTGAACTTGGTAAGACTAAAAATGACACTGAAGCCAATTACAAAGTGATCCATCACTTCTAAGACACACTGAAATCAGTTTCTCAGGGTGGATTTGTAATACACTTCCCTCCTCTCTTCGTTCTCCACTGCCAGCCAGCGTGTCAGCCACAGTGTGCTGGCTCCCTAACGCTCAGGGTGCTTTTGGGGTGTGCTTCCTACACCAGCACAGCATACATAAACACAGCCTGAGGCACATCTGGGAGATGCACATCAATATCTTAAAGCAGCTTCACCTGTAACTGATTTTTGTAAAAATCAGTAAATAGAGTGTGATCTGCATGAGTGACAGAGTGTACATGATTCCTTTTGGTTCCCCACACCCTATTTCATTACAAACCACGTACTTTGGTAAAATATGTAAATGTGAGGTACTTTTTTTGTAAAATGTACATTTTGGACATTTTAAATTCATTTTATTTACATATTTAGGTTCTTTTACCTGGGTTCAGCTATTCCTAGTACCTTCTGAATATTTATGGCTCTGTGTTGCACTGAGGTGGTGACTTGGAGACAACCTGGCTACTCAGGGATTTCTGTTTGTGAGTAGGCTCTGATTTACCCAGGAAGTGTAATGCAGTTACTGCCCATGCTTCTGCAGGGGATTGGACTATATGATTTCTAAAGGTCCCTTCCAACCCTACCATTCTATGATTCTGTGGCTCAGAGCCCTTCCATGGCCTTCTAGTCCTAGTAGCCAAAAGACAGAATATCTGTTCCTGAGTTACTGTAGGGCATAGACCAATATATTAATGCAAAGTAGAACTGAGAGTTATACTGTCAGAGTGCACTGGAGTGGGAAAATAGGGCAGGGAGCTGGGAACTGCAGCCTTAGCTGCCATCTCAGCATGAGCCACAGAGCTCATGAGAGGGGCCATAATTCCCATCTTGAACACGGAATTTTATTCTTTTATAGACTGCTCTATTTATTTCTAATTTTTGCCTGTTCACTTGCATCCACTTTGAAATGCGCCTTTCCCACAGTACTGAGGCCCTCTTGGATGAGGTAGCAAGGACTGTTCTCCCCCCTGTCTCAGAAGATACTCTGGTGTGGCAAAGCCACTGTTTGCTGGCCCTTCAGCCCAGCAGCAACCACTTTCCTATTTGCCAGTTGTTGTAAACACCAAATGATAGCTTATGTCTTGGTTTTCTTAGTAAAGCCTACACTTCTGTACTGGCCAAAGTGACTTGAATGCACAGTGGCAGCACACCGTTACATTCCTGTAGCTGGGATTCTGCAGCTGCAAGTGGGAGTCCAAAGGCCACTGCTTCACTGACACAAACTCAGGTCCTGCCCTGAGGGGGATGCAGCCTTCATCTGCAATGTTAGGATGCTGGCAGTCTTGGGAGCTGATCAAATCACGATGCAGATCCTCCCTCTTACTGCTTACTTCCATACTGCTAGGCTCACTGAGGGGTTCCGTCTCTCCTGCCCTGCGGTGGTGACCAACGGAGGGGATCTGTTTCCCTCTCTTTTGCATCCTTATACTTCTGCATTTTCCTTGGTTCCACCTGTTTTGCTTCAAGTAGTATCCATGCAAGTTAAACATCCCTGTATTCTCTGCTCTGATCCTCAAGTTTGTGAGCTGCTTCTGCTCAGCTTATCCCAGCAAGTCCAGTTACTTCTTGCTATTGGAAGACTTTTCTTTTAATAGTCTTTATGTAATTATGTCTCCTCAAAATAACTTATTAGGATATCCTTCACGTCTCCAGAGCTACAGTTCAGCTACAGCACACAAACACTTTGCTCCTTGATCTGAAACAGTCTCTACTGGAAACAGCAGTAGCATGAGAACTCAGCAGAATGCAAGCTGAAGACCTGAAGAATGAGAGGATCATTGGACAGCCATGCCAAGTAGTCAGGGCAAGCCTTTGGCTACCTCCCACATGCCAGGTTTGCCTCAGGTTTGAAACTGTCCCCATCAAAGACACCTTTTTACAGCCCTGCCCCTTGGAGCTGTGCTGTGTCAGTTCAGAAAGTCTCAGCACAGACAGTCCCCGGCGTAGCCAGGCTGGACAGTGCAGGTGAGAGGCCAAAAATTAAACAGCACTCCTTGTTCTAAGCAGTGAGTTATGAAAGACACATTCCTCATGGGGCACTGGGAGTTGCTAAATGAGTTTCTGATAGTCTCCATAGCAATGGAAAATCATACTAAGAAGAGAAACCACAGAGAAGATATATGCCAGAGATATGTCTCCTTGACAACAACCAAGGCATGAGACTGAGAACGCTGCCTGGAGAAGCTAAAGCTGGATCTTCATGTCCTCCTCTTCTGAAGTGACTCAGGACGTCAGAAGAGGCTACTCTAAATAAAAGCAATGGGAACCAAGATAAGAATAAATGTAACTACTAACAACAGGAATGAAACTACCTCTGACTTACAGGAATTGGAAGTATGTGTCTGTGTATATCAGTTCCTTTCCCTGTCTATATGAATTATGTATGAGTTTTATATATTCCCATGCTGCAAAGACAGGTATTCAAAAATTATCAGGCTTACTATAGGCCATGCAGATGTCTCCAGTCCTCCTGTTCCTTTGCCTTATGAGATGTTCCTTAATAACAAGATCAAGGGAGATTATTCTTAGAGATCCACTGCCCTTCTTCAACACCCTAGGCAGATGATGCTTACTGAATTGGTAAGTCAATATTTTGTCTTTTCCTTGTTGTTCCACAGCTTGCCTCAGGCCTTCTTTATTTCATACTGTACAAACATATTCACAAAGTCTGAATAAACTCCCTCATGACAATTTCTGCAGCAGTTATTACAGCAGCAAGGTTAAATGCTACCAAACTGGAATAATGATAAAAAAAGCCCAAACTGTAACTACAAAGGCAAAAAAAGCAGGAAGAAGCAAGCCAAAACTTTTCTACAGCTGTGCCACTCACCAGCTTGCCCACAGTGCTCCAGTAGCCAGCTAGTCCAGCTGTTACTTTTGCTCTCATTTCCCTTTCTGTTTACCCAGATTTTGGTAAGGTTTTCCAGCCCAGGACTACCCAATGGCTCCCCTCACATCCTTCTCTCTGAGCCCTTCACTCCTCTAGGGAAAGATCAAGTTAGCTCTTGCTCTGTAAAGAACTACAGTACTTGAAGGGGGGGGGGGGTGTCTAAAACATATATATAATGAATAAGTACTAGTAAAACTAAGAGGCCATCATTCAACTTCGTGCTGGGTTCTCCCAGTGAACTTTGGCACTGAGAGCAGATACTACAGATATAATTTGAAAACAAAGTGTGTGTCCCTGGTTTATTTCTCAGTCAGGTGTTGAGTATTAAACAAAGTCCATACCATGGGTTATCATGTCAATGGTGAAGATAAAGCACAGTATTTTCAGACATGTATCATATCATAAAGCAGGAAGTTTTGTCACTTTTGTGTTAGCTAAAAGTCACGGCTGAGTTGATTGAGATTTTATTGAAACTAGATCCTGTTGTTTCCCCGATCTCACTTGTCATTAAAGGGAGTAATTGCTGTTTGATTGTTTAGGCAATTTAAAATTAGTTTCATTATTATACCCTTCTTCAGTTGTTAGCTGAAAGATGTGAATCTCCTTGGACCGCCGAAGAGCTCCTGCCATGTTCCTCCTCTCTCCCTCACAACCGACTCTTCCCTGCCTTGGGGTTTTTGGTATTTCCTGAAAACCAAGAGGAATCTCTGAATCTTCCTGCAGCAGTGTCAGCAAAAATGGCTTTTAGCATTTGCTATCAGCAGTCAGCTCAAGTGAAAAGAAAGAAAAACAAGGAAAAGGGAAGCCAACCTGGCCCCAAGTCAGAACCTGGGGCCCAGCAGGCTCTAGTCTGGAACTGCTGTGTTCCCAAGCCAGGAGGCTTACTGAAGAGCCCTACCTTCCCTCAGGTCAGCTGCTGCTGAATCCTGGCAGGTCATTCTGGACCATGATTTGCCCCTATAAGAGGAAAAGCTCCAACAAAGGCATGAGGAAGAATTCACTGAGAGCTGGGGCTCATCTAACACGTGCTCTGCTAATGGCCAACATTATTATTCCCTTTTATCTTTCTGAGTATGTTTCTCAGAAGGGGATTTGTTTTGTAGTTAGCCCAAAGCTGCACGTACTGCCCTTGCTCCCAAGGAAGTTCTTCTTCCGGAGACCATGATGTCATCAGTGATTTGGACCTGGCTATTCTGGACACTGTGTGCAGACACTTGCATGCCAAATGAAAAAGAACAATGGCAAAATCTTTCACAGGCTGCCAACAAGACAGACTGTGTCCCACAAGGTGCCTGCCTGTGAGGCCGAGTAAAGACACTGCACTTGAACAGAGCTTTGAAATGTGTTCAGTGTGCGAGCACAAACCCAACAAACAGGCAAGTCCCAGAAAAGACAACACATCAAAAAATAAGAGACATTTCCTTTATCCACGTGTGCACAGCTGACAGTCTTCATAAGCCCTGGGATAGATCTTGTTCATATTGTGTGAGTAATACCATTTGTCTCTTGGTAAGAAATTACTCTCTCTCTGCTTTGGTTTAACCTCACAGCTCTCTGACCAAGGAGAGGCTTCAGGTCAGGAACACTAACATGAGCCCACAGAAACTGCCTTCTCTCCTTCCCACTTGTTTTTTCCTTTCTCCTCAGAGCTGTTTTTTTCTTTAATTGAAACTGAGGATGCAAAAGGGCAACACAAAATAAATCAACAATGAACACAGCATAAAGGAAAGTTTTCATGAACCTCCAGCTTTGTAAAGGATCAATACTTGTTCTATACCAGATGTGGCAATTAATCATAGTAGCATTAAAGGCTACTCAGGATATTATTAAGCTATCAAATAAGAAGTTGAAATACAATTGATATGAATGCTGTTAGGCCACACACAGATGTCAGCCACCTGTGGAAAGATTTTCACTCACAATTAAGGACTGTGATAAGAGAGGGAGTACATAGCTTTTCACTTAGCAGGGTGAAGGAATTGCACGGGGTTTTTGGCCAAAGGACCATCCTATCCCCCCTGGAAGTCAGGCTGTCCCCTGTAAGGTCCCTACAGGGAACCCCATATATGTAAAACAAGTACCTTGCTCTTCTGTCTGACATCTCCACCAATTCCTTCACTATATGTCAGGTTTATTTTTTTACTCTAAGCTGAAACAAAACCATAGTGCTGCAGCAAAGTGGCTACAATGCTGTACTGGATCTCCCTTACACAGTTCTGGCTGCACTCACTGGAAACAGCACCTCTCTGCAACTTGTTCATGTTTCTGTAAAAAACTAAGCTGTAAGCCTTGAAGCACACACCTCTTGTCCAAAGTCTGCAGTACTGAGTCTGAGGATGTGCCCTGTCAAAGAAAATTTGAATAGCTCCTGGTGAGACATAGAGGAATGGGAAATGAAAATCCATGTTGGAAAACAAACAATCAGAAGCAAGTCAAGACCTTTCCTGTCAAACATGGAAGTGGTTCTCAAATGGATGATAAAGGAAAAAAAAAAAGTATTTATTTTACAGATGCAATCAAAAGAGTCTCTACCTGGCACAAATTCATTGCAGCAGTGGTATGAAACCTGGGCTGAACCAGGGACTGAGGTGGTTCAGGTGATGACTTTTACCAGATTATGAGAATTTCCCCTTCTCCTCCACAAGAGCCAGATGAGCAGCAACACACACCCCAAGGGCTGCTCCTCATGATGGAGGTTCTCAACACTGTCCAGCCTCGGGAACATACTCCTATTGAACTCCATTGGTTCAGCATCCCTGACACATATATGTCACCTTCCTTTACTGGAAGCTCTTCTGGTAGGACATGGTCCTCTGCTGCCAGCTCATGAGCCACAGCTGAGACTCAGGCTTTGATGGACACAAGTGGAACTGGTGTTATGATGCCACATGCCACTTCCCTTGTTGGGGTTGGGCTTGCAGGGCAAAACTCTGGCTGTGCTGAGAAAATTCAAGATTAATTAATCAGAAGGAGATGCAAGGAACATGTTTACGAAAGATCAAAAGAAAACAGCTGTGCTATTATTTTACCTGTCTCCTCTAGAAACCTTTCCTGATGTTTCTGTGGGTTTAAAAGCCAAGTCTTCCCTTTTCACCTCCTTGGTACGTTTTCTGGGGTGGCAGGGGTGAGAAATTCTGAAAGCTCCCTCTGACAGGAGAAGACAAATATTGTCAGAACTCACCTGAATGCCTTCTGCCAGGCAGACTGTAAAATGGCATCCCTTTAAGTAACCTTTTTTTGTAAGGCACAGTTACCACAATTACACCCTGCACCGTGTGGATGTGATGAGGGAGGAGCGGGAAAGGACTTGTGAAGACTTTAGCACCAGCTGTCTCCCTGGTGACGTGGTTGGGGTATCCATGTCCCCGTGTCCACCTTGGCCAGGGTCACTGCAGTGCTGGTCTCTGCTGGCACACAAAACAGGGTGGCCAGTCTCAGAGAGGAAAAGGAAAACAAAACCCTGTCCTGCTAAAGGAAAACAAAGTCCTGCCCCCTCCCCTTATCTTTGCTGTCCCATGGCCTGTGTGTACAGAGGGGAAGCACAAGAGACTTTCAAGAGATGAATTTCTACATATTGTGATTTGGGTGGCAGATCCTAATCTCTCTTCTGAGAGAGGCTTATCACTTCCATTGCTCCTTGCCTTTCTCATTTTCTTGTCTCCATGCCTCCTCTCATTAGCTTTTCCTTATTCTCTCAACCTCCACCTCTTTCTTCACACAGGCTCGACCACACAAACCAAGACTGTCCCAGCTTTTTGAGCTAAACCTTTTTCGCTTGGTGTTCTTATCTCACCTTCTTTTTTCTCTCTCCCCAGATATAGTGCCCTGCTTTGTTCCAAGGTGGGGTCGGTGACCCTATAAATTACAGACATTAGGTAAATGCATTTCTAGAAACTCCTCCAACCACTGAAAGCAACAAGTGACCAAGAGCCTGGGGAAAACATGCCACAGGCCAGTAGGGTCATCTACCTCACACTTGCAGATACGCTTTACAGGCTGAGATGCTGATCCCAAACCTAGATTTTAGTTTCTTTGGATGTCAGGAAGCCCAGATGAGGCTGCCACCCCCATCCTGCCACTGGGAGAAGGATCCCAGTACCTCTGTGGGATGCTGTGGGCCCTGGGATGCCTCCTCCCACTCGCGGCAGCACAAGTGGCCTTGGCTCCGGCAGCACCGAGGGACTCTGCTCTGCCATGCCCATGCAATTCTTACTATCATCAGCAGATGGCCAAATATTACCACACATTCATAACATTTACATCAAAAAGGCCACATAATTGGGTGGAAAACGCCTTTCCTTGCCAGAAGCATTTATTTATAAAACGACATATGTACGTTTGGCATTTACCTTTCCATATGCAATATCACCAAATGTGTGACAAATGTGAACACTCATTTCCTTTCCCACTCTTGACAGCTTGCCAAAGTAAAGAGCGTTAAGCAAACAAGGAGTAGGATAAAGCTCTTGCCCTAAAACAGCCCAAGGCCTGGGCCAGGGTGCATTGCAGCCAATGCTGGCAGCAGGTGGCAGAGCGAAGGTGCTGTCTGGCAGAGAGAGAGGCAGCTGGAATTGGAATGCAGAAAGTGTTTCATGAGAAAGGTAAAAAGGCCCAGCGAGGGGTTGTTTCTGCAAAAGAACAGCTGTACACCAACCTGCCCTCACTCTGCCTCGTCAGGGCGGAGGGGCTTTCACTTCATGCCTCAGCATCACATCACTTCTGGGAAGAACTGATCCGAATGCGGGTGCTAACGTGACTGATAGGAGCCAGCATCACCTCAGGGCACGCCTGTGCAGACACTTGGGCACACGCCGGGCTGACGCAGCCAGGCCATGCGCCAGACACGGCAAATGAGCTGGCTCTAGTTGCAGAAGAACAGGAGCAGGGGAACAGGAATACTCAATTCCCAATTGCCTTTTTGGGACCATGGCAGAAACATGCCTCCATGTCTTGCTGCTTTGTCCAGAACTCCCAGGCCACTGCTGCTGTTGTCTGCCAGATTCACCTTTCCAAGGGCTGGTCAGGAAAGACAACTTGGTAACTGCCTTCACATCCTTCACTGTACCATCAATTAAAGAAGACAAAGGGAGAGGAAACAGCTCCATCACTCAAGCATGCTTTAAGGGAACATTTTTCCTGAAATGCCAAGTTTTCAGTAGCTCAGGAATTGCCATTTAATCATTTAAATGACTAAAGATTACTCTAGGGTGCCAATCATAACTGAACCAAAATGCCACCTCAATTGTGTAGTACCATATTTTACTTCTCCTCAAACTGTTTAAGCTCTGCTCCAGCTTGCCAGCTAGCTGGGTGGGAACACAGACCACCAGGAAGGCTTTTGGTGTCAGTGTCAGGAAACACATTACTGCCCCATTCCCATACCCTACTTAATACTTGGCTGGTATTTATTGAGTGATGGCCCATATCTCTCAGTTACATGAAGGATGTAGGATGGCTTTCTAAAAATGCATTATCTGTGGACCAAGCTGGCAAAGAAGGCTGAATTCATACTTGATTTCTTCCTTTTATGCTAAATCAATTTGACTACAGGTATGCACACAGGGCTTTCATGACAGGAGCCAGTGCTCCCAACCCTTATCCCTGCCCACAGCCTAGAAGGGGTGTGGAGAGGTTCCATATGAAATACTGGGCATAAAACATGCAGTAGTATAACCTACTCTGGATTAAACAGGGGGTAATATTCAGAGGCAACTTCCCTTGAGCAGGAACCTGATCCCTGGTTTGCTGAAGGACTCTTCTGGCAGCTTCTGACATGCAGCAGAAACCCTTTCCTGCCAGCAGCATTCATGCCCTGGTGTCTAACAGAGACCTTCTGTCTCACAAACAGCATCACTCCTGAAATAGCATCTGTCCTTGCAATGACATGTCCCTCCCTGATAACAGGGCAAGGGGTTATCATGGAGATCCCAGATCTCCATTCCCTCCCTCAGCTGTGCAAATCAAGCACTTTCTCACCCTGACAGCCCTCCCCATACACCCTCACTGCCTTCCCCTCCCCAATTCCTCCTTTGCTTGTGCTCAGAGACCTGTGGCTCTGCATCACAGCTCTGTAACTTGGATGCTCTCCCAGACATATCTAGTCATACATGATGAGGAGATGAGAATGCAGGAACAGGAGCTACAGCATGTCCCTGAGGGTTGTGGGCAGACAGGAATAGGATGTGTCCCAGAAGACACACACAGCCTCAGTCTGATTGTTCAGGTTTATCAGATTATGCACAACTTTTCACTTTGTGCCATCTCCAGTTTTGCTCTATGTCTACATGCAAGCTTTTGGTGCATTCAAAGGCATGTACTCTTCATAAAACCATAGAATGGTAGCGTTGGAAGGGACCTTTAGAGTTCATCTAGTCCAACCCCCCTAATGTACCTCTTGAGGTACATTATTTGCACAATCCCAGGATCTGGAAAGGATTAAAGGTGCTAGGGCCTTGCTGAGGAACTTCTTGTTCTACAACAGCTCAAAAAGAGCATGCTGAGGGCCAGACCACAGTCAAGAGTAGTGTTAAGGTGGTGGAAGTCTCTTTCTGCCCACCCACAAAAGCTCATCTTTACCACCTAATCTCCAAGACCTTTATGAAGGTTCCCTGGGACAGGCACTTGGCTGAACTATGCTGGCTGTCCCTATGCCCAGCAGCCATCCCAAAGAGGCACTAACACCACCACTGAGCAAGATCATCTCTGGACAGAGGCCGAAGGCCAACTTTGCTGTCTAAACGACCTCTTGCAACTCCTAGGAGGAGCTGCAATACTCTGACTGTTGGAAGGCTGCAATGGCCTCCGTGGGCAGACATCACTCTGCCAGCAGCTGGGACGTGCTTAAGATTGTGTATCATCTTGGGCTCCTGTCATTTTGAGAACCAGTCCCTAAAAGTCCTTTTATTTTGTGTATTATATTTGTACCTCTGGTAACTCAATTGAGGATTTTCCAGGTTTAAATGGAGCCCTTCAGGAGATGAAAACTTGAAAGATTTTTTTTTCTTCAGCTTAACAGAGAGTTACCTGTGCCTCAGCAATCTGATTTCATCAGTTTGAGTAGATATAATTTAAGCACTAAACTTTTCAATTTGAGAAAATAACTCCCTTTGTCTTCTGAGAGCCCTGTTATGACTGAGGGTATCACCGACTTTAAAACAAACATAATTCCACTCTCAGATACCAGCAATCCTGGTAGGCAGCTTCAGAAACATGCAATTCTATATATGTCAGAGAAAACAGATCATCTGCAAGCAAAATGGCTCACCAAAGAATAAACAAAGCATCCCGCCAATCTTCTGTGCACCATGTTTTCTTAGCTCTGGGCTTGGGACTTCCACTGGGGCATATTTTGAGCCTGAGCCCCGTTTCTGATGCCTGTCCCTAGACAGAGCAAACCCTCCTGCCATGCCAGAGAGCTGAGCCCAAGACAGAGGATGCAGGCAGCCCCCAGGGTCACCACTGCACGCGGGGGAGATCAGCCCCTGGGGCAGAAAACCCCATAGCCAGCCCCACAGCTGCAGGAGCTGGCAGGTTTTTGGCCAGCCCTGGGGTGGAAGCCGCAGGGTAATCTCCGCACGTGTGCACTAATGCCGCCTGCTCCCATCCTCATCACGCCAGCCGCTGCTAAGCAACTGAACCCCAGCGAGGAGGCACTTCTGAGATAATGCTAAAAATAGTCTCCAGCAGGCGAGACAGAGCGAGCAGCCGTAGCGGGTGACGTCAAGTTTCTGGCTGCCGCCCGCCTGCCGTCACCCGCGGACACCTTCCCCGGCCGGGCGAGTTCCCCTGGACCAGCAACACAGGGACCAGCACCATGGCAGAGACCGCTGCTGGGGGCCCTCCCTGACTCACTGCTGCTGTGTGTCAAGCCCCTGCCCCGGCCCAAAGCTAGGCACGGCCTTCAGCAACAGCCCTGGCTACCAGCCCCTTGGGGAGGCTGCAGGATGGCCTCCCCCTGCCCTACCCATGTTAGATCTTCACCTGACAAAGAAGGAGTGAAAAGGAGCCCTTGAACAAGTCTAGCGTTAAAAGGAGTGATTTGATTAACCAGAGTCATGGACACAAGTGGAAATGACAAATAACATCTATGACTTGGATATAAACAAGAGGCAGAACACACATGTCCCTCTCTCTTTCCAAGCCTGTTCTTGGCAATTAAAATCCCCTCTGTAGCTACTCTGTACCAAACCCAGTTTGTGTCTCCTTCACACAGCGATGGAAGAGAAAACAAGCCACAACACGGGAAAAGGTGCTCATATCCCTCACGCAGCAGTGCTTGAATTTCCGGGTCCAGAAGGGAGCGAAATGCCACGAGGGAAGCTTGTGTTTTACTTGCTTGGCCCCTAGCACAGTGCCCCCCTCTCAAGGGCAGAGCATCTTCCCACTGGCACAGCCCTACCCCCACTGGGCCACTACACCTTTTTAGGGGGAGACACGTCAAAAGCCACACCAGGGAACTGATCCAATGCAAGAATCACCTCCCTTCTCTGTCAATTTATTATCTTTGAATAGTGGCTGAAGCCAGTACAGCTGCACCTGTGACTACCTCTCAAGCAATTCCTTTGGCAGCAAGAAATTTCTTAAGCACACCTTTCCTCCATCAGCAGCAGACTCTGTCCAGCCCCCTTAACCACACAGGCTGAAAAGATCCCCTCCATCTCCTTTTCCCAGGGATATTTTGACCCATGTCCTCTCATGCAGAGCTCTGTTCCAGGTGCTGGGGTGTCTGCTCCTCAGGAGAGCTGTGGGCAGGGAGGGGTGTGTTAGTGACAGGCATTGAGCAACAGCCTCCTCCACCTCCTTACAACACCAACCACAGGAACAGGAAAGTCCAGGCAGGTGCCACCCTCTGTTTAAAGATGACTGTTGCTTTAAATAATGCACCTGAGAGGTGTGCCTTACTCCTTGAAGTATCACTTTCTTTTAAAACAGTGGCCCAAGAGCACTGGGAACTGATAAATAAAGCTGCTTGAGCAGAAAGTCAGCAGGGCCCCAAGCTACCTGAGGATGCCCATCGGGACTGGGACAGACTTGGCAAAGTCTCTAGTAACCCAGACAAGCATCTTCACCATATTTTCTCCTACCTCATCTCTTCTTCTGTGAGAGCAGCAGAAAGCCCTTAGTATGAGCCTCACAAACCTCTGCACAGCACTTCACAGCACGTGTCCTGGAGAGATCTGTGACGGTGCTTCCCTTCCTCCCCTTCAGCCGCTGTTAATGACCCATGGGGTGCAGCTGTCATGGCAAGTGATATGTTTCCACCTGCAGCCCATACACATGATGTGAATCAGCTCCTTTAGTTACCCAAAATAAGCCTCAGGAGAAGGGAGTGAGTTTTGAAGAACGGCTGGCAGCTGCCAGCCTCTCCTGGCCGGCCTTTATCCACTCACTCTTTCCAGGATTTTCCTTCCTGCAGACAAAAACACACTCAAATGGAGACAGAGCAGAGCTAGAAACCAAAGATTCAAGTTTGCTGCAGAGGAAATGTCCTTTCTGCAGCTGGGGAGAGAGCCATAAATTTCTCCTCAGGCGTAAGCAAGGACGTGGGTGCACATATGTCTTCCAAATACCAATGTCGTTTTCAGTGGGAGTAAAAGCTAATTGATCTTTAACATGCAGCACTTAATTTCAATGCCTTTTGTACATCAACACTAGTAGTGAAACAAATACCAGATTTTACTAAAATGAGTATGTGTCAACATATTGATGACTCACGTGCCCAGTCGCAAAGGCAGGCTGAATTACTCACAAAGATCCTGCTTCAGCACTTTTTTATCCAGCAATAATAGAAATATCCCATCTGGAAAGCCTGGTGTGTCTTGGGTCTTTCTTACTCCTTGCCCTGAAGCTGAGGTCTCAGTGTGCTTGGAAAGAGATTTCCAAGTGAGAAATACTGCATGTGTCAGCTGCACACGCGTGGCAATGAAAACCCTCAAGGCAGCAGCCACCACTAAGTCTTTCTATAAACCCAAATGGAGAGGCTTTCTCCAAAAGGAGATGCCTGTAAATATTTTGCAACAGTCTTTTCATGACCCTTCCCAGACCATCCCTGCTGCTGAACCATGGTGATGCTGTGACAACATGACAAGGACAGGGCAAGCAGAGCTGCCCACGAACACCCAGCCTGTGGTTGCAGACTCCCACAGCTCCGTATGCACTTGCTGCTCCTCTTTACAGCTTACTTTGGCTAAACTATCATTAAAAAGCTGAGAGTTTGATACCTCACAGCTGTGAAGTACAAAGAAAGACCTTTAGAGATATCTTATACCATAATTGCCTGCATTAGTCTATATCTAGGTGATAAATGAAGCCCAAGACACTTGAAAGAGTTACTTAATCTTTGAAAAGCAAACCAAAGCAAATCATCCTTTGTAGTTTTATTATAGCATCCCTTCCACTTCTTTTGCTCTCCTCCCAAAAGTGTTTGTGGTAGACTCACAGTCTCTGGTTTACAGCCTGGCGGGGTTCCTTGCACAGCACCATTTGCAGAGGCTCCAGCACCATTGAGAAGCAGTGGGATGAGGAAGGGAGAACAAAGTTCAGCTGCCCTGGAGGAAGGGGGATTTGGAGGGACAGTCTCAAATTCCATGAGGGGGGCCTGGACTCCAAGGCATCTCTCTTCTGCAGTCACTTGCTACTGCAAAGATTCTCCCAGGCACCACAGCCAGCAACAGAGCTTAGTTTCACCTGTAGGAGCAGGAATGCTCTTTCCCAAGAGGTTTTGAGGCATCCCAAGCCATCTCTGAAGAGTCTGAGCACCAATAACTCTCAGCAAAACCTTCAGTGGTTCTGGATGTTCTGGTTTCTGTTGCAAAACACCTTTCCCTGCCATGGCCCTGACTCATCCCAGCCAGTCAGACATCATCTTCTGATCTACTCTCCCATCACTGTTTCAAGGAATACAGGAAGAGATTCAAGCTTTCCACTCGTGGGAAGTTTTTTGGAAATGGCTCAAGGAAACAGCAAATTGACCAAATCCAGCCTTTTGCCAGCATCCTTTGGACCAACACGTTTCTTTACCCTTCAACCACTGGGGTATGTTCAGGTCGTTAGTTCGTGGCAAGGAAGTGAATATTCCTGGAAGTGGGGTTTTGTGTATTTGCTAGTAAAATGCATTAGGAGGCAACTGAATATTAATTTGCAGTTGAAAAGGGGCAGTTGGAGGATTTCAGCTTTTCAGGAACTGCAGCTGAAATCAGCTGGGACCTCCACATCCCTACTGTGTTATCCCCACTGCACTGGCCTTGGGCCTCACCAGACTTGCCAGCCTTCTTCCTCAAGGCCAATTCTGACAAAACCTCAGATTTAAACCAGAAAATTCACATTGACCTTAAACTTCTACAAGATACACTCTACAGGCTGTCTCACATTCCCTGGCAAATCTCTTTGCAGAGCTTTGGTGACTCTCAATTTCCAGACATCCACCCCAGCCTACAGGTAGTCACAGACCCAAACTCATCCAACAAAGAAGACCTACCCCCATCACAAGCCCACAGTAAAGTGGGAGGACTCTACACAAGCAAGAGCCTGTTGCTGTGCTTTATTTCCCCTTAGGCTCCACTGTGAAGTCTCTTCAATGATGTTTTTATGGCTCCATCAATCTCATTTAAACTTCAGCTCAAATAAATTGCATCCCATTCACAGTCCCATCACAGTGCTCTGACTCATCCAGTCCCAGCACACATCACATATTAAAGTGATTTTGGAATTTATTCCATAGAAATTGTTTCAGCTTCTTCAGCTAAGAACTCCCCACGTTGTACACTAGGGCAAAGCAGCACATGATATCTAATAGGAGGACTTTAATTAGCTGTTGATTAGCCTCATTAGGACTCAGCTCATTAATAATTTAAGTCACCTTGGCTCAGGGGAGATAATTCTTACACTGACAGGGGAAAATGCAGCATTGATCTCAGATTTCCTTCTCCTGACCAGGATGTGGATGCCTCGCCAGATGCAGGGATGAATTCTGCAGCTTGTTACACCTGGAGTAACTCTGAGACATTAAATTAACTTCAGATTTACTCTGGTATCACTCAGAGCAGGGTTAAACCCACAGACCAAATTATTTACCAACTAGGAGAAAAGAAAAGAAGTATTTTCTAGCTCTTAATTTCTACCCCATCCAGTGCACACAGCTTCAGATACGTGAGAAGCATATGAGACTGAGGAAATTAGGGCCTGGAGTAACGAGGACACTTGCTTAAGACAAAATTTTCTGTACTGCTGAGATCTGTGTCTCATATTAAAAACATTCAGTCTGCTATTTTCTGGCTAGCTCTGGTATTTGTAGACCACTGCCTCCAAATAGCAATCTGAAAGCTCCTGCTTGCTCTGGGCTTGGCTTTTGGCCCCATCCTTCAGACATAATTCAGGATCCTGTGGAAGGATGAAGAAAAACAAAAAAAGACCAAAAAAAACCACCAACCACCCAACCAAAATAAAACCCCAAACTTTAATGTTTTGCCACACTTGGCTTTCCTGCAGCACCAAGTGAGGCTGTGTGCAGTGTCACCTTAGAGATCCCTTTGCTGCTTGTGACCCCACCTCCCCACATAGTAGTGGGAAACGTGACCTGCAGCCTGTGCAACAGCACACAGAGATGTTAAAGTGACAAATATGCTTTGAAATGGAGAAAAAAAAATACTTTAACTGAATTACTATTTGACTTCCTGGCTGACAAGATAATTAGTTGCCCTACACATCTAATTAGCAAGTTCCTGAGGCTGTAGTAACTATCAGACCAAAAACATACCAAACCCCTTGCTAATTCAGCCTTGCTGCTGCCTGTTTCCTCTGACTCTTATTATTATGTGTCCTTATCTCCTATGAGCAATCCTCGTGCACAAATAGGAAACACCTTCCTATTTAACTGCCTGTGCTCTGAAGTGGACATCAGCATCAGATTTGGATGCAGAAATCTGGTTAATCTGCCTGGCTGGTTGATTGTTATCTGTGAGGATGGTATTTGGAGACTGGGCTCATGGCATTAATAGCAATGATTAGGCAGATTCATGCTTTCCTCATCCCATTGCTTGTGTGCAGAGAGCTATGTGGGCAGCAGAGAAGCTTGTCTTCTTAAATCCTGAGCTGGGCAGCCAGGGCTTTCATAAGGCAAAGACCTCAGGCTGTGCCAAAGCAACAGAGCATTCAACTCTGCTCCCTTGACTTCCAACTGTACTTCCCTTTCCTAGCAAGAGACAGAGAGGAGCTGTGGTACAAGAGCTTTGAGACAAAAGGGCATCTCCATTGACCTTGAAAAACTCCTGCCATACTTCCCTCTGTAGCAAATGGAACTCAGTCCTCCCAGGTCCTGCCAGCATGTTTCAGCAGCTGCTGGTTTTGCTGGTGCTGTGGGGATGTGCCTGCACCTGCAAGGACTGTTGGTTGGCTCCAGCCTTGAACTGACCTTTAGCTAAGCTGTTCTGGTCAAGCCTGGGAAATGACTACGAGTCCTGAGGCTTTCCCCAGTCCTTGGCCATGGGCACTTGCAGGCCTGGAAGAGAGGTACTGCCCCAGGAGGCTCACTCTGCCCTACCAAGCACCATGCTGGCCTTCCTGGAGCCACCAGCCAGGAGGTTTTGGGGTGGAAAGTGATGGATTTGAGTCACATCTACATGTCTTTTAAGATTCTCCAAGGATGGTAATTCTACGACTTCCCTGGGCAGACTTGAGGCCATTTCCTCTTGTCCTGTCATTACTCAGAGACCAGCCCCCACCTTGCTACAACCTCCTTTTAGACAGTTATAGAGAAGGTAAGGTCTTCCCTCAGCCTCCTTTTCTTTAGGCTGTATAATCCCAATTCCCTCAGCTGCTCCTTATCAGACTTGTGCTCCAGATCCTTCACCAGCATCATTGCCCAGCCCCAGACACACTCCAGCACCTCAATGTCTCTCTTGTAGTGAGGGGTCCAAAACTGAGCAGAGTACTTGAGGCCTCACCAGTGCCAAGTACAGGGGGACAATCACTTCCCTGGTCCTGCTGACCACACTATTTCTGATACAAGCCAGGGTACCATTGGCCTTCTACATGAGAAAGGAATGGGACCCCACAAAACTTGCATCAGCTCTGCACAAGTGGGTGCATACAGAGAGCCTCAGTCACAGGTGTGGGGACATGCCCTGGAGACAGCTTGAATTCATACTGTTCCAGGACACCAAGGTACCAAACTCCCCTTTCCCCACCCACCATCCCTGTCTCCACAAAACAGGCACTCAGCTGCACAGAACAAAAGGGTGCTGCAGCAGAGCCCAGCTGGCCCTGCCTCCCCTTCACTCCAGTCCTTGCTGAGCTAGAGCAGGGGGAACACTGCTTTGGACCTGCAGGGATGCTCTGGCATAGGGGTGGTCAAAGTACAGATGGTGGAGACTAAAACTTACCCTTTGCTTTGCTACCTCTTACAGAGTTCCTATATCACTATCACAATGGTACCACAATGCTCAGACCCTCAGGAGGCTGTGTCTGTGGGGTTTGCCAGACAGGGGCACTGGGCCACCCGTCTCACAGCTCCTTTTCCCCAGTGCCCCTCAGAAAGCCTCTGCCCAGCCTTTCCCAGTCTCCCATCCCAGCGCTGGTGCAGGGATAGGTGTGCAGGTACCACTTCTTTTGGTACTGAAAATAAAACATAGGGTCTCTAGCTCCTGTAACCACACTTCTGATGAGCAATCACCACTTTGATGCCAAGGCTGGCCAGGATCAGAGTCCTGCCCCTGTCAACAGCAGAGGAAAGCAGCAGGTTTCAGCAGCCTGAGCTATCAACCGCTGTGAACGCCACAGCAGCTGATCCCGTCTGCCGTGATGACTCACCGCTGATGATTTGGGCAGAGGCAAGAAAAACAGCCTGGAATGCACCAGTTCAGCAGTCATATTTTCTCAGTGATGGGCTATTATCTCAGAGGAGGTCTCCATCCTCCTCGCCCCCCAACTTCTTTCAGCGCAGCATCACTGAAATGTATTTTGCCCTATTGGAAAAGGGATGTATTGACTGCCTTGTATTTGGGAAAGCAGCTCATGTCACCGCCAGAGATGTCACATTCAAATGGATCACACCTGCATCAACAAAGCACCTTGCAAAGTCTGACCCTTTAATCTCCTCAGGAGATTTTTCTTTCTTTCTTCATGGCTGCTCAAATAGGACAGGAGTGACTGATAGAGCAAATGCTCACAATAGCTTTTCAGGGCTGTTCTCACAGTGGTGCTCTCCTAAAAAGCATTCACCCCAAAAGAGAAGTTTAAACCAGGATGAGCCCCTGTAGAGGTACTTCGGCCCAGCACCTCCTGCCAAACCACCCATCAGGACTATGGCCATGATGGAACAGAATCAAGCACCAGTGGCCAGTGCTTCCCATCTGGGGAAGGGATTACAAAGCACAAAGCAGCCTCAGTGGGGTTCAAACCATGCCACTGCAGCATGGGCAGCAGCTCGGCTCCAGCCTAGGGTAGAAAGAGAGCTGTCAGGTTGCCTCTCCTACATCCAGCCTCAGCAGCCACGAGTATAAACTTACATTTTTCCAATAAACTCCATTTCATTTTCCTTTTCAAAGTCAAAGGACTGCAAATGAGCTATTTAGACCCATACAGATTAAACAGAAAGGCTGCCATATTGACAGTCTCTATGGCTGGTGATCCCCTGGACCTGTCAAAGTATAACCCCTATTCTTCGAGAGAAATCACACAGGTGAATTTTGTGGTGATGGATGGAGGGAGGGAGGGAGTCATGCTGAGCTCTAGATGGTGCTCAGCAGAGACCTGAAACTTGTGCTCAGTGGTGGAGGTTATTATTCAATCCTGAGCAACGCATACACAGTAAACACTGTATAAAGCAGATGCTCACTTGTTTGGTTTTTGCACACTCCATTTTTAAACCCAAGAAAATGCTAATTACATAGCTCCAGATATTGCAGTGTGCCACTGAAGCAAATAGATAAACCCAAGACTCTCCATCATTCAATAATTCAGTTTCAGATTTACAGAAAGTCTTTATCTATGTTAGGTTAAAACATTACAAATAGATACTTGACCAGGCATTTTGTTGGGAAGAAAGGGATACAGTTGTCCCAAAACATGGAAGGCTTGCTTGGATGCTCAGCTACCACAGTATTGCTTTGGCCAGTGCTGAGCATAGGTCAGGGCTCTCCCTTTGCACCCCGGGCCGCTTCACACGGTAAAGGGAACAATACACAGTCATGGGAATAATGGTGAAAAGAATACTTTCCCAGCCAACGCAAGTTGCCAGAGGGACTGGCTATAATCCCTCCATCCCTCTCCTGATTTGCATAGCCAAAAGATGGCAGCACTCTCTCACGTATGTGCGCTGCACCAGCTCCCTCTGTCCCCGAGAGCTGCAGCTCACCCCGTGGCCAGGCACATTGCAGGGACGTTTTTCCTTCCTCGTCTGCTGCAGCAAACAGCCGGACTTAGCCATGGGGCTGCAGTGGTGAGCACACAAGGCAGGGGCGATGCTGCAGCCACACCAGCCTTCTCCTGACAAGCACTCCCATCTCCCACAAACATTCCCAGTTTGTCCCCACAGGCATTGCCCCGCAGGGGAGAAACAGCAGCAACCACCTCAGGCACGCCTGGTCATTCCCCTCAGCCCTGAGCAGGTGCTGGGCTGTCCATCCAGGTGTTGGCTAGGTGTCAACCAAAGAACTTGGCACTTTATCTTCTGAGTGTTGTTTGGGGCAGAAAAACAATAACCTAACCACTCACCTTGGGTTGACCTCCTTGGCCTGAGTTCAGCCTCCCATCCCAGAGTCGCCCGCCCACGCTGGGATCAGCGTCCTCAGCTTGACCGTGGCCAGCTGCCCTGGGGATGGCAGCCCCAGCCTGGCCTTGGCTGCCCAAGGTCAGACGCTAAATTTTGCATCTGGAATGATTGAAGAGTCATTCCCCTGCTGCCCTGCACAGCTTCCCAGTACACATCTTTGTCAACTTCAAGCGCACGAGCAGAGCTCGAGCAGAGCATCTCAGACAAAACCTTCAGTCTTGAGTTTTGCCTTTCCCAAGATGGTAAGTCCACCATGAGATTTCATCCACTTGCTTTTCTTTTCCTTTTGCTCTCCCTGTGCTGCATCTCTTTCTTGCCTGACTCTGCTGAGCTGTTTTGTGTGCACCCCAGGCACCTGCTGTGCCTTGGCCCATCAGCCCCTGCAGAGATTCAGGACCTGGAGCACCCCACCAGGCTGTTGCCACTGCCTGGGATTGCAGCCATTCCTCCTCCATCCCCAGCACTGTGCAAACAGCAGAACCTGATGTTTGCTTTCAATAGGCCTTTTGCAAAGAGGTGCTTTATAATCCCTGTGAAAACAGAAAGAACTAAGAGAGGTAGAGAGGCGCAAAGAAACTGAGATTTGCAGAGCAGATCGTGGCATTTGCATGCAGAGGAAAGGCTAGGGGTGGCAATCCCTCCCCACCATGGCTGACGTGGGTGCCTGCACCCAGAGGAAGCCACTTGATACGGAGAAGCTCATTGCCAACGGGGCGTAATCATGCAACAGGAGCCGTGCTGCATTAGGATAATCACATCTGCGGTAAGGTCAAAGTCAGGCCTGAGCATTTCCAGCCCCCCAGGGGCCTGTCTGGCAGATCCGGAAAGCCCTCAGCAGGGAAGCTACCCCAGCTCTGCAAGTCAGCTTGTGCCAAATTAAGGAGAAAAACCTTCATTTCTCTGGGCATGAGGAGGCCAACACGCAGCGCTGCCCACGGGGCGGGAGGCTGCGGTGGAAGCACTGAGCTGCTTGGTGCTGCAGGCTCTAGCAAGGGCCTGGCTGCAGCCTTCTTCCCAGCTCCCTGCTGGGCTCCTCCTTCCCACTGCGTCCTGGCTGGTGTTTGCCATGCCACCAAGCGAGGCTGCTGGGGGTCTCCAACCTGACCTGCCCCACCCCTGGGCACTTCCAGCCAAATCCCTCATCTACCCACTGGTTCCTGGCCACAGCCCTGTCCCAATTCCCACTGCTTTTGTTAAATCATCACTTGGATTTTAACTCATGGGGCATAAACCCACTAACAGGATGCTTCTGGAGTCCTACCTTTCCTGGTCTGAAGCAATGATCTCCCAGGAGCCTCACAGCAGGACAGTGGACTTGGTCTCAGTGTTTGGAGAGGGACAGTTCCTTCATCCCTGCTCACCATTGACCATGACTATGGGCAGACTTAGCATGAACCGTGAGTGTGCCCTGAGCCCTCTGTCCTTAATGCTGTCACATCAGAAGCAGTAAAAGTGAAAAGTGGCATTCTGGAGGCTGGGGAGAAAAAACACATTCTAGCTTCAGCAAACTTTTACAAAGAGGAGCCTCTGAGGTGAGCCATGTCTGCTCCAGTGGTAGCAGCAACCAGAGATGCCTCTTTGCACTGGGTTTCAGAAAGATCTGCAGCTCCTCTCCATCATCTTGGGAAGCCTCTGGCTTGGGTCAGCCCACTGCCACCAATATGGGAAATTTGTGTGGAGAAGCACCTGGAACAAAAGTCAGTTAGTGACAGCATTAATTAGGGGCAGCAAGGTGGCTTTGCCTGCAAATGCCACTGTGCCACAAACTCCTTGTGTGTCACAGCGGGGAGACCTGAGCTGGCAGCATCTTCCCACAGGACACCGGCCTCCTCTGGCAGCCTGTGGGAGCCAGCTTCCATGGGAAATATTTCCTCAGGGCTCTTTGCTGAAAGAAAATGCATGAAATGTTTTCCACACTAAGGAAAACTTACCATGTGCCAGCTGCTTGTTAAGCCTGACTCATTCTGTCCTCTGCTCTGCGAGGGCATTACTGCTCCAGCTCTCACTCTCCCGCAATGGTACTTGGAGTAAGACATGCTAAAAGCCTAGATCCAAACAAGGAATCTGGCATTTGGACCAAGTACAAATAGACACTGAACGTGTTCCGTGCAAAATCAAGGAGAAAACACTAATCTGAGAGGTTTCCATTACAATGCTCCTCAGGCCACAGGGACTGATGATGGGTCTGCAAAATCCCATGCAGCCACATCCTTTCCACTCATTTTTCTTGGTAGTTTCTGTGCTGTCCAAGCATCCAGGGCTGGATGCTGCCCAGTGGCCAGCATCTCTGCACCATCCCTGTGAGTGCTGCTGTCCCCCTGGGGTGGGCAGAGCTGGTGCTCCCCTTTTGGGCTGTGCAGCCAGGGTATCCCTGTGCCAGCCAGGAGAGCCTGACTGTGGGGTAACCCTGGTGCAACATGGAGCAGCCACCTGCCTGGGAAGAAAGATGTCTCCAGCAGCAGGGCAGCCTTCTTGACATTTGGAAGCTGCTTTTGGCAGCATGTGAAATCTCAGACTAGCTGAATTTTGGGGCTTCCTTAAAAGTCCCTGCATTGATCCAGCACTGGTAGGAGTGACACAGAGCACTGCCCTACCCTCTGCAAAGCCAAGGAGAGCCTGGTGCTTCCACCCAGGCTGAATTTGGCCCACAGCCCCAGTGTGACTTCAGCAGCATCGCTAGGGGACGAGCAGCAACAAACATTACAGCAACCCAACATGGAAATCCGATCTTTATCGTCTCTCTTGCAAAACACAGAGCAGAACATCTCCTAGGCTTGCTTACGCTGGCAGGGATATCGTTTGGTCTCTGGTGGTACTTGAGGATGCCTTGTCTGAGTTAATGGAAAAACCAAACACCCAGAGCTGTTTGGAAATTGCATGTTCAGAATGAGCATAATAGAAAAATTAGAGTGTGCTATTGTTTGTGTATTTGAAGAGGTGCTGCAGGGAGCAGAGCGAGCGTTATCACAGCACCCATCCGTAACTCATCCCGCAGGCTCCTTTGACAGCCAGCCTGTGCTGAAGTGTTCCAACAAAGCTGAGAGCTGAGCAGCTTTCCTGAGAGAAAGGACCAAAAGATCTCATCTCTGCAGGGTGTTTATAAGCAGTGGTAGCTGCCTCCCTCAGATTACAGAGCAGTGTTGCTGCAACTCCAGGCTTCAGGCAGAGTTTCGGTCTTCGCAGAGCTCTCTGCAGGGAGGAAAAAGGCACCAGGCAAAGCAGCCATCCTCCCTGCAACAGCCCACACTTCACCCTGGCCACCTTGGCAAGCACCATGCCCTGGGTACAAGGATGTCACAGACAAATATGGGTTCCCCAAGAACTCAGCTGCCTGGGGAGAAAGAAACCCAAGCAGGAAAAATTGATACCTAAGGTGGCAATCAATAACCTACAGGAAAAGGCAGAGGCCAGCAACAGCCATGGCTTAATAACAGTGATTTTAGGCTTTGTTTTTAAACTGTTCATTTAGTAGCATAAAAGGCATTTTATTATGCAAACAGGCTCCTTTTTAGTCTGGCATGTGGGAACTATGCTCTTTTACACCTTGGGCATCACCAGGGAAGTCAGTGAAAGGGCACAAAGCAAATCAGTGCAGAATCTGGCTCCATGAAAAAAATCTGTCATTAGCAGAGAGACCAGTTCCCCAAATGAGCTAGCAGGGATGAAGCATTTAACTAAAATAAATTGCTGCAAGGGCAATTTAGAGAACCAGAGAGGGAACCACTTTTGTTCTTCAATCATCAGTTTCACACTGACAATTGTGCTGTGTCCTTCTAGGCCTGCTCACCAGTATGCCCTGTCTCATAGGGTCTTTTCTCTCTGGGAACTAGTCAAATGACTAGTTCTTTTTATTATTCATGTACTTACCTCTCTTCTAGAAAGAAGATCCTGATCAGGTTCAAATTTTAAGTTTGTTTTCCCCATCCCTGCTCTGCTGCAGCTCCTGGTTTTGCAGTATCTGGCCACAATTTCTCACCTACTACATCTTATCCAAACCACTTTTATTTGCTTTACTTCAGCCAGAAAACTAGTCCCTCACCTGCAACCAATTCTTGCAAGAAAGGAAGAAAATGCTAATAAATGGTGAGCTATTCCCACTCCCACCCCTCTGGGAGTCCCTGCTGTAAAGCAGCTTTCTGCATCCTCACTGTCCAGACAACATTTCACAGTCTGGCAAGTGCAGGGCAGGTACCAGCCACAGCCTTGCCTGCATTTCCTCTTCACAGCATCCAGCTATAGCATCTTATTTTATCTTATCTTAGAGCCTTCACTTAGCAAAAAGATGCCACTGGGCCAAATTCAAATCCCACACCAATATGTATGATGGCAAAGGAACTGGAATAGCCCTGTCTTGTTTCCTGGCCCTATGGGGCTGGTTGGAGGCAACAACAGGAAAAAAAGGAACCAACACAGTCTTTAATCACATACAGCAAAAAAAGACACACATCCAAGTTAGAGGTGAAACTCAGGTGCAGCTTTAGCACCAACTTCCACTCCCCTGGTCCCCCACATTTCGTTTCTGAGACCCACAGGGAGCGGGAAGGTAAACAGGTTTCAACATAACTGCCATAATCCACGAGAATTAGAACGTTTCAGAATCAATTCTGCTTTGAAAGGCTTGGCAAAGTGTTGAAAGCTGAGGCTTGTATAGAGGTAAACTTGCTGCTCAGATTTTCCCTCCCAAACTATGAACATCCACAAAATAGGGGCATGTTATGGTTTAATCCCAGTCAACAACCAAGCACCATGCAGCCACCCGGTCATTGCCCCCCACCTCTCAGTGAGACGGGGAGGAGAATCAGGGCAAAAAAAGTCAAACTCGTGAGTTAAGATAAGAAGAGTTTAACAATTAAAATTAAATAAAATATTATAAAAGCATTTTTAATAAAAATACCTAATAATGATTGTAATTAAAAGGTATATAAGAGAAAAAGAGAAGTAAAACCCAAGGGAAAATAACAAGTGATGCCTGAGATAATTGCCTACTGACAGATGCCTGAGCAGCAATCCACCCCTTTCCACCAACTCCCCCCAGTTTATACACTGGGCATGATGTTCTGTGGTCTGGAATAGCCCTTTGGCTGCTTTGGACCAGCTCACCTGTCCATGCTCTCTCCCAGCTCCTTGTGCACCCCCAGCCCACTCGCTGAAGGGGTGAGGAGCAGGAAAGGCATTGACTCTGTACAAGCACTGCACTGCCACAACCAGAACATCCCTGTGCTACCAATGCTGTTTTCAGCACAAATCCAAACCAGAGACCTGTGCCAGCTACTAGGAAGAAAATCAACTCTACCCCAGCCAAAAGCATGACAGGGCAGTAGCTGGATTCTCACCCAGCTGAGGGACACCTCCAGCCCCATGGTCTGTCTCAGAGCCCAGCACGGGGATTTCGACTGCCATTGGACCAGACCTTGTGTGGATGCTCTGAGTCTGGATGCTCTGTGGGGTTACCATTCTGGCCTGACCCCAACCTCCTGGCACTAGTTCAGCCACCACATCATCATGCTAAACAGTCACATATTATTGACAACACCAAGATCCAAGCTGGAGACAGCCTCATTTCAGCTGTGGGAGCAGTGATTCATCCCCTATGGCCTATAGCTCCTACAACATATGGCAATGCTTTTTTAGAACTCTGGGGTAGAGAGAAGAACAGACAGCACGTGCCAAACCAGACAGCACAGCAATACATCCATCTGGCAATAAAGCCAGCTCATGGCTGCAGATTGGCTCCTACATCCCTCTGTGCCTGGAGGGGACACGTGGACCCCGGGGAAGCCACTATGGCTTCTCTCCATCCTGGCATCCCACCCTCCTGCTGTCTTGCCCACGTGAGCTGTATTGTTAACACTCAGTCTGTTTTATTCTTTAATGGTGAAGCCAAGCCAGAAGATACCCACAGCAAACCCTTTCAGTAAATTAAAAGAGATCAGATTCCACCCTGCAAAAAGTATTTCGTTGTCTCCTCCTGTCCTGGATGGTCTCACTTCTCTCAAGATGCTGACAGGGAGATTCAGCCCAAACTACAGACAGGTTGTAGATTCAACCACACAACTATAAATCTGGAAGCAAATCACAATGGAACCACTCTGGATTCAGGACTAAAGAAAAATTTAAAGAAAAATTAAAGAAGAATCATTTAAAGAACATTTAAAGAAAAATCACAAAAAGTCTCCAGGAGTACAAGTGTTCAATAAGTCATTGGTGACAGCTGAAGCTAATTTAACCCCACGGTTGTGGAAGTGCCACTTAATTAGCATTCTTATTGCAGAGTCACCCACTGATTGTTCAAAATCATATTCAAAAAGCAGCCAGAAGAAATTGTACTGATGCCAGAGATGGCCAGGGATGCTGCACTACCTGCACAATGCTACCCTGGAGTACACCAGCCACAGCCTTCCTGAGGAGAGGACTCACGCTTGGGACAGCAGAGCCTCCCACAGGGCAAGCAGCTGCCCCAGCTCAGCACAGTTCTCACCTGATGCAGGGCCCAGAGAAACTGTCTGAGCAGAGATCAGGCAGATTGGGTTTCAAATGTATTGGGCTAAGATTCAATTGCTGAAGCTTATGTAAAACCTGTTGTCCGGCTCTGCCTTCCGGGAGGCACCAGAGATACAAGGTCTCAGTGCTGCCTTTCCCAGGGCTGTGAGTGCCATAGAGGCTAATTTATTTCTCAGTCTCCATCCCACTTTTCAATAAACCCTGTTTGATGAAGGTGTTTAAGATTGCTTCTGCTTTGCTTCCTAGGATGGACAAGTGCAAAGCAGACCTTCCTCATGATGAAAAGGACACAACAGACCAGTGACCAACAGGATCTGCCCCCAGAAAGCTGGTGCTTGAGTTCCCAGAAGCAATGAAGGGCTGAGCCAGGACATGGCTGGGATGGATCCTTGACAGATCCAGGTACAACCCCAGGAGGGTGCCAACTGCCTTGGCCCCCAGGACTCTGTATCTGGCTCCCACGTCACCTACTTCTCTAGAAACCTCTTGCACATCTCAGCTGTCATCCCATAGCTCCTCCCAAATCAGAAAACAGGTCAGAGTTCCCCACGTGCTCAAGCTGCTTGGTGCCATTTCAGGGAGCCTGAGCAGGCACCATCACTAAATCCACTAGAACAGTGTTTGTCCACTTTAAGCAGACATTGAGAGCCCCAGGCCAGACAGGCACATGTGCAAAGCCTCCATTTAAAATTAAAAAGCCTCTAAAGTGAGTCACTAAGCTACAGGTTAAAATCATTTAAATTGTGTGCCCCTGGCTGCAGCCCTCCTGTGCATCAATCCTGTGCACACCCAAACACTCCTCTGAGAAATGGGGAGGGCTGAAAAGCTGCCAGGCTCTGCCCCAGCACAAGCCCAGCTCCAAAATTGGCAAAGACCTGTTATTTTCAGCAGATCCATGATAATAGGCAAGGGTTTAGGGGTGGTGGAAAAAGGCAGAGCTCGGTGTGCAAAACTAATCTAATCAGAGGGATGTCTCAGTCTCATAGCAGAGCTGAGCTGCACAAATAGACAATTATCCACAGGGCTCTTCCCAGCACCTGCCTGATCCCAGAATCCCCATAAACAGAATTACCCCAAAACCTGTAAATAGGCTTAGTGCTTCCAAAAACCTTATTGACTATTGAGTCCTTTTCCTATAAGCTGTTCTCAGCAGAGCACAGAGTGCTCACCCTTCAGCTCAGCCAGTTTATCAGGCTAATGATTTCTATGGTATATAATCAGCCTGCAATTAGGTTTTAGTGTAAGTCATATAAAATATGTCACTTGGAACCAGTCCAGTAACTGGACTCTTTTAGCAGAAGTGTCCATGGGAGAGACCTCAGTGCTGGTTACTCTGTGTGGGATGAGAGAATGGGAGAGAGAGATGCAAGATGTGCAGAGGATGCATGCAGGTGTTTGTGGTATGACAGTTGCAACAGCAAGGCAGTACATAACTACCTATGTGTGTATTCCTGGATGGTTAAACATGTGTGTATAATGAATCCATATGTATGTGTGTGTGTGTATATGTGGTTAAGTGTTTTCTCTAGGCTTGCTGGAGGCTGAGCTTTTGCAGGATGCTGCAGAGAAGTCAGGTTTTGAAAATGCAGTTCAGGGGAAACCAACAAGTGGAAAATGAGAAGAAGGTTATCCTCTCTCAGCTTGCATTTGATACCCTTGAGTTAACATTATCTGCTAGACTAGGAAGGTGTTTTTGAAAGTCACTCTTCAGGTGGTGTTTTGGAGGCAGGAGCTGCACAAATGTTAGGGAAAAGTTATTTGAGCTTGTAAGTAAAGGTATCATTTAAAAAAGAGCAGATTGTCTCCACTCGAGGTGGGGTTCAGACAGCCCAGACTCTGCATTTGGCCTCTTCCTAAAACAAACTCAACTCTGATCTCCCATTGGACTCTGCATTTCCCCTTACAGGGGCATCTGAAACAAGGGTTCATTTTCTCCAACAGCTTAACGAGGTCTGTGCAAAAGACAAAGAGCAGGCCTTTGGGATGTGCTGCAGCCCAGATGTAGGGGTGAAGTCTGCTTTCTCCCCCTCTGCAACCCCACTCTGTGACCCTTCTGCACATCCAAAAATACCTCCCTTGTCCCCTTCCACTTCTCTTCTGCGAGATGCACCATCTGGGGAGGGATCCCCTTCACTTCCTCATGAGAAGAATTCCAACAGATTTATAATAAGGCAAAAGTGTTAAGCATATTACATCTTAAAATGCCCATTAAAAGAGCAATATATCCTTAAAAAATGGATAGATCCTAAACCTATTGCATTAGGGTGCAGCCAATTGGCACGTGCTATCAACTGTGTAGGTTCCTTTAGTGAGCACAGACAAAGCCACTGCCACTGTTGGAAAATCCAGCCATATCCCTCAAATGGTACATTAATAATGAGATCTTTCAGAGGAGGATCCATGACTCATCCAAGAGGAAAAATGGGTCATTCACTGCACTGAGCTGCCTGAACAAAACAGCGGCTTTTTGGGGGGTTGCTCAGTTTAAACCAGGAAAAATGGAGGAAGTAATGGGAGATGGGATGCAGTGGCTGTAGCTGCCAGATAATAGGAGCAGTGAGAGCCTGCACTGGCACTTTAAAGTTAAAAACCCCACCCTGGCAAGCATTTTGTGCTTTGTATGGTTATATGCTAAAACCAGGAGTGGAAGAAACTGCAACTATCCTTCACCATCACCTCACCTCACTCCACCCAAAGCCACAAACTTGCTAGTCCTTTCTCAAAAAAATCATCAGTTCTTCCCCAGATGCCACATCCTAAAGGTCCACAGGGTTGAAGGGATCAAGTCCACCAGCACCAGGATACTTTGAGAGCATGATAGCTATTGCCCTGCGAGGGACATTCCCACAGCTAGGAGCATTCAGGGGGCCAGGATAATGTGCAGTGAAGGATGAATTTACTGCAGGTGTAGAATACACTCAAAAATGTCAAGTCTCAGCAAGGATATTTGGTTCCTTGCCTGTTTTACTGCCAGAGCAGCAGCTGCTCTGTGTTACCTGTGTGGGGCCTAGAGTAATAAATGACACTGAAATCCCAGCCTGGAGAGGTGTGCATGGAGAGTTCACATGTGAAGTGACACACAGCCCCCTCGGATGGCTACAACACGTTGCTTGATGGTGTCAATGCAGAAAAATGGGCGGGTTACAAAGCTGGCATTTAAGATTTCATTAGAGCTGTTAATCTTATTGCTGTTACCTAATTATAATCTCTCTGCAACCCAGCTAAACCCAGGGTAACTGACTGTTGTAGATTAATATGGTCATCATTTGCATTCAGCATTTATTTGGGACTGTGACTTCATACGATACTTTGGAGACTAGTAAAGGCCACAGTCCTTTCCTGCAAGTGCTTACCCTCCACACTGATGAAATGCCACATTTAATTGCTTCAATCCTCACTTCTGCCATTTCCTTCCCCTCCCTCTGCCTGTGACCCTCACGTTCAGTGTCTGCTGAGTGCAATCCATCGTCAATAGTGGGAGAATGAAGGAGGCTGGCCATGATGGGGAGGAAGAGGTCCAGCAGCCCCTGTGCTCCACACAGGCACCTTCTATATACAGACCTGCCATGATGTCTTGCCTTCCAATTTAATTATCTCAATGAGACAGAAGAGAAACTAGTGGCCAGTGTACTTTTGCCATTAAACAAGCAATTGACAATGAATGCTGAGTTCTTAAACTGCCACTGGATTATGGATCAATTGACTTTCAGGAACCTGTCACCATTGAGTCCAAACAGCATCTAAATCTCATCTTGCCTTCAGGATAAAAAAAATAATAAGCCTTCCCTGTCCTCTTCTACAGACACCTCTGAAAATTTAAGCTGACCCTGCAACAAAGGAGACCTCATTGCTCTCTACAACTACCTGAAGGTTTAGATTGGACCTCAGGAAAAACATCTTCACTGAAAAGATTGTTAAACCCTGGCACAAGCTGCCCAGGGAAGTCGTGGAGTCACTGTCCCTGGAAATGTTTCAAAGACACATAGCTGAGGTGCTGAGGGATGTGGTTTAGTGGTGGGCTTGCAGTGTGAGGTTACTGGTTGGACTCAATGGTCTGAAAAGTCTTTTCCAACCAAAACCATTCTATGGTCTTTTCCCAGTGCTCTGCAGCAAGTGCCAGACTTGCAATACCAAAAATTACTAAGTACTCGATCTAAGCTGGTATTTTCCCAAACAGCAAAGACTCCACATGCTCTGGAAGGGAAGGACAGTGGTTATTCCCCCAGAGCAGGACCACAGCCCTCCCACTGCGCTGGTGGATGCAGCTCCCGGTGCCCCTGCAGCCATGCAGCTCTCACCTCTCCCAATCACACAGGGACATGGTGATTCCTCAGGCTACCTTCAAGCTAAACCTCCTTGCCTTCCTACCCCACAGTAGATTTCCAAGCCCTGCCAAAGGAGGACATGTCATTTGAGTCCTCTCCACACTACAGAAGTGTGAGAGGAAAGCTTCCCATGCAAGACTTCTTCCACTCATCCTTAGCAAGTGACAGCAAGCCACTCAGATTTTGTGTTATCCCAAGCAACTGCACGAGCATAAATGGATGCCAGAGGAGGTGAGCAGAAAAAGCACACACTTCCTAGGCCAGGGGGTATGTTCCAGGGTTTCTACAGAAGTGATGCAGTTATAGCACACACCACGTGCCAGCAAACTTCTCATTCAGAAATCTGCTTAATAACAGCACCTGTCCCTGCCATCCAAGGATCCATCAGCCTCCTGACAAAGAGCTTCACAAACGATGCAATCAGCAGCCCAGCATCATTTTCAAGAAATACAAATGAGCAAATATCTAGTTGCCATGGTAACCCCAAGAGCTGGACTGGACTTTTTTTGCAGATTACCCATTACAGCCACATTTTGCCAACACAGCAGGAACGTGGCACCCGGGACATCATTCCAGAACAGCAACCAGGTATTGCTGAGGAGCATCAGCCCTTTCAGCAATCTACCCAAAAAAGCTCCACCCTCCCTAAGAGACTCCAGGGGATTCACTTCTCCCTTGTGTCACCTGTACTTTGGCTCTGTGGCCTTCAAGGCTGACCAGTTTTACAGGCAGAAACCACAGTGGGAATTGTGCTTCTCATTATAGGTCTTATCAGCAGTGTTCATGAGAGTTTGCACTCAGGAATGAAAGTTTCCTTCCAAGTCATCAAGCAGCTGCAAAGCAAAAGCAGTTAATAAAAAACTTCACCATCCTTTTCAGGTGGCTGTGCCCAGGGCAAAAAGAGGGACAGGGCTACTGACACTTGGCCAGTTCTTGCAGGAAGCCTGGAAATCTTTGGCTACAAAAGGGCAGGAAACTTTTGGGGTACTGATAAATAGCAATCAACAGCAAAATGGGCCCTGGCACTGGTGTGAGGCAGCCCCTGTGCTGAGTCAGCCTTATTCTGGAGTGCCCCAGCTGGAGGAGCCCCCAGCTGCAATGAATGGGAGGTGGAACCAGTACTGCTTGAAATTTCACTGAGCTCTTGTAATTAAGGTGCCATCACACAGCAGCAGCTTGCACAGTTTATAAACCCATCTTCCATGCCTTGCTGCTAGTCTCAGCCCAGGGCTCTGCCCAACCAAGGGGCAGCTGGGCTCAGCTGTACCCAGGAGATACATTTCCCAGCAGGTTTGTCCCTCTTGGCTCCTGTCCCACTCATTCCCTGGCAGCAGCAGGGAGCAGCTGGTGCGAGGTGGGGTGGGAAAACCCTCCCTCAGAACAGGAGAAGCATCTTGGTTTAGCCAACATCTGCTGGGATCTGCATAGCACAGAGCCAAGTCCTGTTCACCCTCTTTTTGCTCCACTGCTTTGTCTCTCCCCACCATAGGGGGCTTAATCCTAAAACAGATAGCTAACGTCATTTATTACACTGTTTTGTGGTATGGAGGTTTTTTTGGTGATGGACCTCACTGCCACAGCCAGTAAATGCCTATAATTTACTCCCTGAGCTGCTGGAAGCCTTTTTTTTTTTTTTTTTTTCTTTTTGGCCCTGAGATATTTTTGTTCTGTGTCAAAAGAAACTGCTCTGCAGCATCCTCACCCCAGGGCAGGAGCTGTGCCTCTTCTCAGACAATTAAAACCGAGGGAAACTGAGAGGGGGGAAAGGAGCTGGGAAAGAAAAAGCTCACAATTCAGCTGTACAGACCTTATCCTCCCACCAATTTTCAGGACAAAAAAAAATCTTACTGAATTAATAGAGGAAAGGACAGCTCAGCCCATCCCAGCCAGCCATCTGAGATTAGAAACTGGGGGGGGGGGAATCATCAGTAGGCTGCCTGTGTTGGGGCACCCTGGTAAGCTGCTGACAGCACAGCACCGGTCTCTGCAGCTCCCGTCTCTGGGCATCCAGCAGTAGATCTCAGGAAATGAGGAGTAATAATCACAGGGGGGAAAAAACAGGAATCAAGAGGGAAGTGGTGCAAGCAGCCCCATCTCTCCCACCTGTTGTGCCAGGGCCACTCTCTGCCCAGGACTGGTGGCATCTCCACAGACGAGGAAATGGGGTATAAGAGGGTAAAGGCATTTGTCGTCCATAGACAATATTTTGTTCACTCCCAAGCTACATCACACGTTGCTCATGCTTACCCCAACTTTCATGCTTTACAAAGGAAGATGTTCAGCTGCTAAAAAGACCTTTGTGACACAGAAGGACCCTCAGGCATCAGTTGCTTGCAAGCGATGTGCAGGAGAGGGATGGAGTGTCCTGCTGCTGCCAGGTTTCTCCCTGCCTGTATCATATGGCAAGTCAGGACAGAGAAATCCAAGGTAACAGGGGAGCTAAGGGTTATGGGACAAGGAGAACAGGAAACTAAAATGGAAAAGTTCAGCCTAAAGAGCTGGAGCTCCTCCCATCCACCCAAAGTCTGGGACTGTGTGTGCCAAAGGGAAAGGGCACGTCCCATCTTCCATCAAGCCCTGACCTCGCCAGATCCACTACAAGTTCATTAAGGAGGTGAAAACTCCTGTTGTTTTCTGCATTTTATTTGATTACTGTGAAACAGAAGACAGTAGCAAGGAGAGAGGGTTGTTTTGTAAGTAAGGACCCTGGAGAGAAAGCCAGAGGGGTCGCAAAACAAAGCTCCTATTAACTTTGGTCCTGACTTTGAGGTCATGCATGTTCAGCTCTTTTTACCTGGAAATGAAGATGTTAATTGGAGCTGACAGCTTGCAGAGGTTTCCCTATTAATAATATTTTTAGCCACAGTAGGGCCCAAGTCTTCAAACACTTTCCCAAGGGAAGGTTTTAACCTTTCATTTTAAACATCTCATGCCCCTTGCAGGGAAAAAAAGTTTTTTAGCTTGAGGCATACCAAGCCCCAGCCTGGACAAACTCACAGCTCCTCTGAACAGGGAACATGAGAGGAACAGGGAAAAGAATCTGGGGAGAAGCAGCCTGGAGCAGGGCATGGCCCAGCATGGCCTCATCATGCCAGTCCCTCCAGCACCCCGGCCCTCAGGCCCCACGGTGCAGCTCATCTCCACCATGGACATGGCACCACGCTCCAGCAGCTGTGCTCCCTACCAGGAGTCAGACATGTCCCATGAGAGGAGGGTGCCTGCCCCTGCTGTCCTCACCTGGCAGCTAGCACAGGACTCCACCACAGGACACCTCGAGAGCAGCCATCAAAAAGATTCCTCAGGCCCTTTTGCTGCCAGGTCAGACCCTCCACGCTGACATTTTAACTTGTTGGATCCAAGGACATTTTGGTTTTTACAGCTGGTTTCTTTACATACTGTTATTATCTACAGATAATGTATTGTTTTCACATGAAGCAAAAGCCTCATGAAACCACATTCAATGCTGTCTCCTGCCCAAGACTGAAAACTAGGAAAATGTTCACTTTCCCTATAATTTACAGATCATTGGTATTTATATTCCATGACAAATAATGTAGCTTTATATCTATTTTTAATATCTAATAGAAACATTTATATATTAAAACATGCATAATCAAGGAAGACAGAATTTCCTTCTTCTAGAAAGCTGCTCCAACACACATTCCACTTACAACACCACCGTCATCCCAACCAAGTTTTGCAATTTCTCTCCGAGTAGAAACATTTCAGCTGAAAGCTGTGCTGACACCTGAGGAAATTACAAGCTCCCAGCAGAGCCTCAGTTACTGGCCTCACTGTACCCAGTGTAATCATGCTGGAAAGTCTTGGGTTTGAAATGTTATGTTTCTAAGATGGTGACATCAAGGGAGACCAGACAAATTTCTGAGGATGCTTTTAGTCATCTCTGCAGGCGGTGGCTGACTTGTGGCAGCCCAGGGCTGTCCCAGCTGCTGTAAGATCCTGTGGCTTTGCTAGAGCAGGGACAAAAGAGACAAGACAGCAAAAGAGTGGGATACAGCCACCTAGATGCCACAGGGCTGCATAGGACTAGAGGCCACACCACAGGGTTTCCCCAGGGAGCACTGGGTTTGTTGCACTGGACTGGGTCTGGTAGGGCTCTTGCAGTCACATTCCCTGAAGGAGAAGCATGTTTTTGCCTTGATAACATTGCCCTTCCCTTGGGCCAGGCACCATCACAGCCTCTTGCACCCAAGCCCTGGGAGGAGGGTCCCATCTCTCTGCTGAGGAATTCAAACAAGGCACACACAACCACACACCTCTTTCCAAAAATTATTTACCTGGAAGATAATCCTCTGTGGTGCCAGTGCAGAATACAAGGACCTCAGCAACAACTGCAGGGAAGAAGATTTACCTCACTAGGAAACACCTGGGACTCTCCCCACCCAGGAAAGGTTTGTAGGGGTGGGCTGAGTCTGGACTGGTGCACATCAGCCCATCACCTGCCATCACTGTAATCTGGTCAGCCTAAAGCAGCCAGGAGCAAACCCTGCTCACCTGCTGTGGGTGGGGACATTAGGAAGGTGTTAGGTGACTCCATACACCCCAGTGGTGATAACTTTTTGGCTGGTGGGAGCCAGCTGAAGCACAAAAGCTACCCCAGGGACTCCAAAAAACAGTGGAGGTCAATAAAATAAACCTGGCCAAGCATCTGCTTTCCCACACCAGACCTTTTTATTACAGAGCAAATTGGAGAAAAACCAGCAACTTACACACAAGACCCATATTCCAGGGGAGCTGCTGCTACTCAAGTGGCAGAAAAACAGAGGAGCCTCCACCTGCTGTTTGCTGTTTATTTTGGCAGAGAGAAAAAGAACACAGATAAGAGGTACTTTGCATAACTTAACAGAAAATAACACTTTCCCTCCACTCTTCACAGGTCAATGGGCAAAATCATTTCCTACAAATGACTCTTTTCTGGTGCTAACAGTTTGGTGCATTGGTAAAATCATGAGTTTCCTCTAACACGCCACAATAGTTGATCTGAAACCCAAAGCCAGGCTCAGGGCTGGGGGACTCCTTTGCTGTGTAACAGGGCTCCCAACGCTGTTTGCCCACAGGGAGGGTGAGTGTTGGGTTTGTCCCCACAGTATCCCTAGGAGGGATTTTGCAGCTGGGCTCTGGCTGGGAATGCTGAGCAGCTCCATGGCTCTTGTCACCCGTGTCATGTCCTGCCCCTTCTTCCCTGGCACAGCTGGAGATGTGACCCAAAATGAGGGGGGCAGGGGCAGCGCCAGCAGCCTCAGTCCAGGGCCAGCGAGGGGATCTTGCAGACGAAGGGGAAGGCTCTGCCGCAGGCATTGTCATTCCAGGAGCGCAGCGCTACCCCCCCCAAAAACAAGATGTTAGATGAAAAAAGGCATGAGGAGGTAACCATGCACCATCCTCAGGACAGGACCCCCTGCCATTGTGGGAGGCTTTCCCTGGATGTCCCCCATTTCAGGCTGCTCCAGCCATGCCCCTCCCAGTGTCCCCATCCCCATTCTGCGGATGCTGGCAGAGAGGCCTGGCCCCAGCTTGAATGTGGGAGCAGAGAGGCAGCTGCAAACATAGCCCTGTATCTCACAAAATACCAGCAGGTCACACATGGCCAGGGCATTTGTGTATGTCCACAGGGTCTGGATAGACCTGACTGGCCTCATGGTAAATGAGGATGTGAAGTGGGATTTTCTTTTGCTTCAGCAAGATGCCTCTGGCCTGAGAGGAAAGGAAAAGCTGGCAAATCACATTTCCATGAGCTGCACGTGGGAGGGCAAATCAGAAACTTTGACTTTTGGTTAAATTCAGTAATTCTTCAAAGTGGGTGATGCTCCCCTCTGCCGCTGCTATGGGAGAGGGAGGTGGGCTGTGAGACGGGGGGAAAGCGAGTGCATGTGTGTGTGGGTATGTGGTGCAAGAGAAAACACACCCTTTCTCTGCAGAGAAAAAAACAGAAAATAAGAATAATAACAAAAAAATAAACTGCAAATGCTCAGCCTGCCAGCAACCTCCTCAGTAAAGCCTGAGCCACAGTGGACTGAATTCATTGACGTGCAAATGGGATGTAAGGTGCCCTCGATGCCGGGCAGGGCACTCACCGCTGCTGTGCCTGTACCAGATCTGCACACAGTCCTCCTCCTCGGGGATGGAGTGGATCCCATCATCAGGCTGACTGCCATCCCAGTAGTGGTAGTCGTAAGAGGAGCCATCAGTCCACTCAAAGTGACCCTCCTGGTGTGGGGTGAGCGGAGAACGGCCGCGATGGCAGAGCCGTGTTTGCAGAGTGGGTTCTGTTCATGCAGACCCCCTCCCCATCCCCAGGGACCCCCTTCCCCATCCTCAGTGCCACGTGGGAAGAGACCACTCAGCAAAGGCCAAACAGCTCATCTACGTTTCAGAACTGAACAGTTACCCTGGAAAGCTCCAGCATTTGCAGTGTTCTCACTAGGGGAAGCCCAGAAATTAAACCCATCTATTTTTCAACACACTCACCCAATTCTGTATTCCTTTTTCTTTTCTATTTATTTACCAATATCTAAAATCAAATGTGCTCGTATGGGACTGTTCTTCTGAGAGTCTCCATTTTCTCTTGGCTACATATTAGGCTATATATTCCCAACATGCCAGCTTTGAAAAGCTGCAGAATATCACAAGAAAGCAACAAAACCTGGTGATTTCTGACACTGGAGACATTTTCAGTTTATTTACTCCTCTTGGACCATCAGTACAATACCCTTTCTATTAATCTATTAATAAAACATGATGTGAACAACTAGTAATCTATTCATTCTAGTGGTGCTTTTCCTTTAGAAGCAGACTGGAGAGGATGAAACTACAACTTTCCCCCATATGCTGCACAAAAGACCCTACTCCACAGCCTGATTAATGGGGTTATAAGGTGTGAAGAAGAAAACCAAGTGCCATTCCAGGGGGAAAACCCAGGGAAGTGAATTTTTCAAAGCCATTTCCCAGAGGGTTACAGGGAGCTCTCACCTGCCGTAGGTCATTGAGCCCCGTCCAGATGTCGGTGGGGATGCCTGGCACACGGCTGTTCACCAGGTCATACACAAAGACGTTTTCTTCCCAGCTGACAAAACAGAGTGACACTGAACAGTGAGTGAGTACATCAGACAAATGGTCAGGTATGGGCCCCAGCATTCGCCTAAGGGCATGGCCAAATGGGTCTCCCTCTTCTAATTACTGTTGATTGCTTTCTTGGGTCTGTACAAGAGGTGTGTAGTGCGGGTGAGGGCTAGGGGAGAAGGAGAGGGGAGGAAAGCCCAGGTAATGATGTATTTCCATCCCTTTTCCAAGAACTAAAAATGCAAGTTTGGGGAATTTAGGGCATGTTACATCAGTTTTCATGCCAAGCTAGGAAAAAGCGTTTTTCACATCACCTTTGCATGCCCAGTGCATCAGACTTGAGCTGGTTGCTGCTGCAAAGGGATGCTCAGGCTGCTGCAGAGGGCTGAGACACGGGTTGTGCTGCAGGAAGAGGACTTTATCCTCACTTTCCTTCTTCTCCCGGCCATGCCAGGGTGGGATGATGCACTTCTGTGCCCCTCACCTGTGGATGGAGGCCAGCTTGGCTGATCTGATGCCAATGGAGAACTCTGCGCAGTAGAGATCAGCTTCAGCCCAGGTCTTGTTGATGGGGAAGTACCGATAGCAGTGGCCTTCGTACTCAGTCCAGAAGAGCGGGCAGGAGTAGGCATGGACGGGCTCTGGCATGGCTGGGGCAGAGCAGAGGACATCCAGGAGCTAATGGCGAAGCAGCATGGCCAGGCAGGCAAGCAGGCAGCAGAGGCAGCAGCCCCCAGCCCTGCTCCCCTCACCTCACCCAGGCAAATAACCACCAAACACACACATGCAAAAAGCAACCGCTGTAGAAGCCCTGTGAAAACTAGCAAAAGCTACGACAAGTTTTGCAAAAGCTATGGGTTTCTTGGCTTTAGCATCTGCCTAAACCAGGAGAGATGCCTCAATACAGTTTGACATCATCTTAGGCAGACAGTGCTTAAAACAAAGGCACTGCCCTTTGCTACTGAGGAAACTGTGATAAGGGCTCATCTCCCCCCTATCAGGCACTGCTGGAGCCGTGTGCCGGGACAGAGCTGACGGCTGGGGGCTGCAGGGTCAGGGCTGCACTCTGCCCTCTTGCTCCTCGCTCCACAAGGCCCACTTGAACCTCCTCCATGTGAACAAACCCTCTCACCATCCCCCATGTCCCTGGAAGCCGCGTGCAGGCCCGCACGCATTGGATTTTGGCACCATAAATAGCCAGCAGTGCCCCACCAGCCTATCTGCCTCCCACCCCAGATAAGAGCTGGGGCCCACAGAGCTGCTCCTCTTCCTTTGCCACTTTTCAGCACAGCGGGGAAGTTACCCCAAAAGAGGCCATTTGGGGGGCAGGACACGTTTCTAGAGCCTTTGCAGTTGCCACTGTGTAAACACTGCGGCAGCATTAACACATCTTTCTGACCTCCTCCATCTCACACCCCTGTGGCACAGCAGGAGGATGTAGCACACACACAGCACACCACACACACACCTAACCCCCAAATCTTGCGGCACTTAGGCTTAGCTGCTGCTTTTTGAGTCTCGAGGAACTGCTGGCTTCCCCAGAGCCAGTCTCCACATCCCCATGGGGTGCTGGGTCCAGGCTCAGTCCTGCTGTTGGAGCAAGTGGGGAGACAGGCAGGGCAGAGAAGGGCAGGGGGTTATGGCAGACATCAGATGCCATGAAACTATCCAAGCAGGTAACAGGCTCAGAGAGGTCAGAGTGAGAGTGGTGCTATGGGGCCTCCAGTACTGAAGGGCTGGGGGAGGAAAGGCTTTCCCTGAGGGTGCAGAGAGCAAAACCCTGCCAGCAGCAGTGTGGGATGTTGGAGCAGTGAAGGCAGCTTTGGCATGGGGAAACAGAGGGGCAAGGGGAAGTCAAAGCAGCTGCAGGAGTGTCCATGGAGCAAAATCCTTCCCTCCACCAGTGCTGGCAGCTCTGAGCCATAATTTCGTATTTCACCAGCTATTTCCATGTGGGAATCTCTCAGTGTTTTACAAACAGCTGTCAGCCAGGCTCTGGGTCCCTCCTGTCCCACCCCCCTCCCAGGTAACAAACCACAAGGGACAAAGAACCTTTTTTCCCTCCTGAGCAAGGAGCAGAGGCCAAGCTGACTGCTGAACCCCACAGGGCTGTCACTTCATCTCCCTGGGACCACCAGCTCTGCACTCCACAGCAGCAAACCCACAAAAAGCAGTGAGGGGCTCTCCCAACCTCATCAGCACTAGTGATGGGATGAAGAGGAAAAAAGATGAGGCGTGCCTAGCTGGAAATGAGCAGAATAGCTTTAGGGGAGGGTGGCCAAGCTGCAGACAGCTCAGTGGCAGTGCAGGGTCTAGCTCTCAGATTCACATATAGAGGTGATTCTAGGATTTCACATCGGGGAAAACCTTAGAATAGCCCTAGGAAATGTAAATTATTCTACTGTAGCAATAGAACAGAAGGACCAGAAACACTGAGAACTGATCTGATATCCTAGGAGCAAGCCCTCCTCCTCCTGTAATGCTGGCCAGGGGTCTCTGTATCCACCAAAAATGAAGCAGAGCAAGAGCAGAGGGTCAAACCCACAGCATGAAGCTTCAGCTTCACTGCCAGGTCATGGATGAGGCATTCTCCTCCCATTCCAGCCAGGGCTGGGATCTGGCCCTGGCTCAGATTGCTGCTCCCTCCCGCCGAGGGCACCACAGGGGTCTGTGGCAGACAGGCACCATCAGCTCTCCCAGCAACTGGCATCTCCTTACAGGGGCTGTGAAATGCCTGGACAAACTCTACCTCTAGCAGTACAGTGCAAAATTCACAGGGGTTAAGCCAGCAGCATCCCAGGCAAACAGGGCCCTTCACTCCCGAGTGCTAATTGCAGCAGGTTTCCCCATGCCCTGGCTCCCAGCTGGGTCTGTCAGCGCCCTGGCTGCCCGGGAAAAGCACCCTCACTCTGTTCAGAGCAGCTGAAACCAACCCAGAGATGGAGACAGTCCTTCTTTGTTATTCCATACTGCTTCCCATAAGGTAGCATTAATTTGATGAGCTTCAGTGAACCAGAGGTGCCTGAAGGAATTTAAGGTTACATATACTGAAAAGGAAAATAGGGGAGGTCAGCACTTAATTAGCATCTTTTCTGTCAGGTCAGGATCAGAGGCTTTGGCTGTCTCTTTGGAGAAGAACTGTTGCTCCCATTTTTACAGGCAGGAACAATTGGGGTGCAGCTTTACCTGGGGTCTTTGGGGATTATTTTTAGCAGAAAAGCCATAACAAATCACATACAGGGTTGTGAATATAGGAGCCAACTCATGGCCCTGCCTCATATTCCAAGCCAGCAGCTGTTGATGGTATTTGGATTTAAAAGGGAACAACAGAAAGAATTTGGGGGCTATTTAGACCAGATCCTCACTTTTAAGCACCCCAGCAAAACATCACCCCCAGCAGTCATCAGCTCCTTGGCACAGGGCAGGAGCAGCACAGCCACTGCCTGTGGGACAGAGGTTCCTGCAAGCCTCAAGTCCCTTTCCCCAAACACCTGGTGAAAAATGTTGGCAAGAATCCTTCCTTCCTTTGCTTATTTACAGTACACCAGTTTTAAGGTCTGGACCATATTTTGACACAGCACCAGCAAAAAAGATGTCCAGACTTGGTTGAGGATAAAATTCCTCTCAGGCAGCTGTTACTAACTCAGAAAAACTGGGGAAAAAAAAAGGTATTTTAGGTCAGAAAGAGAGTTTTGTGCTCTCTGGCTTTGTACCAACAAAACTCAAGCCTTTTTATTTATTTACTAGCTGAGACCTAGTGCAGAACCACCAGGAAAATCACTTGTCAAAATCTTCTAGAAGCTGGCACTGCTCTGCCAAAAAGTTTCACTTCCCCACGTGGTCACTTTCCAATTTGAAATAATTAACTGAGAAAATCACAGCCAGTTTCACCAAGGTTGGGGTTTTTATTCCAGGATGCTACTGAGAAAGATAAAGACCGTGTGACTCCCACTGATTCAGCTGATGAAGACCCTGTTTTTTCCCCCAACAGCTTCATCCCAACGTGCAATGCTGCCTCAACTGATTCACAGATTTAAGATCTGACATTTGGAGCCAGGACAAGGTTGGTGAGAGATGCCCATGAGAGGAAGACTCCTAGGGGGCTGCAGCCCAATCAAAGGGTTTGGGACAGCAGATCCTCTTCTTGCTGCAGTGTTGAAGAGCTCTGTTTCATCAACAGCTGACAACTTATCAAAAAGCTTAGAGATACTAGGAGACACCTCACTGAAAGGCATGGTCTCAAAACATCCTCCTTGGCACATCCATAAGTTAATGCTGCTGTGTAACCTGAAAAAGCAAGTGGACTTCTTCAGCTCTTGGCTAGCAGCTGGGTTTGGAGGGCGTCCATCAACAAACACTCAAGAGGCTTGTCTAAAGTCACCACCAGCGAAGCAGAGCTGAGGAGATCCCTGCCACGTGGAAGGTTGTGTCATTCCCAGGGCAGAATGCCCACAGAGCACCTTTGATGGCACCTGAGGGCTGAGTGAGGGATGGGGAGCCCTCCCAGCTGGCAGTCAGAGCTGGGGCTCAGGACAAGCACCCTGCTGCTCGCCAACACTGTGTCCTCAGCTCAGGATCATGGGAGGGCCAGCAGCATACCTTTACCACTAAGCTGGCACTGCTGGAGCAGTAGGCACCTAGAAGGAATGGCTGAGACAACAGGGATGGGAAAAGGGAACCTTGGGACGCTCCAAGACAGTTTCAGCAAAAGCAGCCTGTGGTGAGGCTGGCGGGTTCCAAATGCCAGCTAAGCCAAACCTCCACCCCACCACAGTCTCAACACATCCACCTGCCCGTGTCCTCTTTCTTGAATAAACTCAACAAATAAGCATTAAAGCAGTGGTTTGGTGGGAAGAAGAGTGTAGCAGAGGCTGATAGTGCTATTGTGCGATGCTGGGATGCCTTGGGTCATCCATGGCTTTAGGAGCATGTCCTCAAGCCCTGAAACTACAGTCCTTACGAGCAAACAGTCTCACCTTCATGTTATTTGCAATATTTGTCTTTCATTAACTGGTGAAAAGGTCTCTTTTAGCATTCACCTTCAAAAGAAACAGATCAGGGGAGGGTTTTTGGTCTCTGTGTCTGGGGGATGTATGGAGCTGGAGAGGACCGTATCTACTGACGAACATGAAGCTTATTTAATAACTGGGCAATATTTTACACACACTGAGTGTTTCCAGGCACATTACAAATTCCCAAGCATAAACACCAGCCGAAGCACAGTGGAAGCAACATCCCTTCACACAGAGGGCTTTGCTTGTTAAAACCCTGTAATGAAACCAAAGCGGTTTTACAGCTCCTGGTCTTCTGTGAGTTACGTTTGGAGTCGGGAGGCTCTGGCAGACACGGGCAGCAGCCCTCCTGCAGCCGGCACTAACAGATCCAAGCTATCTTGCAGAGGTTTTCCCCTCTCCTTAATTAGTTTTAGTGAGGCTCCCACGGATTAGGCGTCTGGCAGGAAAGACAAGCTGGTATGCATCCTTTTTCTCACGAGCTCACTGAACAGCGCTTAAACTCCTTTATGCTCATGTTCCCATACAAATTTAACAGGGTGCAAACTAACTCGGAACAGCAAGTCCCACTTTCACCAGTGCTACCAAAAAGTTCACAAGAAGCTTGAGTAACATATAGCAGTCACCACCTCCAACATCTCAGGGGGGGGAAAAAAGGAGGTGGGAATAAGGGGAAATGACATATTTGTGGCCACTTTTCACATGCGGGAAGTGTGAGTAAATAAGCAGGGAGCCCCGGTCGCTGCCCAGCCGGGCTGCAGTCCCGCACCGCTCTCGTGTGTGCCTCCCTGCCCGCTGACCCTGCCATCCTCGCCGGACCCACGGGAGGGATGGCCGGAGGCTCCCGGCCCCGTGCCACGCCAGCACGCCTTGTCCCACAGAAACAAAGCCAGCCCGGACACAGCCTCGCTGTCCCGCGAGAGACATACCGGGGCTGCTCCTGGCCCTCGTCTTCGTGAAGAAAGTCGATCCCACGGGAAGGGAGAGGCTCGCGGAGCAGGCGGGAGCAGCCGCTGCCCCGCGGGACGGGCGCGCCGGGGCCAGCGCACGGCGCGGCTCCCGTCACCCCGAGCCCGGCTCCGCGCTCCGCACTCACCTTGGCTGATCTTGATGTTTGTCTGGGGGAAAGCCCGGGCGGCCAGCGAGGCCACGGAGAGCAGCGCGCACACGAGCCACGCGGAGCCCATGGCCGGGACGAAGGACGGGCGGCTGCCCAGCTCCGCGGGCGGCCGGCGCGGGGGGCACCGCTGGCTCCGGGGCCTCCCGCCTGTGTCGGGCAGGCTGTCGGGGCGGCGGTGGATATAGGCGCCGTGCTGCTCCCTCCCCCAAAAGCAGCGGCTCTCCCAGCGGCACCCGCCTCCACACCGCCGCGGGCTGAGCCCGGCCGCGCTCATCACACCTCTGCCGAGGGACCCGCGCCCAGGCCTTCGCACAGGGGCGCACGCCTCCTCCGGAGGCTACAGACGAGCAAGGCAATCCCTTATCTACCCCCTCCAATTGTTTCCCGAGACATTGTGTCCCCAGTTTAGCGCTGCCCAGCCGTGCTGTGCTGGGAGGCCAGGCAGGGAGGGGTGCTCGGGGCTGACCTTCACCTTAGGGTACCGGACAAACGTACCCTCCTGCCTGCTGCCTAAGGCCGGCAGCTCTTCAGACCCGGGCCGCAGGGGGCAGCAGGAGTGCGAGGGCTGTTGAGGCAGGGAAAGCTGTAGCCGGACCCCTGGGGTATGGCAGGGTGGGCTAGCGGAGGCTGGAGAGGGTTAAACCCCCCATGGCAGGGAGCTTAACCCATTACAGCCCCATTTATTTGTTTAACCAGAGAAAGGCGATGCTTTGACATACTAAAAGAGCCTGGAAGATGAAACCACTAGCTGTGCCAGGAGATACAAGGCTGTTGCAGGAACTCACCTTGTGCCCATCTGCCTGGTCTGTGACAGCTGCATTCAGGCGTGGAACAGCAGAAACCCTTCAGCAGCAGGTAGCAGTCAGTATTATTAACAGTCAATATTATCGAGCATGACTCCATTCTGTGGGTAAACTATTTTTGGAAATAAACCAGATTTTTTAAAATACTGTATGAAGTCCTTTTCCAGCTTTGCACTGCTGAGGGAAACAGTACAAACACTATTGTCATTTTCTGGTCCTGCTCCACTTCCAATGTATGTCTTAAATGAGCACTGAATGAACAGCTTAGAAACACACTCAATTCTTAGCTACAGATTCAAATTTCCAGCATTTTCTGGGACTTCGGTTGCGATGACCTGTTTTTACAGGCAAGATTCAAGTAGGAACAATTTGAGGTGACACAAGGCTTTCAGTATAGTAAGGCATCGGGATTTACTCCAGAGACAGTAACTCTTTCACATGTTAAATTTTCTTTGCATTACATTAAACCTTTTAAGAACCATTCCCCCACCCCCAGTTTCAGTCCCATACATTGATCTGAAGCTATACAGCTCAAGGAAAAGCCTATTGATATATCACACCACTCAAAACAAAGGAATTCCAGGCATCTGAAGCCAAGGCATGCCTGCTCCTTTCTTAATTATGTGCCAACCCCAGACAAAGCCAGTGTGACGGGCAGCTATCAACAAACTACGGACAAAACTTCAGAGTGTCTCAAGCTGCTCCCAAAACACAAATGTTTATGCTTAAAGAGGGAGCAGAGTCGCAGCAAAGCTGAGAACTGTGTTTCCAGCAGCAGAACCCCGGCGGCTCAGTGCCCTGCCCAGCAGCTGCGCACCGCCTCTGCTCCCGCCGCTGCCCAGCGACACGCACGTCCCGCACGCAGAGCTGCCCGCACCTGCACTCCCGGTTACCTCCTGATTTCACGAAACAAGAGGTGTGTTCCGCCTGCTGGAGGCAGCCCCAGGAGCACAGGCATATCTCCTTAATGCTGCCCTTCTGCTTCCCTCCCATCCCACGCTGTTTTCCAATTGCCCTCCGGGTCAGGAGCTCCTCAGTGTGCTTCTGTCCTGCTTTTATTGAGCTTCCCTTGACAATTTTTTGGCATCATATGCATGTGACACCCCCCTCCTCGTGGAACAGAGCTCCACAGACAGAAGCATGGGTAAGAGTTCTTGCTGTTGTTTCATCCCCTGTGCTTCCACAAAGCACGTGGCAGGTCTCAGGCCAGCTTCCATAGATGCCCAGAGCTTGTGCTGCTGCCCACAGACCCCTTGAGGAAGAATACTAATGTCAACGGCAGTGACTGCTCAAACCACAGCCCCTTGTCTGAGCTTTTTTAAGTTATGGGAAGAAATTGGCCTCCTACGGTGTGTGTTTGCCCAGGACACCCTGTGGGCTCCCTCTCCACCATGATTTATTGATGAGACAAACCAGGAGGAAGCCAGAGAAGAGAGATTTGCTATCGACCTCGCTGCAGGACAGAGGAGGCATTTCGCTGTGCAGAGAGACAGGTTAGAATTGAAACCCACTGTCCACAACATGCCCAGAAAGAGGATGCCCACAAAGAGCCTGTCAGCAACCCCCATGCCCACTGCTTTGTGCTGCTAACACAGTCAATGCAGCACTGAGAGCGTGCCCCTCCACTCCAACACCTTCAGCTCCTACCTGTGCTCACCCTCAGCCAGTCACTGCGTGAAGGCTCAGCAACGTGGTCAGCATGGCCAATTTTTTGCCATTCTCTATCCAAGGCTATGCTGTGCCTGGGAGCAAGGGGTCCACGTTGCCCCAGCCACTGAGATGGCTTCTGGATGCAGAGGGGTGATAACGTTTCTTGTAGCCTCCTTGTATCCATTTCATCCCCTCCTCCACGATGGCAGGGTCACCACATCAGACTTGGCTGGAGAACAAGCACAGGGATTCTCCAAGCACAGAGGAGAACAAAACACCCAGGACTCAATGTAAACCAGAGCAGGGTCCAGACCAAAGGCACACTGCAGGGATGCTGGTATCAGAGTTCCAACACAAGCTCCACACTGGAGCACACCCACCCTAGACAGCAGCAATGATTATCAACTGATGCACTTGCAGCTTCCCAAACAAGTTTTTTAAGATTCACCTGTCCCTAACTGTAGCAGCCAAACAACATAGAGAGATGAGACAGGCATATATACATATATATATGTATGTATAATTTTCTTCTTAAAAATCAAAATATTAAAAGCACAGGAGGTACTGGGATTTCACTCTGGGCTGCATTTGACGAGCAGTGGGGAGGGAGCTGCCTATTGCCCTGCCTTGCTGTGTGCCAATTCGTTTCTCTGACCTCCAGTCTTTGCCTTGAACAGCACCTTTGTTTTGCTCAAGGCAACTCTCCCACTGCCAGCAAAAAAGAACTGAGGCATGGCAGAGGGAGAGCAGGCTGCTCTGTAGCTCTCTCTAGCAACCCATGGGGACCCTGGGGTCATGACCATGGGAAGACTCGGCACTCATAAGGTGATGGAGGGCCTGGGCTACTGCAGGGACCATGGGCTAGCCACAGGCAATTTCACAGGTGATTTAGGCCAGAGCCTGAGGCCCTTCCCCAGCTCCTCTGTTTGATCACAGCAGCACTGATATGGCATCAACACATCCCCTTCCAGCCCAACACAGATAACACTGCTGAAAACAGCAGACTCCTCCTCTCCCAAACACATGCAGACAAAGTCATGGGCCAGGCCCAGCTCTCTTCAGGATGATCTTGTGTTTGTTTGATTTCTTGAACGGGCTGAAAGCAAGTTGTGCAGAGTCAACGATGACACACAGGGCAATCTAAAAAAACAAAACAATAACCATTTGGGGCCTGCTCCTGCAAAGAACAGAGCCCATAGCCCAGCACTGAGGCTTGGACACGACTGACCCACAGCATTGGGTGTACTCTGGCTGGGAACTACACGTGACCACACCAACGCATCTGGCTCGCTCTCCTGACCAATCTCCATCATCAGCTCCCCAGTTTCTCTTAGGTTGCTCCTGGTTCACCTGCAGTGAGTAACAAGGGGAGGAAAAGCCAACATTTTGGCCACCAGAGCTCCACACAAAGACCATTGTGCTCACACGGATCACTACGTGGCACAATTCAATAGAATTTTATTTTCAATAAATATACAATTCTGCATCATACCAGACAATATGCTGTGTAAAAATAAAAGGTACTGAAGCAACCAACAGGACAGCTTGACCGCAGCTAAGTTCACTTGGTGACCTGGAGAACTACCTGGGTTAAACACACACAAGACAGAAAGAGCCACCGCAGTCTGTGAGAGGATGAAAATCGTGTCTTTTGGGTCATCTTCACCGCAAAAGCCCCCGCAGCAGGTTTCTTTTGCATGACACAGGTTTGAAAAGACACGAGCTGGGCTTCCCCGGTACAAATGCTATTGGCAACGTTTACTTTGCTATATCACCACTGGATCTACTTGGACACACACAGACTGCTATCGAGAGTGGCAGGTCTCGCCGCCGACGCAACACCGGGGCTGCTGGACGTGGGGCCAGGCACGTGCCCCGGCACACAAATGCACGTGTACATACTAACAGGAGCTTAATTCCGTTACAACTAGTACAAGGACAAAACTGGAGTCGGAATCGATTTCACCACAGGTTCTACCGCTTAAAAAAATATCCTAGTCTAATTTACCACGTTCACCGACGAGAGCACACGGGTACTTTACATCTCCGGGAGGATGAGCCATGGATTTGGGCTGGAAGGACAGCGGAGGCGATGCCCAACTCCTCCACCCGCTCGGCGCTTCCCGCGGCACCTCCGCACGCAGCCCACGCTGCCCGCCAAACAGATGAGGGTGGCCAGGGAATGGGGAACGGCCAGAATCCAGCGGGACAGGGCTGGATGGCCAGGCCACTGCTGGCCCCAGGGCAATGGCCAGAACCCAGCAGGACACAGTTCGCAGAGGCCCGTGTGGCCGGTTGGGTGCCAGCAGCCGCTTCAATCCAACGGAGCTGCCATGGGGTGCGTGTAGGGTGTGAGGTGGGGTGATTCTGTCAGCGGTTTGTTGTTTTCCTCTTCGCCCGCCTGCTTGGCCTGGCTGCTGTTAGTCCCCCACCTCATGTCACCTCCAAGGACGCTGGAGAGACGCGGTCGCACTCCTCCCGGGACCGCAGGCTGTGCCACTGCTCCACGGCCGTCCGGTGCGCGTTGAGCATCCGGCGCCAGTGGTTGGACTCGGGGGCACCCGTCGAGTACTGCCCGATCACAATCCTCCCAATGAAGTCATTGCTGCTCTTCACGTTGTGCCCGTACACTGGGGAGAGCAGAAGCACAGGTCAGTCACGGCAAACGCATCGCTTATGTACCCAGAGCCCTGCTGCCAGAAAGCCAAACATCCTGCAGATGTGCCCTCACACAGCACGTCAGGCTCTGGAGGTTTTGGTGTTTGAAGCCAGCACCTCAGAAGTGTTAGAGAGACTGAATCAGGAGTTTGGAAAGAATAAGATGAGCTGTACTACAGATTGAAAAACAATTCACATAAACAGGACACAAATCCAGCTATAGTATTTAGCAACAAGAGGTGTTCATGCTAGAACCATAGCATGGTTTGGGTCCATAATGATCATCTTCTTCCAACCCCTCTGCCATGGGCAGGGACACCTTCCACTAGATGAGGTTGCTCCAAGCCCTATTCAACCTACCTCTGAAGTAGAATTACACTGTGTAAAGAAATGCCAAAAGCTCTGCCTGGACATGGTGAAAGCAGCCAAGCAGCCTGTGCCTGGGTAAGAGATGGGGCAGCATCTCAAACTGTCCTCCTCCAAACGCAAGTGTCATGAACCACTCTAGTGCTAATCAACACCCTTCCTGCCTCAGAGACAGGAATCACACACATACAGGCCATCAGCAGGATGTTGATACAGATTTTTTTTGCCATAATTGTCACTGCAGCTACTTCTTAAGAGTCTAGAAAAGTAAACAAGGGAGAGATCAACCAAACACCCTGTCCTTTGGATTATCCCAGTCTCCTGGAACAAAAGATGGCAGCCAGGAGCAAACTCTAATGATGGGCCTGATCCCAGGAAAGGCTGCATGCCCCCGCCTCACAGGAGCAAAAGCACTTTGTGTTCTGTGAGTTCAAGCCTTGCCTCAGCTCATTAGAATGTTGAACAAAAAGTCTGTGCAAGCTGAAGCCAGGATACCCACAGGCACTGGCTGAAATAGGAAGGATTAAAAAAATCTTTTCAGGAAAGGGAGGGATTTTTAAGAACAAATGTCTGCAGGGGCTCCAAATCCACCCAGGCTTGTGCAGCAAGAGCAAGTTCAAAGGGGGAGTGGGGCTGGCATGGAGCCACGAACCAAGCACAGAGCCGAGAGCTGCCAACACTGCCACAGCCACGGCCCTGCTCCAGCACCAGCTCCCCAGGCTGCAGGGAATCAGCACCAGCTCCCCTGGCCGCAGGGAATCAGCACCAGCTCCCCAGGCTGCAGGGAATCAGCACCAGCAGCTCCCCTGGCCGCAGGGAATCAGCACCAGCTCCCCTGGCCGCAGGGAATCAGCACCAGCAGCTCCCCTGGCCGCAGGGAATCAGCACCAGCTCCCCTGGCCGCAGGGAATCAGCACCAGCTCCCCTGGCCGCAGGGAATCAGCACCAGCTCCCCTGGCCGCAGGGAATCAGCACCAGCTCCCCTGGCTGCAGGGAATCAGCACCAGCTCCCCTGGCCGCAGGGAATCAGCACCAGCTCCCCTGGCCGCAGGGAATCAGCACCAGCTCCCCTGGCTGCAGGGAATCAGCACCAGCTCCCCTGGCTGCAGGGAATCAGCACCAGCTCCCCAGGCTGCAGGGAATCAGCACCAGCAGCAAAGCCACATCGGGATCCCTTACAGCACCACTCCCCATCTTTGTTGGGGCTGTGTATTTCTTATAATAACATATCCCACAATGAGGTAGCATTATTTTAAGGTGGCATCCAGCATCTCCATCCTCTCCCTGCTTCGCTAAGGCTGGTTCCTAACTACTACACTGGTATGGAATCTTGCTCTGGCTGACTCAAGGGCCACATGCCACTGCAGTCCCAAAAAACAAGCTGTGCAAGGTTACCTCTCACTTTATACCTTTCCACAGCTCTGACACACAAGTTAAGGGTAGAGATCATAGAATCATTTTGGTTGGAGGAGACCTTTAAGATCAGAGTCCAACCACTAACCTCACACTGCAAACCCACCACTAAACCATGTCCCTCAGCATGTCAGCTATGTATTTGAAATGTCTCCAGGATTGGTGACTCCACCACCTCCTTGGGCAGCCTGTGCCAGTGTCAGCCCTCTCAATGAAAAAGCTCTTCCTAATCTCCAATCTAAACCTCCCCTGGCAAGTTACCTGAGAATAGCATTGGTAATGACAGATCTCCAAGTGCCCAAATCAGTTCTCAAAATAATTGCACTGAAAGGAATAAGAGTAGTCTGAAACTTAGAGCATTGTGAGTCTATCTTCACATCACCATTACAAATGTACTGGGGGTACATCCTCTTGTTAGGAAGACTGCATCTCTTCTGCTTGTTGCCATCACCTAGGGGTGATGCCAGTGTCTCTGTGTGACGTGCCACCAAGGATGCACCCCTGCCAAGAGGCCAGGTTGGTATTATTTGGGAAGGTCACCTTTTGAGGATGTGGTGACGAATTTCCAGCCATCCATCTCCAACTAGCACACAGCTTGTCAGTTACTAATGAGTTCTGCTACAAGGCAATGGATCACAAGTGTAGCAAGCATGCCTATGCTAAATATCCTGCTATGATTTATTATCCTAATGAAATAAAATGTGACAAAAATCACATGAAAGTACCCCCAAACCAAAGGCTTCCCTAATTTCTATATAGGACATTTTTTTCCCCAGAAGAAAAGATGATGAAGTCTAATCCTGGAGGCAGTACCAAGTAATTCAAACCAAGAAGCCTTAAAGCCCATCAATTAATCATAGATAAATTAAGGGTGGGGAAGTACCCCAAGCATACCAACTCTTCAAAAGTAACCCTTCTCAGGACTGTAAAAGGAGCAGGTGTGCTAAATAAGGGGACTTATTATTTTAACGTTGATTCAAGTATTCTGAACTCCTGTAAAGCATCTTGCTAATCTTATTGTGCCAGGTAATTAGCATCTTGATTCCTT